>NC_086454.1:20322619-20695119 GCF_028390025.1 Pseudophryne corroboree
ACATGCATCTGCAAGATGTCTGTGTACCCCTGTCTGATGTCTCCTTACCCCTGTTGAGGCTGAAAGTTGGAGGCGAGAGATGTACAACACTAACTGCGATATAATGAGCGGCATTTACAGGCGCAGGAACACCTGTCAAGGGGCAGATGTGTTGCGGGTGCTTGGCCCCTAGAGCACAGGGCTGTGCGACGATGAGAATGAAGGAGAACAGCGGCACAGACCTCACAGTGGTAAACAGAAGAATTCTGCAAATATATCATAGGAAACAGCCCCAGCCTGGTCAGCAGAGGCCCAAATTCCCTAACGAAATATGGGCCCCCCCGCACCGCTGTGCTGATACTGGTGGGGTTCCTCCAACACCCCTGGCTGGGCCATATTGGGGTAATAATATTTTTAATTTCCATTTTTTAAATCCGACAATGGAAGGAGACACGCTCACTAGACTCACTGAGATTTCCCAACAACACCCAAAAGGAAACCAGTCGCCGACCATGTATACGGCAATTTATTGCTCTTGGCAGTCCTGACAATGAACATCCACCCGCAGACAGCCTGCTTCCACCTTGTTTGTCCTCCTCAGTGCAGGATAGGCTTATTGAGACGGAAGACCAGTCACTGTCTCTCGTATAGAGACAATCATAATGCCCAGCTGGGGATAGGGAATGATTATAAGGGCCCTCCTGCCCTAGGGGGCCCGTGTTCCCAGCCGTGGCTGAAACTCACCTGCAGTGCACAATGATTGGGCCGTTGTTCTGCTCCGCTGACTGCTCAGTCTCCTCCACATCCTGCACCAGCTTCAGGAGTGGCGGAGCCTGGTCTGGGGTCTTCTGGTCTGGCCAGGAGGTGTACCAAAAATGCTTCAGATGCCTCTCTTCTTCCCCGCTCTAGAACAATGCAGAGGAATACACACAATTGGTCACGTCATTGTACTAGTGATCCCTGGGGGACAGCGTCATGTTTCCTGCCCAAAAGGGTACCGGATATCTGTGCCCCCTATGTACAGCACAACACAATGACATCATACGTCAACCAAAGATGCTGTTGTGTGCGATATACAACCATAAGACGATACAGTAGTTGTGCATGCCCTACTGTTACACTTATTAAATACAACTACTCCCAAGGGGGCTACGCCGGACCCCCGAGAGAGCAGGCCAGACTTCAAATGAAGCGATCGATCCTGGGGCCTGGTGACGCAATTTGCGTTAAATCCCATCATTGTGGACAAGCTCCCATGGATCAGAGGCACAATGATGTAATCACAGCGCCATGGCCCCCCTGCATCTCCCCTCCCCCCCCCCCCCCCCACATACACACACACAGACGCCCCTCTGGGTGGATCCGGGGAGGGATAACCGAATGTCAGCAAGTATTCCCCCTGCTCCACCCTGTATAAGTAACATGGGGCTATAATACGGGGCTGCGCTAGTCATTATGGGTACACCAAAGTGGCCACATGTGGTTCTTTGATCATGTATGTGCAGCTCATTAATAGACGGAACATACTACACATACCCGTGTCTTATTACGTGTCTTACCTTTAAAGTCATGAGTCTTAGCACATAGTCGTCTTCCTGGATGGTCCGATTCACAGTCACTTCTATTCCCTCATACATGGCTCGGTTCTCCGGCCAGTATTCTGTACATTTCTGAGGTGGGTACAGGGATAAACACAAGACACGCGTGACCATACTGGAATACTTATATCTCCCCAGTGCCAGAACCAGACTACAGAGAAGCTGAGCAGGTCATGTGCAGAATATTATCATCATCATCATCATCATCATCCTCGTCGTTGTCCTTATCATCATTTATTTATATTGGGGTCAAACACAGAACATAAGCAATTTCTACACCAATCGCAGCTGTTACATGTAATTTCCCAGTGTGGGGGAGATGTATCAAACGTTGGCAAGAGATAAAGTGGAGAGAGATAAAGTACCAGCTAATCAGCTTCAATAAGACATATAGTAAGCAGTGGGCAGGATGTACCAATAGTAAAATGTGGTCAATCCTCTGAACACTACCATTTTTGTAGGTTTGCCACAATCCCCATATGTGTCAAGCTCTGGAAAGAGAATCTTTAGATCGCATTGCCTATAAAGCACTTTCCACACAAATCCCCAGAAAGGACGCCCAGGTCATAAATCCAGAAGTCCTCACAACGCAGAGGACAGCTCGTATCGGGAGAACAGTCCTTTGCGCAAACACTGGGTATAGATTCCAGTCCACAGGGGCGGATCTAGGGACGGGCAAGCAGGGCAATCGCTCAGAGTGCTGCTGCCCGTCTTTTGACACAGCTTGGCCATTTTAAATGTAGTGCCGGCCACCAGCCCATCAGAGCTTGCGGTCCAGCAGCTGCGGCTCCTGATAGGCTACCGGACCGTGAGCTTTGATTGGCTGATGACCGGAGTGGAGAGTTGTAAAGTGGAGAGTTTTAAAGTACCAACCAACCAGCTCCTGTCATTTTTCAAACCCAGCCTGTAATATGGTAGTTAAGAGCCGATTGGCTGGTACTTTATATCTCTTCACTTTATTACTCTCCAAGGATTAGTACATAGACCCCTCATTTTGTAATTTATTAGGATGAAGTAAACGCCACTGACCTCGTTGACCTCCTCTATGTTGGTGATCATGACGATGATGGGAGACTGCTGCTGCCAGACCATTTTCCAGAAGTCACCTACGGTGTTGACCGTAGGTCCCTGAGTTGCAATGTAAACTTTTTCCTCTTCGTTGTAACCCTGTGACAAGGAGCAGAAGGGTCATGAGATGTGCTAGGGATCGCCTGCAATAACAACCGCTCAGTTTATAGGCCACATGCATAGAATAATAAATAGTTGCGTATGTGTTGCGTCCGGCGGCATTCCTAGCAGTCTGTACTATAGAGACAAAATGGCTACATAAAAGTTTCGGCAGCAGCCATTTTGTCAGAGGAAAGAGAGTTCCAATGATTCGCCATCCTATAAAAAGCTTTCGAACAAATGATAGCGAGCCCTTAAACCGCACCCATCACGTGCACCCATCCATTTTGCTGGCTGACACAATAATGACAGGAATGCCGACACTAAATTCCCTAGGAACCACTGACATCACACAGCGATGAGCCTCTTTATGATATAGGGGTCTATGTAGTAAGCCATGGAGAAAGATAAAGTGGAGAGAGATTTAGGGGAACATTTACTGAGCAGTGATAAGAGCGGAGAAGTGAGCCAGTGGAGAAATGTCCTCATCAACCAATCAGCAGCTCTGTATCACTTTATAGTATGCAAATTATAGATGTTACTTCAGTGCTGATTGGTTGCCATGGGCAACTTCTCCACTGGGTCACTTCTCCGCTCTTATCACTGCTTAGTAAATGTCCCCCAAAGTACCAGCTAATCAGCTCCTAACTGCCATGTTACAGGCTGTGTTTGAAAAATTACAGTTAGGAGCTGATTGGATGGTACTTTATCTCTCTCCAAGGCTTTGTAAATAGACCCTCTAATGACATCACCAGTTCCTAGTGCGCTGATTGGCTGCAGACTGAAGACTTGGTACAGCCCGCACCGCAGATTATATATTATATATATGTGTATTAATCCCATTGGCAGATGATGTGATTATTCCCTGTTGATCTGTGAGATACCAGCTGCCTGGGAAATACCAATTAATTTAATGGGCAAAACCTTAATCTCTGCTGTCTCCCCAGAAGGCAGCGTCTATTACATTTCATGCCCCTCTGAAGCGGTAATAGTGTTTCCTCAAAATCAGGCCAGGCCAACCTGTGGCTCTCCAGCTGTTGTGAAAATACAAGTCCCAGCATGCCCTTCTACACTTTTGCTATTAGGAAGTGCTAAAACTGTGGCAGAGCATGCTGGGATGTGTAGTTTCACAACAGCTGGAGTGCCACAGGCCTGCGTCTAAATCATGGATTTCAGCACTGCAACACTCTATGGAGATAGGCGGCGATATTCCCGGTGCGATCCACCTCAACTCACCCGTATATAGTTAGCGTTGATATAGGAACTCAGAGGGTCGTCCTCTTGGTCCGGCGACATAAGGCACACTCTGCTATGTGGGTCTGCAAAATACAAAAAACATGTAAGACATAAGGAATCAGATGTATTGCACAAACTGCATCTCTTACAGCCCGGGAGACGTAATGGGGCGATGCACAATTGAATTCAAGTGAGCTTTGCGGATAGATACTGCACCTGCTGATTCAGGGATGGCCAATGCTGCGTCCGCTCTAGCAACCGTTGGAGTCACGGGTGCAGTAATACATAAATGCTAGTTTCAGATACCAGCAATCTCGTATGCAATAGCACTTTTCTGCATGCACACAGGTTCTTGTATGCGCTGAGGGGTTGCTGCAAAAATTTGCGCAGTAGCAAATAATCGCTCAACTGCACCAACATCGGCATTGCGTTCAGTTAACATCCAGCTTTGAACAAGGCCCATTGTGTGTTTTTTTTTATAGTACATACTCCGGAGCCAAGTGTACACAACTACGGACAATGCTGAGTTTTATATTAAGCTATAGTGATAATAACTGCGGCTTTGGTGCACACTGCTATCATTGTACTGCAGCAGGATGTACAAGTATCACTGCGTTTCAGCGGCTATGGGGTGTAATCTTAAGCGCAAAGTCCAACCTTACGTTTCAAGGTCAAACCCACCGAGAAGCGGTTGTAATATGTATTTTGCCTAGGATGTTAAAAAATTTGCAGTTGCTGCTGCAGTGTAGTACCACTTTCCAGTGGCAGGTGGCAGCAAAGAGCAATTCTATACACATTCAATTGGCTGCAAGATTTTTGCACCCAGCTTCTGATTACAAGCCCTATGCGTCCTACCGATTCTCGTGCTATCCAATTACAAAAAAAAACAGGCGCGATCATTTTTACTGCACAAGTCTATGGGAAAATTATTTAAAAAAAAGGGGGAATCAGCCTGTGCCCTTAGAAAATCCACATTATTATTGATTAACATTATTAATAGCTACTAGTGTCTGCAGATCAAGTTTGCAGGCCTGTCAGTCACTCTGTGTCTGCTCTGATAGATGAGCACCTGTGTTCTAATATAGCAACCTGATACTGGGGGCATGGCCACAACTAGGGGGGGGGGGCTAAGGGGGCATGCGCCCTGGGTGCAGAATCTGAGAGGGTGCAGAGATGGGTACTCTGCCTCCACTCCTTCCTCTCAGCCCTAAGGGGCTACCTTCTGCCGGGTCCAAGAACCCTCACTGTAGTTACCCGCTCCCCAGCACCACCAATGAAACGTTCCCCTCGCCTGCAAGTAGAACTCTAATGAATGAGGCAGGGGTGGAGACCAAGGACTCTCCAATCCCCTCTCATTTCCCAAGCGCTGGTCCATGGCCACTCACACACTCATGTGCCTGTGTAAGCCATGTCTGCCCCCAGGCCTGTTCCCCAGCGCCTCCCCCTTCCAGCAGAGGAGGACAGGGTCCTAAGAAGCTTTCTACTGCTGGGTCCTAGTACCCTCGCTGCATGTCCCCGCTCCTCAATACCACCAATGTGGACTCCTGGGAAACCAAACCCTCCCCCCCACCCATCAACTAGAACAATTATGAATGGGGAGGGGTGGCCGTTCACACACTCCTGTACTTCTGTAAACTGTGTCTGCCCCCTTTGCTGCATGGCAGCTCCACCAGAGGGGTACATGGCGAGAGGAAGCAGTAGCAGCCAATAATTAGTCTGGGCACTGAGGTGAGGTCTCTATATGCCAGGACAGATGCTGCCTCCCAAAGTGTGGTCCTAGGTCCCAACCAGCAAACAGGGCTTTGTAGTCCTACAGCAGTTGGAGCCCCCCCCCCCCCCCCCTCCCCCAGGGTGTGTGATACAGTGACTGCATGGCTTATATCCGGTATATAACACCAGCCAGTCCTAGGGACTCCTCTCTGCAGCCAGGATAACCCACATTGTGTGTGTGTCCCTCCCCAGAAGTTTGGTACTTCTCCTCTTTAATTGGTTGTAGGTCCTTACTGTTATACTGGGCTTTGTAGTCCTACAGCAGTTGGACAGTCAGAGTCCCCCACAATACTGTATCTGAGGTGTATGTTAGTTTTCTTGTGTTCCTATCCATTTTCCTAGAGAATGTGTACTGGATGCACCCTGACGATGCTGGTTGTCACTTTGCCAACTGTTCATTCATGTGTTTTTGACATAGTTCCAAAGTGTGTGTGTGTGTGTGTGTGTGTGTGTGCATGGGGGGCGCCAAATTACTGTCTTGCCCCGGGTGTCAAAAATCCTAGTTTCGGCCCTGCTGGGGGTCATTCCGAGTTGATCGCACGTAGCAACTATTTGCTGCCCGTGCGATCAACTAGACGCCACCTATGGGGGAGTGTATATCTGCATAGCAGGGCTGCGATCGCTTGTGCAGCCCTGCTATGCTAAAAAAGTTTTGTGTAAAACAAGACCAGGGTCAGACTTACTTACCCTGTGCGACGGATCCAGCGACGAAGGTCCCGGGATTGACGTCAGACATCCGCCCTCCAAACACCTCCACACGCCTGCGTTCGGATCTTAACGCTCAGAAAATGGTGAGTTGACGCCCTGGAAGTCCTTCCTCCTGTCAATCTTCTTGCGTTCGCTGCTGCGACCGCTTTCTTCGCTAGCGGCGTTGCCCGGCAACGACGCGCCTACGCAATGCGGGCGCTGAACATGCGCAGTTCCGACCCGATTGCATGGCTGCGACGAAGCGCAGCGTGCGATCGGGTCGGAATGACCCACACAGAGAGGTGAATGAGAGTAAGATGGACATATAGTCTCAAGACTAAATGGATGGATTGCCACCGAAAGTGAATGGTTTTGCCATCAATGGCTGAAATCCAATGGTTCTCCACCATCGATGGCATAGAGCCTGGTAATGGGGGCATTGAACATTGCTCACCACCTGATGTGACCAACAAAGTCCCACCCCCTTCACTGATTGGCCCAACGAGTACCGCTTCCAGCAACTGCACTGATGGTAATGTAAACCAATGATGGTTTCATGTTGATGTTTTCCTGCATAGATGTAAAACACTGATGGTACAATCGATGGGAGACCAGTCAACGGTCATCCCCACATACTGTAGAGGAGGAAGAGGAGAGTGCAGCGCCCAAAGTAGGTGAGGAAAGCATCTGCTCTACTGCTGCTTCATCTGCATGGAGGGGTGGCCCGGGACGTGAGGTCCTGCTGCCAGTCCAATGTACTGTGCATACTATCCTGGTCGGTGTCATGCATTTGACAAGTGTTGCTGACACTAACCCAATGACTTAGTGTCGGCTGTTGATGATTTGCCATTCGCAGCTCCCAGTAATACGTAATGTAAATTCACGCAAATTTACGACTTACTCGGCAGAATGGTTTTGTATCGGTTTTTCCGCACCAAGCCCAGAATTTCATATTCTTTTGGATCGACAAAGTTCATTGGAATTTCCTGGAAAAGATACATTTTTATTTGTGTAAGAGTAACAAAGAATAAGCTACAGAGAAATCACTGTGCTGATATATACATATATCTCATATACTGACTATTTATCCAACAGTATATAACGCTTGGGGAAATGCAGAAACGTCATGTAGGATAATGTAGTGAACTACTTACAGAAATACACACGTGTAGAGGCTGGGAGTGCAGGTGAGGTGTAACCCTGCCCCCTGTTATGCCGTGACCACGTCCACGGTGCATGATGGCACGCACCCTAACTTTGTAGTGAATGAGGGGGCGTAACTGTGCCTTCCTCTGTGGCCATGCCCACTAGCACCTGGGCCCACTGGAAGTCTGTGCAGCCCTGCTTCGGTGTGAATGCTGGTTGTAACCGCTTCCCCCTGTGAAACCACACCCCCCAGTGATACCATGACCACACCCCACACGCAGCCCAGCCCAGGTCTGTATGCTGTCTGAATGAAAGATCATGACGTATAGGCACACTGGGCAACTGCCCAGGGCTCCACAATTCTAGGGGCCTTTGAGCAGGGGCTGGCTGGATCAGGGGGGAAACTACAGCCTCTTGGGCTGGTGACTCTGAAGGCAAGTAGAGGGAGGCAAGTAGAGAATGCTGCCAGAATTGCACACAATCAGAGCAACCAGGCCGCGTTCTCTACCTGCCTCCCAGCCTGCAACCATGTAGGGTAGTTATACTGTCATGCAGCTGGTTCCCTGCGACTGTATGGACTCACAAAGAACTCCTTCTGCAGCTCAAAAGAGTCGAGGGCCCTCTCATGCAGCTCCTCGGCGGTCAGGACGTTGCTGGTGGTCTGCAGGTATTCCTGGGTGGACTGCTCCCTTGGAGACATGATGTGCCCATAGGGCTCTGTGGATCCCGGTGTACACATGTCCAGAGTGAGAGACACATTGGAGCCACGTCTGCACAACACAGAGAAGAGCATACGCTGGTCATTTATCCGCCGCATGAAATACATATAAACGCTTGCAAATTTATTTCACAGGGCAACATGACTTATTACTTATATTCAGGGATAAGGGCCCTCATTCTGAGTTGATCGCTCGCTATCTGCTTTTAGCAGCCGTGCAATCGCTAAGCCGCCGCCCTCTGGGAGTGTATCTTAGCTTAGCAGAAGTGCGAACGAAAGGATTGCAGCGTTGCTACAAAAAAAGATTGTGCAGTTTCTCAGTAGCTCGAGACCTACTCCTAGCTAGCGATCACTTCAGACTGTTTAGTTCCTGTTTTGACGTTACAAACACGCCCTGCGTTCGGCCAGCCACGCCTACGTTTCCCCAGCCACTCCTGCGTTTTTATCCGGCACTCCTGCGTTTTTACACACACTCCCCAAAAACGGTCAGTTACCACCCAGAAACACCCACTTCCTGTCAATCACTCAACGATCAGCAGTGCGACTGAAAAGCGTCGCTAAACCTTGTGTGAAACTGCATCGGCTTTTGTGAAAGTACAACGCGCGTGCGCACTGCGGCCCATACGCATGTGCAGAAGTGCCGCTTTTTCACCTAATCGCTGCCCATGTGAGGGGACGCGGTGCACTACTTGGGGTTCCCCGTCACTTTACGCAGAAAACGACACCAAAAAAGTAAAAAACCTCAAGTCGACCTTTTCATGTGTCGACCTTTCATGCGTCGACCATTTTCATATGTCGACCATGCCAATGTCGACCAATAGTGGTCGACCTAATGACTGTCGACCATAACATGGTCAACCCTTCATACCGGAACCGGAGGAACCTTGTTCAGGCCACAAAATGGCCGCTCCCATTCTGTGTGACAGGGACATAGAACATCTACTCTAAGGTCACCAATGAATGCTGATATCGTCTCATTTTATCTACACTGATTTATCTACACTGACTACACTTTCTGACAAATTTCCTGCTACACAAACTCCGGGTATTAGTATTCAAAATTCACGGTTTTGTAACATCACGCCAGTATGCTAAAATGTAACATACTTTTGACCACAAGGGGAGCTGTCTTTTTGGAGTGCATTTACCATAGAGTCTGTTGTTGTGTTTCCTGTTTATAAAAAGTAATATTATTTTTCCTTTAAGCAGGACAAAATAATTATCTCAGTGGTGCCTGGGGGTACTTCGGGCCTAATTCAGAGCTGATCGTAGATGTGTGGGGAAAAAAAATGCACATCTAAGATCAAAATCTCTGCCAGGCCCTCCCTCGCAGACGGACGAAAGCCATACTTGCCTACCCTCCTGGAATGGCCGGGAGGCTCCCGAAATTCGGGTGGCCCTCCCGGCCCCCCGGAAAGGTGGGCAAGCCTCCCGCTTACCCTGCAGCCCCACTACGACCCTCCTCGGCCGCCCGCAGCAGAGAACAAGTGGGCGGTCCGAGGGGGGTCCGATGACGCGTTTCGCGCTGAATCGCGCCATCATAGCTCCGCCCCCCGCTATACAGCACCTCTTTTCTCGGCACTGCACAGCGGGAGGCGGAGCCACGATGACACGACCCTGATGCCACGCCCCCCGACTGTCCACTTCCCTGTCGGCCACGTCTCCCTTACCGCCCATCCTGCTGCCAGCCACACCCCCATGCACCTACAACGCTGCTTCCTCCCGTAGGATGGGGCAGCAAAGTAGGTAAGTATGGCGAAAGCATCTGACAGCGGCGATGCTTTCGCACCTGGTGAGTAGCTCCCTGCCTCCACAGCCTAGCAGGCGGCTACCCACCATGTTTTTGGTCGCAGCGGCTGCGTGTGATGTAATTTTATTGTCTTGCCTGCCCCTATGCCTCGCCGACCGTGTGATGTTATAGTTATGATATGCGCTTATGCTTTGTGCTTACGCTATGGTTAGCTGGTGCATATTGTACCTATGCTCTGTTATTCAACAACTTTATAGTGTTTACTACCATGTGCGGCGCTGTGTGCACTCTATGGCGCCTTATAAATAAATTCCAGTAATAATATTTTGAGTATCGTCTCCTTATATCTTGCTGCACCCCATTGCTCGCTGTGTGAGACCGCAGTCATGGTTTTCACACACAGTAAGCACACCCCCTAGATATTATTGGCTGCCTGACAGAACACAGGTGACAGCAGTAGCAGGACAGGATTTCTTACTGAACCTGTTTGATCCTATGCCGGGTCATCTTGTTCTCCAGACATACAAATGTGGCTAATTAATGTCCGCCTGTGCTATGCCTCCTGCTAGGGCCGTCTTAACAGCGGTGTGGGCCCTTGGGCACAGCAATACACTGGGGCCCCTACCCATCCTCCATGGGTGGGGGGTGCTATTAGCAGAAGCTTTGATGTCCCGTGGGCAGTAGGGGGTGTTCTATCTTCCGCTCAGCATGTAGGACCTGGAGCAGTAATTTCTGCTAATTACTCCTTTACTGCACAGATGGGGTGGGAGGGAGAACACTAAACTGTAAAAGGTGGCATTGGGCTGAATGAAGGGCCGTGGTACATGACTATCAGGGTGGTATGGGGTGTTTAATATGTAAGGGAGGGGTCGATAGTGGAGTGGTCTTAATTTTCATCATTTTCTGGTGGGAGGTCAGCTTGCTTGACTGCAGATATCTCAAGTTCCTGGAAAAATATTTCTTAGCTTTGCATGGGATAAAAAAATTAGAGTGTCTAACCTTCAGGAGGTACTGGGGACTTGGGGATCAGAGTTCAGGAGCCAGAGCAATCCACCAACAAATATATTAAACTGCATATTAGGCATGTGGAGCTTGAGCAGGGACCATCTGCTTGAAGGCTGATATCTCTGGTTCTGGGCATAGTAGAGACAAGCTGCTAGTACCCACCGGAAGTGGAGAGTCCCAGCTTTTGAAATGTACCCTCAGAAAAACTCTAAGTCTTACAGAGCCCAAGATATCTGGCTGGGAAGAACAATTAACAGACTTGGATGGGGACCACTGCTTTGAAGTCGCATATATCTGGTTCCCTAGGACCGATTTTCAAAAATCTGGTACCCCTGGAAAGAGGGGACCCTCAGCTATCAGCCTAGGGCCCTTATACTCCTGGGGCCCTTGGGCAAGAGCCCATTGAGCCCATACGAAAAGACGGCCCTGCCTCCTGCAGACTTTCTCTGCAGACTATCACTCTGATAGATTACACACAGTAAGGACATCACCTTTCCTGAAGCCCCACAGATTTCACTGTGAGAGTCCCCGGGTCAGTGTCGCCTCTGATATCCATCAAACAATCGAAGACGGGAGTGTCAGGTACAGGGTCGAAATCCATGAAATCCTCCGCTTTGTCATCCGTCCATTCCGAGTAGGTGAAGGACGGTTGTCGGCTGACGGACTGGCGTCGGTCCTCCGACAGGACTGGCTCTGCGTGCGACTTCAGGTACCACACCTGGAAGCAAATGACAGAGGCTAGAGCTGATTGTGGCCTATTTGCAACTAAGCACGACAACCCTGTGTGTAGAATAGACTGCTGTGTGGGTGCAGCGGGAGAGATCAGGAGCCTGGAACAGCCAGTACGTTCCCGTCTACTCTCATCTCTATTGTGTCCCTGTGTTTAGCCTTGTTGGGCCTGACTTCAATGTGATGAAAGCGCTGCCCTGGAACAGTGTGGAAATATACAGCGCTCGTCCCTTTATTGCAGAGAAAGTCTAAGTGCCTGCATCATACAGCAGAGAGCGTGTCCTTGTCACTATTCCCGTCATTCTGTCTTCTGCCTGATGATCACACGTGCGGCCTTGTTGCCACAAATCAGCAAACACCGAGCGTTCGCCCGTACAGGACTCATACTGGATTCTATCACCCCGTCCTGGCCCTTACTCAGTACACGTGCAGCACCAGGGGTGCCCGCCTAGGGCCCAGTGCTTCTGACTTATATAACACTTATTAACACTTTAACCTCTCGTTACCTATCCATAAATATTATTTATCCATACCAGATAAATAAGGAGGGCTGTATAATTATATGTAGGGAGGATGAGGAGGTCAGATATTTGGCCTTGAGCGTCTACCCGGCCTAGGGAGCCATCATCGGGCTCTCTACACAGATAATGCCACGTACAACTGGACACACGTGACAGACATGTACTGCATGTGTGCTCTGCACATAGATGAGATGCGTGACTAGTGTTTACATAATGCCATATACAGGGGATGCGGTCAACATCCCGCTGGACTGATCCCATATATAGGCCTGCACCAGATCATGTTCTCCTCACCTTCTACCATGTTTCTACCATAGAGTGTCAGCACACAGGGTTCTCGTTTCTCACTCTTAGGGTTATCGCTTGTATTATTGTAATGTTACTGGCAAATTCAGATGTGGGGCCGGATGCAGGATAGGACTGGACCACAGGGGTACAGGGGAAACCACCGGTGGGCCCTACTGCCTGGGGGCCCTCCTCCTGCTCTAAGGATCAGGTTCCAGACTGTGCACTTGAATTATACATTATACACATGTTACCTTATACTGGACTATGGTGCATTCTCTACAGTGCATTATACATTATACATATGTTACCTTATACTGGACTATGGTGTATTTTCTACAGTGCATTATACATTATACATATGTTACCTTATACTGGACTATGGTGTATTTTCTACAGTGCATTATACATTATACATATGTTACCTTATACTGGACTATGGTGTATTTTCTACAGGGCATTGCTGTTATTAATCTGGTACATTATCATGTATGCAGCAGCTGAATTTACTGTATATATTTATGAAGGGGCCCAGACGCTGCACTCTCTAATGGTTAGTCAAACCAATGAGGCGGCAGGCCACACCCCCTCTGCAGACTGGCCACACCCCTAACCATGGGCCCCTACCACTACACTCCCCCAGAGGGCCCTACATGCTCCAGTCCGACACTGGCTGGATGTAATGAAGTCTGAGGTGGCTGGATGTGCGGGTTCCCTGCCAGACTCAGAAGTTTTTTTAAAGCAGCAATCCCATGCCTTGTAAATGATTGCTTCTTTAAAAAAAGTCATAGTTCAGCCGGGAAACCCACACCTCCGCCCACCTCAGACTTCATTACATCCGGCCCGTGGTTGCAGTTGCTATCGCTTCCTTGGAAGCAGCAGTGATAGCGCTGTATGGTGATGCAGCACGAGACGTCTTTTACACGCAGACGCCTCCCACTGCAGTAGTGATCCGAGCTGCGTCCTGGGACCCACCATCCGATATCTCACCCACTATTTGGCGGCTTATGGCATCCCTGGGTACACGTGAAACGCCCACTGCAGCGGCCTGGAAATCTCCGTCCAATGAGGAGATTCCCTGGTCTCTACCCTCCCCCTAAACAGCAGCGACACACCTCCGTTCTCAGAAACGAAGGCTGTCGCCGCCCCCTCCCAGACCCCAAACGCCCGGTCCACGTCCTGCGCCGCAGGACCCGTTCGCGGTAGCAGATTTGACGGGATCTGAATGACCCTCAAGGTGATTTGCAAACATTACATCAGTGGTTTCCAAACTTTTTTGCATCACAGCGCCCTAGAGTATCAGCCTTTTTTTCACGGTACCTCTAGGCCAAACGTTTCTTATTGAGAAATTTAGGGGGTCATTCCGACCCGATCGCACACTTTACTTCTTTGCAGCCGTGCGATCGGGTCAGAACTGCGCCGGCGCCGCAGTGCGCCAGCACATGGCAGTCATCGTTGCCTAGCGATCGCCTCTGAGACTGAGGCGGTCGCTAGGCGGGAGGGGGCTGAACGCGGAGGCTGCGTGACGTGTCACGCAGCCGCTGCGCCCAGCGGGAGCGACAAGTAACTCCCAGCAGCCAAAGGAGCAGCGCTGGCCGGGAGTTACTCCTCAAATACAAAGGCATCGTCTCTGTGCAATGCTTTTGTATTTGTGTGTGTGTGTGTGTGTGTGTGGGGGGGGCATTGACATGCGGGGCGGACTAGCTCTGTGCTGGGTGCCCCCCCCGCATGTCTGAGTTAACGATCGTAACTGTGCTAAACTTAGCACAGCTATGATCAACTCGGAATGACCCCCTTAGAAAGAAATATTAAATGAGGTAAATTGTGTTTACAGGTAATCCTTAGGGTCAGGTGTGTGGTGAGGGACAAGATTTGCTTCTGTTTGGCCACATATTTTATGACTGGCAGCCACCAGCACTGGTTTTGCCTATTATATTGACCATGAATAATTTGGATTGATCCTGACCACCAACCCAGGGCACCCCTGCAAGTGTCCCGAGGCACCCAGTTTGAGAACCCCTGCATTAGATAATAATAAATATATAATATATAAATAATGTTAAAAAATCATCCCCCTATCAGATTCACACATCATACAGTAATCCACGATCTCGGCGCTGTCTTTACTTTATCACAGTCAACGCGGCGCTAATTAGTACTTATTACAAAATACATGACAACCTGCAATCGGGATGCAATTAATTTCCAGGCATTCAGGATACCGACGCCGGAATCCCAACAGCTGGTGAAATGCTGACGGTTGGAATTCTGACCGACGCACGGTATTGCCACTTGGGTGGTGGTCCCCGTCACCACTCGAGAATAGTGTGGCGAGTTAAGCTTGCCACTGGGCCCGATGCGTGGTGAGCGCAGCATTCCGCCTGCCGGGATCCTGGCTGGCGGTAAAGCATGCCGAACCTCTGCAGTCTACTTGTATGTTACATGTATATGAAAATGATATGTGAAAACAACATGAGAATATAAGAATTAATATGTGAAGGTGTATATTATATGTAAATGACAGATACATGATATATAACTAAATGTAATGCAACTCTGTAAAACAAATGTAGTGTGTGTAGCTGCTGTAAGGGAGGTTTATTTAACACAACTACATATACACATGCACACATAATTATATACACACACACATACATATATACGCAATTATAAACACACACACAATTATATACACACACTCATATACAGTCAATATAACGCACACATAATTATATACACACATATACATGCAATTATAAACACACAAACATATACAGTCAATATAACGCACACATATTATATACACACGTACACACATATACAGTCAATTACATACACACACCCAATTATACACACACACACACACACACACACACACACACACACACACACACACACACACACACACACACACACACACACACACACACCTAGTAAATGAAGCCAGAGGTTCGGCAAGACTAAAGGGACATTTGAGCTCTCTATATTGATAGGAATCTGTCTTGCCTGTCCAGTACATAATGATCGGCTTACCATGGTCCCAATCAGCGCCATGACGAAGAAAACAATCGCCAACACAAAGCCAGGCATCTCGATTTTCCAGAATCCACTTTGCAGGGTTGTTAAATCCTAAGAGACAAAATTCTGCATTAGCGGGTCTGCTCTCCTGCTCATCTGTTCTGCTACTTGTAGTGCACAATGCACGTCACGCGGCATCCGTCTGATGAATCTGACCGCAGCCGTCTTACTAAATGCATTCTACACATTCACAAAGAGTAGAGGATGGCAGCTAACGCTGTCACATGACCACATCAAAGGTGTTATTCGTCATTAGCACGCAATGGTACCACGCACACTATGGGGGATATCCAATTAGAAGCAATCCGGTTTTGGCCGGTAAAAATGGCCTGATATCGTGGTATCCAATTAGAGGCCATTTTTATCGTCTGAAAACGGACCTGCGATCGTGCGATTATACATGGGATCCGAGATAAGTTCCCGATCCCATGTGTTATCGCGGCTCTGGCGGCTGCATATCGCAGACTATGGGGGACATTTACTAAGCAGTGATAAAAGTGGAGAGGTGAGCCAGTGGAGAAGTTGCCCATGGCAACCAATCGGCTCCTCTGTATACTTTTATGGTATGCAAATTTTAAATGTTACGTGACCGTCAATGCTGATTGGTTGCCCTGGGCAACTTCTCCACTGGCTCACTTCTCCACTCTTATCACTGCTTAGTACATGTCACCCTATGCTTCGGGTGCCTGAGGCCCACTCTCCTTAATGAATAAGCCCGCTAGGGACATGTGTAGAAAAATGCAGCTGTCATGGCTACAGTCATGTCCTTAAAATGATATTTTAACGCTGTACATTTGGGTATTCGCAATTGTCCAATGCTTGCCGGAGCCATAGATGATTTAGGAATACACACAGAAAGGCCTCTGGGCCTCGGGAAAATGTATAGAATGACTGCGTAGGGAACATAATGTGACCGAGCAGCGTAAACGCACCGTCTGGGCTTGCGGAGCTCCTCTCAATGCATCACTCTGGCTTGGAAGGGGTTAACGTTTTGTGGTGGGAGGAACGTAGAGAGAAGGTCCGGGAAGCTGATTGGCTGGATTGTGGATAGGGGCTGGCCGGCCATGCATATAGGCTGCTGACATGGTACTTCCTGACTCTATTTTCATTTCTTCTCGTGGAACTGCTAAGTAACCCCTTTTATTGGGGGTCATTCCGAGTTGTTAGCTCGTTATATTTTTCTCGCAACGGAGCGATTAGTCGCTAATGCGCATGCGCAATGTCCGCAGTGCGACTGCGCCAAGTAAATTTGCTATGCAGTTAGGTATTTTACTCACGGCATTACGAGGTTTTTTCTACGTTCTGGTGATCGTAATGTGATTGACAGGAAGTGGGTGTTTCTGGGCGGAAACTGTCCGTTTTATGGGTGTGTGTGGAAAAACGCTGCCGTTTCTGGGAAAAACGCGGGAGTGGCTGGAGAAACGGAGGAGTGTCTGGGCGAACGCTGGGTGTGTTTGTGACGTCAAACCAGGAACGAAACTGACTGAACTGATCGCAGTTGCCGAGTAAAGGGGTCATTCCGAGTTGTTCGCTCGCAAGCTGCTTTTAGCAGCTTTGCACACGCTAAGCCGCCGCCTACTGGGAGTGAATCTTAGCATATTAAAATTGCGAACGAAAGATTAGCAGAATTGCGAATAGACACTTCTTAGCAGTTTCTGAGTAGCTCCACACTTACTCGGCATCTGCGATCAGTTCAGTGCTTGTCGTTCCTGGTTTGACGTCACAAACACACCCAGCGTTCGCCCAGACACGCCTCCGTTTCTCCAGCCACTCCCGCGTTTTTTCCTGAAACGGTAGCGTTTTTTCACACACTCTCATAAAACGGCCTGTTTCCGCCCAGAAACACCCACTTCCTGTCAATCACATTACGATCACCAGAACGAAGAAAAAACCTCGTAATGCCGTGAGTAAAATTCCTAACTGCATAGCAAATTTACTTGGCGCAGTCGCACTGCGGACATTGCGCATGCGCATTAGCGACTATTCGCTCCATTGCGACAAAAAAATAACGAGCGAACAACTCGGAATGACCCCCTAAGTGTGGAGCTACTCAGAAACTGCTAAGAAGTGTCTATTCGCAATTTTGCGAATCTTTCGTTCGCAATTTTGATAAGCTAAGATTCACTCAGAGTAGGCGGCGGCTAAGCGTGTGCAAAGCTGCTAAAAGCAGCTTGCGAGCGAACAACTCGGAATGAGGGCCATTCTCACTTATATTACTCAAACTATTTCCTTTTTCCTATTACTTTATTCCTTCTTTCTCCCCATATTATCTTCTATCCTCTCTCTGCTCTCCCTTTAACCTACCTTCTCCTAACTATTCCTATCCTTCATTTTGCAGCTCCCCTCCTCCCCTCCCTTTCTCCTCATGTCTCGACCAAGGGCTCCCCGCACGGCTTATGGACTCTGATGGTGTCCGGCCGTCACGGAGTAGACCCGTTGCGCCCGCTGTGCTGGAGACTCCGGCCGCGCGCCCGTGCCCGCCCGCGCTCCCCTTCGGCATCAGTCCCTGTCTCCGTCACCGCCGCTGGCTGCGGCGCTGGACGGAGTGACGGGGGTCCGCGGCCGTCTGAGGCGGCCTGCCAGGGATGGTGTCCTGCCGTCCCTGGATCCGCCGCTCGGAGCTGCCGGGAACAGTCTCCCGCCCTGCACATCGGCCCGCCCGGGGGGGGGGGGAAGCCCACATTCTATTTTTGCATCAGGAGGGAGAGGGGATCGCGCGGCTGCCAGACGCCAGGGGTCTGGCCAGCGCGCGCGTGCCACTTCTGCCACGAAGATTACTGAGGCCCATATGAGGCCTGTTACTGCGCCTCGGGGACACGCTCGCCGGCAGGCGCCCTCCTGTGGCAGAGCGGGGCAACACACCCGCTCTGCGGCTGCGGATGGGCTGCTGCCGGCGGTGGCCATTGCAGAGACTGTCGGCCTGGGGCGTGCCGCGTCCGCCCGCGGTGGGACGGGCCACCTGGCCTCTCCTGCCGTGGCTGGACCCGTGGTGCCAGCCCCTTCCGGGTCTGCTCGTAGGCCGCTTCGTGCTGCTGCCAGCCGTGACCGTGCGGCCCCTACCGGTCTCATACAGGGCCGGAGTGCGACGGCGGGAGGCGGGCGTTCTGTCCCGCCTCGCGTCCGGATGTCGGCTTCCGTCGCTGCAACGGATAGCCCTCAGTCCGACGTGGAGCTGCCTCTTTCTAGTTCTGGCGACTCTCCGGTTTCTCCTCCTGGGGCTACTGCTCGGGATGGGAGGAGGTCGCGGCGTGGGCGGTTCGGTCGGGGGGTATCGCAGCAGAGCGGACGTGCCATTGTACCTGACAGTGAGGGATCATCCGAGTCCTTGCTCCCGACGAAAGGTTTGCGAACCTCCCGTGGGGCGCGCGATTCGCGTGCCGGGTCTGATCTTAGACCGCCTGCAACGGCGGCTGCACCCTTGGTGGACGCCACCGTATTGTCCGCCATTTGTGCCGCTGTCGTGTCGGCGTTGGCTCCCTTGTTATCCTCCATTCCCGGGGGACCGGGACAAGCCACCGCTTCTTTGGCGGATAGCATTGCTCAATCCCTTACCCCGCTCCTGTCCTCTGGCTCGACGGTCGCCCCGCCTGCCCCACTCCCGGCGGCTGCTGGTCCGATAGGGGAACAGGGGAACATTGTCTCTTTTACCTCCCCAGCCGCGGACGTTGGGCCAGGAATGGAGTCAGTCGGCGCATCCACAAGTCGTACGGCGGCTGCTGCGACAGCTGGAGCTCCCCCTCGTATTGGTGAGTCTTCATCGGACCCTGACTGGTCCAAGGGGAGCGCATTTACCCCCCGTAGCGGAGAGGGATCTAGTACGCAGTCCCACTCCTCTAGCAGCGGCAGCAGTGCGCGTAGGGTTACCGGTAAGCGCGATAGGCGCAGGCGTAGGCATCGGGGCACGGACTCTTCCCTTGCCTCCACGTCCTCGGAGGGAGTGTCCTCCTCCGACGGCGGTTTGCACCGGGTCAAGCGTCGCAAACGCCGCGAGCGACGGCATTCGACCTCTTCCTCCTCGCAAGTGTCGGTGGAGTCGGACACTGTTCACTGCGCCAACACGGCAGTGCAACGTGGGCTCAGGCCCCGGATCCGGGACCGGATCCGTAAGGGCCAATATGTAAATATTTTTGCTCTTACTAGCGACGATCGTAAAGCCTTACTTTCAGCTAAGAAAAAAGGGCAGGTCAGAGAGGACGCTTTGCGCTCCTATTATTATTATTATTATTATCCTTTATTTATATGGCGCCACAAGGGTTCCGCAGCGCCCAATTACAGAGTACATAAACAAATAATCAACTAGGAAAACAGCAACTTACAGTTGGCTACAATATAGGACAAGTACAGGGTAAATAAACATAGCTATTAGCTACATCAGCAGATGACACTGGAATAAGTATCAGGTGGCAGAAGACTGCTGGATTTGGTGCAGCTGAAGATTATTAAAGTAAGAAAAGGGTAAGCACATGAGGGAGGAGGGCCCTGCTCGTGAGAGCTTACATTCTAAAGGGGGGGGGGGGGGTAGACAGACAGGGGTGACATAATTGGGGTACATAGAGAGTGTAGAACAGAGGGTTAGGATGAGATTTGGCTGGGTTTGGTGAAGAAGTGGGTCTTGAGAGCCCGTTTGAAGTTTTGTAGAGAGGTGGAGAGTCTGAGAGGGAGAGGTTCGGGAGCTCCTACCCGAATTGGGTTCGATGCATGTTGATCTTTGCCGCGTGTTACCTAGAGACCCGCCCGGACGAACACATGAACGTTGTTCGATATCAATTCCTCATACACGTGCTGTACCATAAGTACAAAGGGTCGGCCTGGCGTCGTTATGATGAGGATTTTCAGCGGAAACAACACGGGCGGCAGATCTATAACTTTGGAAAAAAAGATGTGGAATTGTGCTCGGAACTGACCCAGGGTTCTTTCGGCACTGAGGAAGGCAGCACGGCGAGACGATGGGTAAAACAACCTGCCTCTCGTTCCGCCGGCTTTCGCGGCGGGTCAGGCTGCTCGGGACATGGCAAATGCTTTGCCTTTAATAATGCCCAATGCGACTTAGGGGGGCGGTGTCATTTTCGTCACTCCTGTATCAGATGTGGCGGGGGCCAAGGGATCAAGGACTGTACAGGGACCGGGGGTTCTTCCGGACCGCAGACCCGGCAGAGTCGGGCTCCCGCGGCCTCCGGCATTGGCCACAGCCCCCACCCCAATTAAACTTCGGGCGCTCATTCCCTGGCTGCGCCGGTACCCGCGGCCGGCGGACGCCCAATTTTTACACTCGGGTTTCGCGTCGGGCTTCCCCTTGCCGATTCATGGACGGGAGGGCCACGGGGCGGGCACGAACCTGCGTTCGGCTCGAGAATTTCCGGACGTGCTCCGCCGGAAGGTAGAGGCTGAGGTTGCGTTAGGTAGAATGATAGGCCCTTTTCGGGAACCCCCCTTGCCTGATTTGGTCTTGTCCCCCGTAGGCATAGTGCCCAAAAAGACCGCAGGCAAATTTCGGCTCATCCAACATCTTTCCTGTCCTATGGGGTCATCGGTTAATGATGCTATCCCTTATGATCAGTGTAGGGTTGTTTCCCTATCCTTCGATTCGGCCATAGACACCATCCGGTCTTTTGGCCCTGGTGGCGATGATGTGTAAATTGGACATCCAGTCAGCGTTTCGTCTCCTTCCGCTGCACCCTTCCGCCTTTCGATTCATGGGTTTTAAGCTGGACGACGGCTATTACATCGATCGGTGCCTCCCTATGGGCTGTTCTATATCTTGCGCCTACTTCGAGAGGTTCAGTTCTTTCCTTCACTGGTGCCTCGAACAAGCGACCGGCGAACAGGGAATTTCGCACTACTTGGACGATTTTCTTTTTATCGGCCCATCTGACTCGGATCGCTGCGTCAACCTCCTGCAGGGGGCTCTGGCCCTCTTCGCGCACTTTGGGGTTCCGGTCGCACCAGAAAAGACGGAGGGTCCCTCCGCCTCTTTGGTTTACCTCGGGATTCAGATCGATACGGTCGCTGGTCTCTGTATGCTCCCTGCGGATAAGGTTTTGCGTTTACATGACGGTATCCTATATGCGCTGGCTGCGGGCAAGCTCACGCTTAAGCAGGCTCAGTCCTTATTGGGCCTGTTTAACTTTGCTTGCAAGGTTATCCCCATGGGCAGGGTTTTCTGTAGAAAATTGGAACGGGCTACGGTGGGGGTTAGACGCCCGCATCATTTCCTTAGATTGTCCATCGAAATCCGAAGAGATTTACGTATTTGGGACGACTTTCTTGTTCACTTCAACGGCATCTGTATTTGGCAGGAGGCGGTCGTGTCTAGGCCGTCCCTGGAGCTTTTCACGGACGCCTCTGGCGCTTTCGGGTTCGGAGCTTATTTCGCCGGCCGTTGGTGCGCGTCTCTGTGGCCGCGTGCCTGGCTTAGCGGGGGCCTCACGACAAACATGCTGTTGCTAGAAATTTTTCCCATTCTGGTCGCTCTGGAATTGTGGTGCGAGGCCCTGCGTAACAAACGTGTTATCTTCTGGTGCGACAATTTGGGCGTGGTTTTTGCCTTGAATCGCCAAAAATCCACGTCCTTACCAGTCCTGCGGGTCATTGCGCAGATAGTCTTGCTCTGTTTGGTAAACAACATTACGTTGCGAGCCAAGCATGTCCCTGGCGTGCGTTACGAAGTTGCGGATGCCCTGTCTCGCGGCGATTGGCAGCGGTTTAGGCGCTTGGCTCCTGCAGCTCTCATCCAAGGGGAATCATGTCCTGCTTATGTGTGGCAGGTCATCCACCCGGATTGAGGAGTTAGCCCACAGGTCATTGGCCCCTGCAACTGTTGCGGCCTACCGGGCCGCCTGGGAGCGGTGGAGTCGCTTCCTCCTGGAGAGAGGCCAGAGTGGTAAGACCTCTCACGATTTAATCTTAGAATACATCTGGATGTTGTACTCCGACGGGATTTCGCGGGCGTCTGTTAGCAGGATTCTGGCGGGTATATCATACTTTCTGCAGCTTCAGGGGGAAGAGGATTTTACGAAGTCCTTTTTCCTCCGCCGGATGTTGAAAGGTTGGGCTTGGGCGACCCCGCCCCTCCTGAATACTCGCCAGCCGATCACTGGTGCTTTGCTGAGGCGGATTTTGGGATCCCTACGGAGTATTTGCTCTTCGGGATACGAGGTTCGCCTCTTCATCGCGGCCTTTATGATGGCCTTCCACGGTGCGTTCAGGGTGGGTGAGCTGGTGTCCGTCTCTCGGACTTCTGCCTCGCCCATGCTGGCGGACCACGTCGTCGTACGCCCCGACGGTTTGTGGTGTAGGATTCAGCGCTCCAAGACTGACGTAGTCGGCAGGGGGCAGTGGGTTCGAATGGGTCAGGCTCGTGCGCGGGGCATTTGTCCAGTTGCCGCGGCCCAGGCTTATTCGTCCATACGGCCTCCAACGCCCACAGGGTGGCTCGTCCATAGTGACGGTTCCCCGTTGACCAGATATCAATTCCGGTTGGTTTTGGGGCATTGTATTTTGTACCTGGGTCTCTCTCCGGCCGACTATGGGACTCACTCTTTCTGTATCGGCGCTGCTTCAGCAGCAGCTGCGGCGGGTTGGTCCGAGGTCGAAGTCCGGGCACTGGGTAGGTGGAGGTCTGGTGCAGTCAGACGCTATATCAGGCCTTTTCCTCCCAGTGCGCCCTTTTGAGGACTAGCCGCTCATCGCAGTTGCACTTTTGTGATTGCGGGGGCCATGAGGAATTTTTGTTTTATCGTTGGTTTTAATTAGGGTTTTTGCCGGCTAACGAAGTTTTGTGTTTTTGCCTCAAGTCAAATTGGGCGGCCCAACCCCCCCCCCCCCTTTCCTGTTAGGGTCATAGTTAGGTTACCCGTTTACTCATACTACCTTCATTTCGTTATTAACCTTCGCCACACCCTTCTTTTGCAGGACGGCGGTTAGATCCACACTTTATATGGTTTGTCGGCCATTCATACGTCTACTGGCTGTCTGTGTCGGCTCTGGCCTGCGACACAACCCGGTTTCCGGAGCTGCAGGCCGTGCGCTGGTTGGGCCGTAGAGGCCTCCGCTGGGACGGCCTGCGGGACTGGCTTCGGGCGGCAGTTGGCCGATTTGGGTTCCCTCTATTTTTGGTCTTGCATCTGGGTGGCAATGATCTTGTGCGCCGCACTGGGCTCGACATTCGCCTCGAGATCAGACGTCAGCTGTTGGATCTTATAGCTGACTGGCTGTTTTGCCTAATCCTCTAGTCAGACATCGTCCCTCGGAGGTCTTGGCGTGGAGCCTTTAACCCCGGGGCGATTGACCTGGTTCGGAGGCGGGTCAATTCAGTGGTCGGTCGTGCTGTCCTCCAGCATGGCGGGCTGGTTGTGCCGCACGGGGGTATCTCCTTCCATGATTCGGCTCAATACCGGTCTGATGGGGTGCATTTGTCGCCGGCCGGCATGCTGATCTTCTTGGAGGACATTATTGACGTTCTTCGGTCCCTTTAGATAGTTTTCTCTCTTGATAGTACGTTTTTTTTTTTTTATTGCGTTAGTTAGTATTCTGCTTGCTTAGGTCTCTTTAGTTAGTTTTTCTGCCTTTTGAGTCGGTGGCGGTGGCAGGTTGGTAACCTGGCAGTTGGCCGGTTTCTGAACGGTTACTTTATTTTAATTATGAGTTCAAGGTTAGTAAGTTTTGGGTGTACTTTTAGGTAAATTTTATAGTTTTTATAATTAGTTTACGGGCATAGCTTTACCAAGTGGGTCCATATTACTGGTATAAACATATGTGGATGGCGGGGCCGGTGGCCCAATTTTTACCACGTAGCGGCGGTGTGTACCTCCGTCCCTGCAACTGTTGGGGGGCAGGGGTAGTGGCAGAAGGTCGACCCCTGTCCTTGGATTTTTGATTTTCGATGTCTGGGATGGAGGCAGGAGGCCGATCCCGGAACATCTGGGGCAGAAGGCTCCCTCACACATATGTTTTTTATTGCTTGTTTTTCTGTATTATAATGTTGATCACCCATGTTACGTTTATCATGTTTAACCGTTCTTCTCCCCGCCACCTTAGTTAGAGAGTTAGTTAATTTTAGTTTTAGTATTTAATAGGCCTTCCTCTCAGTCAGAAAATAAAAGCTGACCCCTTTCACGCCAATTACAGTTGTTGTGTCTTTATTTATAAGATAAGTGTGCTTGAGTGGCGCGTGGATGCATCTGACGTGTGGGGTTTATGGCAATGCAAATAAAAGACATCTGCCCGGACAACAGAAGTTTCTGAAGGCGGAGTTCCACTGAAATTTGGTAACGATATTAATTCACGGCGACAGGCTCTGTGAATAATTAGGATTTATCCTCTAGATGAGATAGTTCAATACAGCAAAAGACATTTAGATAAATGAGGGTGACCTGGAGAACGCATTACCTTGGGTACAAGGTGAACGTCTCGGCGCAGATAGCATTAATTAGACGCTATGACTCATGGTCTGATCGCATTTGATTCCTGGGGTTGGCTCCAGATGGTCTGTATGAAAATCTCATTTAGGATCCATCTGGAGGATGGTAAGTACCGCTGTCTGTCCCCACTATTACATTACGCGTACACTCCAATACCACTAATAGCAGTGTATCCTTACACACCACAAACTGAATGATATTACATCAATGCTGTTTGGTATTAATAAGCTTTCATTGCCTGCGCTACGAATCACCATATTTCGCGTACATCACTGTAATTGTGCTGATTTCCCAGCAGACCATGCTAAATTGCATTGTTTTATTACGGACATACAGTTATACTAAGCTAGTCGCTCAGTAGGGTGGGAATGTTCCTGCAATAAAGAGGTGTAAGGGCCAGAGCTTGGTGGGCCCCGCAGCAGCATACTGCAGGGGCCCCTGCCTCAGTGCTTTTACAGAGACACCTCTTTCCTTCTCTCCCGGAACCTGCGGGAGACTCCTGTTTTTTTTAGGGTAGTCCTCCCGCACCCCTGGAAGAGTGGGCACCCCTCCCACATCCTGCCCACTTCCTAGTTAAGTTGGCAATATGGGGAGAATAGTATAGGGAAAGTGTGGCCTGTTTTGCAGGGGACGGAGCCTAGCAACGCAATTCTATGGTAATCGAATTATATTGGCCCCACCCCTATGCAAATATGTGCTAATTGTGCCATTTTACGGTGAGTGGTTGGGGCCTAATGACTTGAATAGCCCTGTGAGGAAACTATGAATGTAGGCAAGTACTGTAGTCATTCCCTAGTTTATTTATGCCCCATAGCAGTGCTGTAATCACATTATGCCACACAGTGCCCCCAATTCACATTATGCCACACAGTGCCCTCAATTCACATTATGCCACACAGTGCCCCCAATTCACATTATGCCACACAGTGCCCCCAATTCACATTATGCCACACAGTGCCCTCAATTCACATTATGCCACACAGTGCCCCCAATTCACATTATGCCACACAGTGCCCCCAATTCACATTATGCCACACAGAAGTGCCCCAGTTAGTATATTAGTGGACAACTACATGAACTGGGCGCAAGTGAACCGGGCCCCCTAAGCCTCTGGGCCCCATAGCTATAGCTCCCACGCACCCACTATAGTTATGCCCATGTGTAAGGGTTCTATAAACCTGCACCTGTGTATAAAGCCAGGGATACTGTAGGACAAAGCTGCATGGGTTGCCAGGCTGTGAGACATTGTATGGGGCAAGAGAATAGGGGACGTCAATGCAAATTGCAGCTTCATTGCCACATATGGAACTCCGCAGCGATGAGACCGTTGACGTCACCATGACCACCAGAATTGCCCTTATCTATTGGGCGCTTTCGCACACCGCGGACTATCCTAGCACCAGCTCTCCTGCTCAAACTACATTTGGACATTGGCCCAGGATTCAGACGGGCGCAGTTCACAACACTCCTACTAATCAAAGGCGGCGTGCCTCGGTTTTGTGCAGCGCTCCCAGTCTCCGCCCCCAAACGTCAGCAGCGTGTCAATCATCCTGCAACTTACAGTGCACCACGGCTGTCATCGCAGCTGTATCGGGGCACATGGGTGACGCATGCACAGTCCTCAAACGTCGCCCATCTGCGTAACAATCGGAACAGCTTCCACCTCTGAATCAGACCTATGGGGGTCATTCCGAGTTGTTTGCTCGTTATTTTTTCTCTCGCAACGGAGCGATTAGTCGCTAATGCGCATGCGCAATGTCCGCAGTGCGACTGCGCCAAGTAAATTTGCTATGCAGTTAGGTATTTTACTCACGGCATTACGAGGTTTTTTCTTCGTTCTGGTGATCGGAGTGTGATTGACAGGAAGTGGGTGTTTCTGGGCGGAAACTGGCCGTTTTATGGGAGTGTGTGAAAAAACGCTACCGTTTCTGGGAAAAACGCGGGAGTGGCTGGAGAAACGGAGGAGTGTCTGGGCGAACGCTGGGAGTGTTTGTGACGTCAAACCAGGAACGAAACTGACTGAACTGATCGCAGTGGAAGAGTAAGTCTGGAGCTACTCAGAGGCCCTCATTCCGAGTTGTTCGCTCGCAAGGCGATTTTAGCAGATTTGCTCATGCTAAGCCGCCGCCTACTGGGAGTGAATCTTAGCTTCTTAAAATTGCGAACGAAAGATTCGCAATATTGCGATTACACACCTCGTAGCAGTTTCTGAGTAGCTCCAGACTTACTCGGCATCTGCGATCAGTTCACTGCTTATCGTTCCTGGTTTGACGTCACAAACACACCCAGCGTTCGCCCAGACACTCCTCCGTTTCTCCAGCCACTCCCGCGTTTTTTCCGGAAACGGTAGCGTTTTTCCCCACACGCCCATAAAACGGCCTGTTTCCGCCCAGTAACACCCATTTCCTGTCAATCACACTACGATCGCCTGAGCGAAGAAAAAGCCGTGAGTAAAAATCCAACCTTCATAGCAAATTTACTTGGCGCAGTCGCAGTGCGGACATTGCGCATGCGCACTAAGCGGAAAAACGCTGCGATGCGAAGAAATTTTCCGAGCGAACGACTCGGAATGACCTCCAGAAACTGCTAAGAAGTGTCTATTCGCAATTCTGCTAATCTTTCGTTCGCAATTTTGCTAAGCTAAGATACACTCCCAGTAGGCGGTGGCTTAGCGTGTGCAACTGCAAAGCTGCTAAAAGCAGCTTGCGAGCGAACAACTCGGAATGACCCCCTATGTGCAGATCTGATTAAGTTTTAAGCCCAACTGTGGGGGAAATTTACTAAGCTCCCGATTTTGGGGGAAATTTACTAAGCTCCCGATTTTGACCGAGATGCCGTTTTTTCATCAAAGTGTCATCTCGGTAATTTACTAAACACTAATCACGGCAGAGATGAGGGCATTCGTAATTTTTTGCAAGTCCAAGTAAAAAATTACGAATGAATACACCATCGGTCAAAACGCGGCTGTTTAAGTATGAATCTCGGTCATTTACTAAGAAGTGCAAAGCAAAAAACAAACAAACACTGCCGTGAAAAATTACAACTCGTAAAAAAGTGCTAAAAAAAAACAGACCTTTTTTTTTTATTCGTGATTGGATAGGCATGCACGGATCCATGAGATCCGTGCATGTATATCAGTGGGAAGGGGTGGGAAAGTGCTTATTTTTTCAAAAAAAATTGCGTGGGGTCCCCCCTCCTAAGCATAACCAGCCTCGGGCTCTTTGAGCCGATCCTGGTTGCAGAAATATGGGAAAAAAAATGACAGGGGTTCCCCCATATTTAAGCAACCAGCATCGGGCTCTGCGCCTGGTCCTGGTCCCAAAAATACGGGGGACAAAAAGAGTAGGGGTCCCCCGTATTTTTAAAACCAGCACCGGGCTCCACTAGCTGGACAGATAATGCCACAGCCGGGGGTCACTTTTATATAGTGCCCTGCGGCCGTGGCATCAAAAATCCAACTAGTCACTCCTGGCCGGGGTACTCTGGGGGAGTGGGGACCCCTTCAATCAAGGGGTCCCCACCCCCCAGCCACCCAAGGGCCAGGGGTGAAGCCCGAGGCTGTCCCCCCCCATCCAATGGGCTGCGGATGGGGAGGCTGATAGCCTTTGTTGTAAAAGAAAAGATATTGTTTTTAGTAGCAGTACTACAAGGCCCAGCAAGCCTCCCCCGCATGCTGGTACTTGGAGAACCACAAGTACCAGCATGCGACGGAAAAACGGGCCCGCTGGTACCTGTAGTACTACTACTAAAAAAATACCCAAAAAAAGACAAGACACACACACCGTGAAAGTATAATTTTATTACATACATACACACATACATACATACTTACCTTAAGTTCCCACGCAGGTCGGTCCTCTTCTCCAGTAGAATCCAAGGGGTACCTGTTGAAGAAATTATACTCACGAGATCCAGGGGTCCAGGCTCCTCGGGAAATCCAGGGGTAATCCACGTACTTGAAAAAAATAACAAAACGGTGTCCCGACCACGAACTGAAAGGGGACCCATGTTTGCACATGGGTCACCTTTCCACGAATGCCAGAAACCCACTTTGACTTCTGTCTAAGTGGGTTTCTTCAGCCAATCAGGGAGCGCCACGTTGTAGCACTCTCCTGATCAGCTGTGTGCTCCTGTCCTCACTGACAGGCAGCACACGGCAGTGTTACAATGTAGCGCCTATGCGCTACATTGTAACCAATGATGGGAACTTTCTGCCCTGCGGTTGACCTAAAGTGACGTCACCGCTGAGCAGAAAGTTCCCATCATTGGTTACAATGTAGCGCATAGGCGCTACATTGTAACACTGCCGTGTGCTGCCTGTCAGTGAGGACAGGACCACACAGCTGATCAGGAGAGTGCTACAACGTGGCGCTCCCTGATTGGCTGAAGAAACCCACTTAGACAGAAGTCAAAGTGGGTTTCTGGCATTCGTGGAAAGGTGACCCATGTGCAAACATGGGTCCCCTTTCAGTTCGTGGTCGGGACACCGTTTTTTTTTTTTTTTCAAGTACGTGGATTACCCCTGGATTTCCCGAGGAGCCTGGACCCCTGGATCTCGTGAGTATAATTTCTTCAACAGGTACCCCTTGGATTCTACTGGAGAAGAGGACCGACCTGCGTGGGAACTTAAGGTAAGTATGTATGTATGTGTGTATGTATGTAATAAAATTATACTTTCACGGTGTGTGTGTCTTGTCTTTTTTTGGGTATTTTTTTAGTAGTAGCACTACAGGTACCAGCGGGCCAGTTTTTCCGCCGCATGCTGGTACTTGTGGTTCTCCAAGTACCAGCATGCGGGGGAGGCTTGCTGGGACTTGTAGTACTGCTACTAAAAACAATATCTTTTCTTTTACAACAAAGGCTATCAGCCCCCCCATCCGCAGCCCATTGGATGGGGGGGGACAGCCTCGGGCTTCACCCCTGGCCCTTGGGTGGCTGGGGGGGGGGGACCCCTTGATTGAAGGGGTCCCCACTCCCCCAGGGTACCCCGGCCAGGGGTGACTAGTTGGATTTTTGATGCCACGGCCGCAGGGCACTATATAAAAGTGACCCCCGGCTGTGGCATTATCTGTCCAGCTAGTGGAGCCCGGTGCTGGTTTTAAAAATACGGGGGACCCCTACTCTTTTTGTCCCCCGTATTTTTGGGACCAGGACCAGGCGCAGAGCCCGATGCTGGTTGCTTAAATATGGGGGAACCCCTGTCATTTTTTCCCCCATATTTTTGCAACCAGGATCGGCTCAAAGAGCCCGAGGCTGGTTATGCTTAGGAGGGGGGACCCCACGCATTTTTTTTTATTATTTTACAGTGTTTAATTAAAAAAATAAAAATAAATAAACCCCAGCACGGATCACACAGATCCGGCCGAGATTGATTGTAAAAAAAGTCGGCAGTGTTTTGCTAATCACTGCCGTAAAAATAGAAAAAAAAGCACGAATGACATCGACATCGGAACAAAAGAAAAACCCGAATACGACAGCTTAGTAAATTAGTCGTAATCAATTCAAAAAGTTGCAGTTTTACACTTTCGATGTCATTCGTGATTGAACTTTGACCTGAAACGGGAAAATACGAATCTTAGTAAATTTACCCCTTTGACCGAGATGCCGTTTTTTCATCAAAGTGTCATCTCGGTAATTTACTAAACACTAATCACGGCAGAGATGAGGGCATTCGTAATTTTTTGCAAGTCCAAGTAAAAAATTACGAATGAATACACCATCGGTCAAAACGCGGCTGTTTAAGTATGAATCTCGGTCATTTACTAAGAAGTGCAAAGCAAAAAACAAACAAACATTGCCGTGAAAAATTACAACTCGTAAAAAAGTGCTAAAAAAAACCAGACCTTTTTTTTTTTATTCGTGATTGGATAGGCATGCACGGATCCATGAGATCCGTGCATGTATATCAGTGGGAAGGGGTGGGAAAGTGCTTATTTTTTCAAAAAAAATTGCGTGGGGTCCCCCCTCCTAAGCATATCCAGCCTCGGGCTCTTTGAGCCGATCCTGGTTGCCGAAATATGGGAAAAAAAATGACAGGGGTTCCCCCATATTTAAGCAACCAGCATCGGGCTCTGCGCCTGGTCCTGGTCCCAAAAATACGGGGGACAAAAAGAGTAGGGGTCCCCCGTATTTTTAAAACCAGCACCGGGCTCCACTAGCTGGACAGATAATGCCACAGCCGGGGGTCACTTTTATATAGTGCCCTGCGGCCGTGGCATCAAAAATCCAACTAGTCACTCCTGGCCGGGGTACCCTGGGGGAGTGGGGACCCCTTCAATCAAGGGGTCCCCCACCCCCAGCCACCCAAGGGCCAGGGGTGAAGCCCGAGGCTGTCCCCCCCCATCCAATGGGCTGCGGATAGGGAGGCTGATAGCCTTTGTTGTAAAAGAAAAGATATTGTTTTTAGTAGCAGTACTACAAGGCCCAGCAAGCCTCCCCCGCATGCTGGTACTTGGAGAACCACAAGTACCAGCATGCGACGGAAAAACGGGCCCGCTGGTACCTGTAGTACTACTACTAAAAAAATACCCAAAAAAAGACAAGACACACACACCGTGAAAGTATAATTTTATTACATACATACATACACACATACATACATACTTACCTTAAGTTCCCACGCAGGTCGGTCCTCTTCTCCAGTAGAATCCAAGGGGTACCTGTTGAAGAAATTATACTCACGAGATCCAGGGGTCCAGGGTCCTCGGGAAATCCAGGGGTAATCCACGTACTTGAAAAAAATAACAAAACGGTGTCCCGACCACGAACTGAAAGGGGACCCATGTTTGCACATGGGTCACCTTTCCACGAATGCCAGAAACCCACTTTGACTTCTGTCTAAGTGGGTTTCTTCAGCCAATCAGGGAGCGCCACGTTGTAGCACTCTCCTGATCAGCTGTGTGCTCCTGTCCTCACTGACAGGCAGCACACGGCAGTGTTACAATGTAGCGCCTATGCGCTACATTGTAACCAATGCTGGGAACTTTCTGCTCAGCGGTGACGTCACTTTAGGTCAACCGCAGGGCAGAAAGTTCCCATCATTGGTTACAATGTAGCGCATAGGCGCTACATTGTAACACTGCCGTGTGCTGCCTGTCAGTGAGGACAGGAGCACACAGCTGATCAGGAGAGTGCTACAACGTGGCGCTCCCTGATTGGCTGAAGAAACCCACTTAGACAGAAGTCAAAGTGGGTTTCTGGCATTCGTGGAAAGGTGACCCATGTGCAAACATGGGTCCCCTTTCAGTTCGTGGTCGGGACACCGTTTTGTTATTTTTTTCAAGTACGTGGATTACCCCTGGATTTCCCGAGGACCCTGGACCCCTGGATCTCGTGAGTATAATTTCTTCAACAGGTACCCCTTGGATTCTACTGGAGAAGAGGACCGACCTGCGTGGGAACTTAAATAAGATTTTACTTACCGATAAATCTATTTCTCGGAGTCCGTAGTGGATGCTGGGGTTCCTGAAAGGACCATGGGAATAGCGGCTCCGCAGGAGACAGGGCACAAAAAGTAAAGCTTTTCCAGATCAGGTGGTGTGCACTGGCTCCTCCCCCTATGACCCTCCTCCAGACTCCAGTTAGGTACTGTGCCCGGACGAGCGTACACAATAAGGGAGGATTTTGAATCCCGGGTAAGACTCATACCAGCCACACCAATCACACCGTACAACCTGTGATCTAAACCCAGTTAACAGTATGATAACAGCGGAGCCTCTGAAAGATGGCTTCCTTCAACAATAACCCGAATTAGTTAACAATAACTATGTACAATTTATGCAGATAATCCGCACTTGGGATGGGCGCCCAGCATCCACTACGGACTCCGAGAAATAGATTTATCGGTAAGTAAAATCTTATTTTCTCTATCGTCCTAGTGGATGCTGGGGTTCCTGAAAGGACCATGGGGATTATACCAAAGCTCCCAAACGGGCGGGAGAGTGCGGATGACTCTGCAGCACCGAATGAGAGAACTCCAGGTCCTCCTTAGCCAGAGTATCAAATTTGTAAAATTTTACAAACGTGTTCTCCCCTGACCACGTAGCTGCTCGGCAAAGTTGTAATGCCGAGACCCCTCGGGCAGCCGCCCAAGATGAGCCCACCTTCCTTGTGGAGTGGGCCTTTACAGATTTAGGCTGTGGCAGGCCTGCCACAGAATGTGCAAGTTGGATTGTGCTACAGATCCAACGAGCAATCGTCTGCTTAGACGCAGGAGCACCCATCTTGTTGGGTGCATACAATATAAACAACGAGTCAGATTTTCTGACTCCAGCTGTCCTTGCAATATATATTTTTAATGCTCTGACAACGTCCAGTAACTTGGAGTCCTCCAAGTCACTTGTAGCCGCAGGCACTACAATAGGCTGGTTCAGATGAAATGCTGACACCACCTTAGGGAGAAAATGCGGACGAGTCCGCAGTTCTGCCCTGTCCGAATGGAAAATCAGATATGGGCTTTTGTAAGATAAAGCTGCCAATTCTGATACTCTCCTGGCAGAAGCCAGGGCTAGAAGCATGGTCACTTTCCAAGTGAGATATTTCAAATCCACCTTTTTTAGTGGTTCAAACCAATGAGATTTTAGAAAGTCCAAAACCACATTGAGATCCCACGGTGCCACTGGAGGCACCACAGGAGGCTGTATATGCAGCACTCCCTTAACAAAGGTCTGGACTTCAGGGACTGAAGCCAATTCTTTTTGAAAGAAAATCGACAGGGCCGAAATTTGAACCTTAATAGATCCCAATTTGAGACCCATAGACAATCCTGATTGCAGGAAATGTAGGAATCGACCCAGTTGAAATTCCTCCGTCGGACCACTCCGATCTTCGCACCACGCAACATATTTTCGCCAAATTCGGTGATAATGTTGCACGGTTACTTCCTTCCTTGCTTTAATCAAAGTAGGAATGACTTCTTCCGGCATGCCTTTTTCCTTTAGGATCCGGCGTTCAACCGCCATGCCGTCAAACGCAGCCGCGGTAAGTCTTGAAACAGACAGGGACCCTGCTGAAGCAAGTCCCTCCTTAGAGGTAGAGGCCACGGATCTTCCGTGATCATCTCTTGAAGTTCCGGGTACCAAGTCCTTCTTGGCCAATCCGGAACCACTAGTATCGTTCTTACGCCTCTTTGCCGTATAATTCTCAATACTTTTGGTATGAGAGGCAGAGGAGGAAACACATACACCGACTGGTACACCCAAGGCGTTACCAGCGCGTCCACAGCTATTGCCTGCGGATCTCTTGACCTGGCGCAATACCTGTCCAGTTTTTTGTTGAGGCGAGACGCCATCATGTCCACCATTGGTCTTTCCCAACGGGTTACCAGCATGTGGAAGACTTCTGGATGAAGTCCCGACTCTCCCGGGTGAAGATCGTGTCTGCTGAGGAAGTCTGCTTCCCAGTTGTCCACTCCCGGGATGAACACTGCTGACAGTGCTATCACATGATTCTCTGCCCAGCGAAGAATCCTTGCAGCTTCTGCCATTGCACTCCTGCTTCTTGTGCCGCCCTGTCTGTTCACATGGGCGACTGCCGTGATGTTGTCCGACTGGATCAACACCGGTTTTCCCTGAAGCAGAGGTTCTGCCTGGCTTAGAGCATTGTATATTGCTCTTAGTTCCAGAATGTTTATGTGAAGAGACGTTTCCAGACTCGTCCATACTCCCTGGAAGTTTCTTCCTTGTGTGACTGCTCCCCAGCCTCTCAGGCTGGCGTCCGTGGTCACCAGGATCCAATCCTGTATGCCGAATCTGCGGCCCTCCAATAGATGAGGACTCTGCAACCACCACAGAAGAGACACCCTTGTCCTTGGAGACAGGGTTATCCGTAGGTGCATCTGAAGATGCGACCCTGACCATTTGTCCAACAGATCCCTTTGGAAAATTCTTGCGTGGAATCTGCCGAATGGAATTGCTTCGTAAGAAGCCACCATTTTTCCCAGGACTCTTGTGCATTGATGTACAGACACCTTTCCTGGTTTTAGGAGGTTCCTGACAAGCTCGGATAACTCCTTGGCTTTTTCCTCCGGGAGAAAAACCTTTTTCTGAACCGTGTCCAGAATCATCCCTAGGAACAGCAGCCGAGTTGTCGGCATTAACTGGGATTTTGGAATATTCAGAATCCACCCGTGCTGTTTTAGCACTTCTTGAGACAGTGCTAATCCCATCTCTAGCTGTTCTCTGGACCTTGCCCTTATTAGGAGATCGTCCAAGTATGGGATAATTAATATGCCTTTTCTTCGAAGAAGAATCATCATCTCGGCCATTACCTTTGTAAAGATCCGAGGTGCCGTGGACAATCCGAACGGCAGCGTCTGAAACTGATAGTGACAGTTTTGTACAACGAACCTGAGGTACCCCTGGTGTGAGGGGTAAATTGGAACGTGGAGATACGCATCCTTGATGTCCAAGGATACCATAAAGTCCCCCTCTTCCAGGTTCGCTATCACTGCTCTGAGTGACTCCATCGTGAACTTGAACTTCTTTATGTACAGGTTCAAGGACTTCAGATTTAGAATAGGCCTTACCGAGCCATCCGGCTTCGGTACCACAAAAAGAGTGGAATAATACCCCTTCCCTTGTTGTAGAAGAGGTACCTTGACTATCACCTGCTGAGAGTACAGCTTGTGAATGGCTTCCAAAACCGTCTCCCTTTCGGAGGGGGACGTTGGTAAAGCAGACTTCAGGAAACGGCGAGGTGGATCTGTCTCTAATTCCAACCTGTACCCTTGAGATATTATCTGCAGGATCCAGGGATCTACCTGCGAGTGAGCCCACTGCGCGCTGTAATTTTTGAGACGACCGCCCACCGTCCCCGAGTCCGCTTGAGAAGCCCCAGCGTCATGCTGAGGCTTTTGTAGAAGCCGGGGAGGGCTTCTGTTCCTGGGAAGGAGCTGCGTGTTGCTGTCTCTTCCCTCGACCTCTGCCTCGTGGCAGATATGAATAGCCCTTTGCTCTCTTATTTTTAAAGGAACGAAAGGGCTGCGGTTGAAAAGTCGGTGCCTTTTTCTGTTGGGGAGTGACTTGAGGTAGAAAGGTGGATTTCCCGGCTGTAGCCGTGGCCACCAAATCTGATAGACCGACTCCAAATAACTCCTCCCCTTTATACGGCAAAACTTCCATATGCCGTTTTGAATCCGCATCGCCTGTCCACTGTCGCGTCCATAAAGCTCTTCTGGCCGAAATGGACATAGCACTTACCCGTGATGCCAGTGTGCAGATATCCCTCTGTGCATCACGCATATAAAGAAATGCATCCTTTATTTGTTCTAACGACAGTAAAATATTGTCCCTGTCCAGGGTATCAATATTTTCAATCAGGGACTCTGACCAAACTACCCCAGCACTGCACATCCAGGCAGTCGCTACAGCTGGTCGTAGTATAACACCTGCATGTGTGTATATACTTTTTTGGATATTTTCCATCCTCCTATCTGATGGATCTTTAAGTGCGGCCGTCTCAGGAGAGGGTAACGCCACTTGTTTAGATAAGCGTGTTAGCGCCTTGTCCACCCTAGGAGGTGTTTCCCAGCGCTCCCTAACCTCTGGCGGGAAAGGGTATAATGCCAATAATTTCTTTGAAATTATCAGCTTTTTATCAGGGGCAACCCACGCTTCATTACACACGTCATTTAATTCTTCTGATTCAGGAAAAACTATAGGTAGTTTTTTCACACCCCACATAATACCCTGTTTAGTGGTACCTGTAGTATCAGCTAAATGTAACGCCTCCTTCATTGCCAAAATCATATAACGTGTGGCCCTACTGGAAAATACGGTTGATTCGTCACCGTCACCACTGGAGTCAGTGCCTGTGTCTGGGTCTGTGTCGACCGACTGAGGCAAAGGGCGTTTCACAGCCCCTGACGGTGTTTGAGTCGCCTGGACAGGCACTAATTGATTGTCCGGCCGCCTCATGTCGTCAAACGACTGCTTTAGCGTGTTGACACTATCCCGTAGTTCCATAAATAAAGGCATCCATTCTGGTGTCGACTCCCTAGGGGGTGACATCCTCATATTTGGCAATTGCTCCGCCTCCACACCAATATCGTCCTCATACATGTCGACACACACGTACCGACACACAGCAGACACACAGGGAATGCTCCTAACGAAGACAGGACCCACTAGCCCTTTGGGGAGACAGAGGGAGAGTTTGCCAGCACACACCAAAAGCGCTATATATATATCAGGGATAGCCTTATAATAAGTGCTCCCTTATAGCTGCTTTGTTATATCAAAATATCGCCATAAATTTGCCCCCCCCTCTCTGTTTTACCCTGTTTCTGTAGTGCAGTGCAGGGGAGAGACTTGGGAGCCGTCCTGACCAGCGGAGCTGTGAGAGGAAATGGCGCCGTGTGCTGAGGAGATAGGCCCCGCCCCTTTTCTGGCGGGCTCGTCTCCCGCTATTTAGAGAAATCAGGCAGGGGTTAAATATCTCCATATAGCCTCTAGGGGCTATATGTGAGGTATTTTTAGCCTTTATATAGGTTACATTTGCCTCCCAGGGCGCCCCCCCCCAGCGCCCTGCACCCTCAGTGACCGCGTGTGAAGTGTGCTGAGAGGAAAATGGCGCACAGCTGCAGTGCTGTGCGCTACCTTTAGAAGACTGCAGGAGTCTTCAGCCGCCGATTCTGGACCTCTTCTGACTTCAGCATCTGCAAGGGGGCCGGCGGCGCGGCTCCGGTGACCATCCAGGCTGTACCTGTGATCGTCCCTCTGGAGCTTGATGTCCAGTAGCCAAGAAGCCAATCCATCCTGCACGCAGGTGAGTTGACTCCTTCTCCCCTCAGTCCCTCGCTGCAGTGATCCTGTTGCCAGCAGGAATCACTGTAAAATAAAAAACCTAGCTAAACTTTTTCTAAGCAGCTCTTTAGGAGAGCCACCTAGATTGCACCCTTCTCGGCCGGGCACAAAAATCTAACTGGAGTCTGGAGGAGGGTCATAGGGGGAGGAGCCAGTGCACACCACCTGATCTGGAAAAGCTTTACTTTTTGTGCCCTGTCTCCTGCGGAGCCGCTATTCCCATGGTCCTTTCAGGAACCCCAGCATCCACTAGGACGACAGAGAAAGGTAAGTATGTATGTATGTGTGTATGTATGTAATAAAATTATACTTTCACGGTGTGTGTGTCTTGTCTTTTTTTGGGTATTTTTTTAGTAGTAGTACTACAGGTACCAGCGGGCCCGTTTTTCCGTCGCATGCTGGTACTTGTGGTTCTCCAAGTACCAGCATGCGGGGGAGGCTTGCTGGGCCTTGTAGTACTGCTACTAAAAACAATATCTTTTCTTTTACAACAAAGGCTATCAGCCTCCCCATCCGCAGCCCATTGGATGGGGGGGGACAGCCTCGGGCTTCACCCCTGGCCCTTGGGTGGCTGGGGGGGGGGACCCCTTGATTGAAGGGGTCCCCACTCCCCCAGGGTACCCCGGCCAGGAGTGACTAGTTGGATTTTTGATGCCACGGCCGCAGGGCACTATATAAAAGTGACCCCCGGCTGTGGCATTATCTGTCCAGCTAGTGGAGCCCGGTGCTGGTTTTAAAAATACGGGGGACCCCTACTCTTTTTGTCCCCCGTATTTTTGGGACCAGGACCAGGCGCAGAGCCCGATGCTGGTTGCTTAAATATGGGGGAACCCCTGTCATTTTTTTCCCCATATTTCGGCAACCAGGATCGGCTCAAAGAGCCTGAGGCTGGTTATGCTTAGGAGGGGGGACCCCACGCAATTTTTTTTTTTAATTTTACAGTGTTTAATTAAAAAAAAAAAAAAATAGAACCCCAGCACGGATCACACAGATCCGGCCGAGATTAATTGTAAAAAAGTCGGCAGTGTTTTGCTAATCACTGCCGTAAAAAACACAAAAAAAACACGAATGACATCGACATCGGAAGAAAAGAAAAACCCGAATACGACAGCTTAGTAAATCCATCGTAACAAATTCAAAAAGTTGCAGTTTTACACTTTCGATGTCATTCGTGATTGAACTTTGACCTGAAACGGGAAAATACGAATCTTAGTAAATTTACCCCTGTGTGTCTGTAACCGTGTAATAATTAATAGATCACTTACGTGACTTTTTTAGCCTTAAAATGAAATGTCTTACTGTTAAATAGCCCTGACTGTGTGGCTAATGCAACGGCCATGCCTTTCTTATCCCAGCGTACAAATGCAAGGACTGAGATGCCCACTTTGAGCTTCCTCACCCCTTGGTGCTCAGAACAGCTTAGGTGCGATTTCCTTGTCTGAGTGCGGCCTCCAGATTGAGCGATGAAGCGTTTCTGTACACAAACATCCAATACCATGGGCTCTTCAGCGTTTTTGCAGAGGTCTGCGATCAGATAGCCGCCGCCCATAGAGAGTAAAAACCCGCCCTGTGCAAGTGTGCGAATGCATGTGTAGCCCGTGCGAAAAGCTCGCCAGACAGCGGACAGCTGCTAATCCGTTCGTAACTCGCTCACCACTGAATGATTTTTCCAGTCTGTGCAGTGTGTGCGTAGCCCAGGACTTACTCCTCCAGGGCGGTAGAATCAGGCTGATCGGGGCCGGAGCTGACATAACATTCCCGCCCTCAATACGCTTGGGGACGCCTGCGTTTTTCCTGACACTCTTAGAAAACGGCCAGTTACCACCCACAAACGCCCGCTTCCTGTCAATCACCTTGTGTACGCCCAGCGATCCAAAAACATTTGCAGGATTCTTTTGCAGTTTGGCCTCGCGCGTGCGCAATATGATGCATGCGCAGTCTATCGATAATCGTGCTTCTCATTAGCTACCGCCCAGCAAGGCCTGATCCATTGGTGATACATTTCAGACACCGTGAGTCTGGGGCAGTACAGCGACTTGTGCGCTAACACTCGGGACACAGGCGCAATGTGACTCGTGCACAGCAGAAAAACATTGCTCCACTGCGTCCGGCCCGTTATATTATTCATAAATCCATAAGGGTCCGGCAGCGCTCGTGTGTCACAAATCGCTTTACATTTAGATTTGGGAAGATCCACAACCACAATTCACAGTAAGTGCCCATATACTGATATGAGGTCACTGAAATGTGTATATATATATATATATATATATATATATATATATACACACACAGTATATACAGTATCTGACTTACCAATATCTGAGAGAGGACTAGCAGGCAAATACTGCCCCCGATGGTGAGAACGTTCCACAGAGCGGCCCAGCTGTACTGCGCGTTCCTCGCCACCTCCTGCGACTGATTCGCCCCGGCCGGCAGGTTCTGCTGTTCATCTGCCTCGTGCAGGGAACCCATGTCTGCTGGATAACTTCTGTCATGGAGAGACCTGTGAGGGAGAGAGGAGACTGCGGTCAGGACGCCGCTGCCAGTTTTCAGCCTCATTCCGTGACTCATCCCTCAGAGCTGTCATATCTGGCTCAACTGGATTTTTATCACAAGCTGCGGAGACCAAATACACTTTACTGCGTCCCGTCCCCGAGCGCCACTAAATGACGGCAGATATTCACCACTAATGATTTTAACTGTTAACTGCCCCCGCCGGGGCAGAAATGTCTGCGGTCCAGATGTATTAAACCGGTGAGAGAGATAAAGTGGAGGAGTTGCCCCTAGCAACCACATTAGCTTCCAGCTGTCATTCATCTAGCATAGTCTATACAATTACAGTGAGGAGCTGGTTGGTTTCCAAGGGCAACGTCTCCACTTCATCTCTTTCCAAGGTTTGATGCATTCCCCCCACATGTCTTGTGTCGTGGACAATGGAGATCTGGTGCTTAAAATTTAGCCAGATATGTGAAACAATATGAAACCACATCTGTGGGTAGCCCGTCATTCACTAAAGTGTAGATTTATTGAGTGGGCAGTCCTACTGGGTGGTGGGATGTCTGGCTGGTAACGCCATCTATGTACACAAGCGTGGCCAAGTATGAAAGACATACACCCAGATTGTTTAGGGCACCAGCAGGGCAGCCATATCGGGGGGACTGCGGGGACTGGGGTCCCAGGCCCATATAGAGAGAGGGCCCACCCCTGGCTCTTTTCGACAATACCTGGAGAGCCGCACAGGCTGCACAACAACAACAACGGGCTGATGCGAATGGAGAACTTAAAACAAGATTTCCTGGGGTGGAGCAGTCAGTGTGGCGTTTTTTTTTTTTCTGGTAGGGGGGCCCTGTCTATTTTGTCAGACCTGGGCCGGCCACAATGAAGCACAGTAGCAGCACGCAGCAGAGGAAGAGGAGGGCATTATAAGGGCATGCACCGGGCCTGGTGACGCACAGTGGCAGCACGCAGCAGAGGAAGAGGAGGGCATTATAAGGGCATGTGCCGGCCTGGTGACTCACAGTAGCAGCACGCAGCAGAGGAAGAGGAGGGCATTATAAGGGCATGCAGCGGGCCTAGTGACGCACAGTAGCAGCACGCAGCAGAGGAAGAGGAGGGCATTATAAGGGCATGCACCGGGCCTGGTGACGCACAGTAGCAGCACGCAGCAAAGGAAGAGGAAGGCATTATAAGGGCATGCACCGGGCCTAGTGACGCACAGTAGCAGCACGCAGCAGAGGAAGAGGAGGGCATTATAAGGGCATGCACGGGCCTAGTGACGCACAGTAGCAGCACGCAGAGGAGGAAGAGGAGGGCATTATAAGGGCATGCACCGGTCCTAGTGACGCACAGTAGCAGCACGCAGAGGAGGAAGAGGAGGGCATTATAAGGGCATGCACCGGGCCTAGTGACGCACAGTAGCAGCACGCAGAGGAGGAAGAGGAGGACATTATAAGGTCATGCACCGGGCCTGGTGACGCACAGTAGTAGCACGCAGAGGAGGAAGAGGAGGGCATTATAAGGGCATGCACCGGGCCTAGTGACGCACAGTAGCAGCATGCAGCAGAGGAAGAGGAGGGCATTATAAGGGCATGCACCGGGCCTAGTGACGCACAGTAGCAGCACGCAGAGGAGGAAGAGGAGGGCATTATAAGGGCATGCACCGGGCCTAGTGACGCACAGTAGCAGCACGCAGAGGAGGAAGAGGAGGACAATATAAGGGCATGCACCGGGCCTAGTGACGCACAGTAGCAGCACGCAGCAGAGGAAGGGGAGGGCATTATAAGGACATACACTGGGCCTAGTGACGCACAGTAGCAGTACACAGCAGAGGAAGAGGAGGGCATTATAAGGGCATGCACCAGACCTAGTGACGCACAGTAGCAGCACGCAGAGGAGGAAGAGGAGGGCATTATAAGGGCATGCACCGGGCTTAGTGACGCACAGTAGCAGCACGCAGCAGAGGAAGAGGAGGACATTATAAGGGCATGCACCGGGCCTAGTGACGCATAGTAGCAGCACGCAGCAGAGGAAGAGGAGGGCATTATAAGGGCATGCACCAGGCCTGGTGACGCATAGTAGCAGCACGCAGCAGAGGAAGAGGAGGACATTATAAGGGCATGCACCGGGCCTAGTGACGCATAGTAGCAGCACGCAGCAGAGGAAGAGGAGGACATTATAAGGGCATGCACCGGGCCTAGTGACGCACAGTAGCAGCACGCAGCAGAGGAAGGGGAGGGCATTATAAGGACATACACTGGGCCTAGTGACGCACAGTAGCAGTACACAGCAGAGGAAGAGGAGGGCATTATAAGGGCATGCACCAGACCTAGTGACGCACAGTAGCAGCACGCAGAGGAGGAAGAGGAGGGCATTATAAGGGCATGCACCGGGCTTAGTGACGCACAGTAGCAGCACGCAGCAGAGGAAGAGGAGGACATTATAAGGGCATGCACCGGGCCTAGTGACGCATAGTAGCAGCACGCAGCAAAGGAAGAGGAGGGCATTATAAGGGCATGCACCGGGCTTAGTGATGCACAGTAGCAGCACGCAGCAGAGGAAGAGGAGGGCATTATAAGGGCATGCACCGGGCCTAGTGACGCACAGTAGCAGCACGCAGAGGAGGAAGAGGAGGACATTATAAGGGCATGCACCGGGCCTAGTGACGCACAGTAGCAGCACGCAGCAGAGGAAGGGGAGGGCATTATAAGGACATACACTGGGCCTAGTGACGCACAGTAGCAGTACGCAGCAGAGGAAGAGGAGGGCATTATAAGGGCATGCACCAGACCTAGTGACGCACAGTAGCAGCACGCAGAGGAGGAAGAGGAGGGCATTATAAGGGCATGCACCGGGCCTAGTGACGCACAGTAGCAGCACGCAGAGGAGGAAGAGGAGGACATTATAAGGGCATGCACCGGGCCTAGTGACGCATAGTAGCAGCACGCAGCAGAGGAAGAGGAGGGCATTATAAGGGCATGCACCAGACCTAGTGACGCACAGTAGCAGCACGCAGAGGAGGAAGAGGAGGGCATTATAAGGGCATGCACCGGGCCTAGTGACGCATAGTAGCAGCACGCAGCAGAGGAAGAGGAGGGCATTATAAGGGCATGCACCGGGCCTAGTGACGCACAGTAGCAACACGCAGAGGAGGAAGAGGAGGACATAATAAGGGCATGCACCGGGCCTAGTGACGCATAGTAGCAGCACGCAGCAGAGGAAGAGGAGGGCATTATAAGGGCATGCACTGGGCCTAGTGACGCACAGTAGCAGCACGCAGAGGAGGAAGAGGAGGGCATTATAAGGACATGCACTGGGCCTGGTGACGCACAGTAGCAGCACGCAGCAGAGGAAGAGGAGGGCATTATAAGGTCATGCACCAGACCTAGTGACGCACAGTAGCAGTACGCAGCAGAGGAAGAGGAGGGCATTATAAGGACATGCACCGGGCCTGGTGACGCACAGTAGCAGCACGCAGCAGAGGAAGAGGAGGGCATTATAAGGGCATGCACCGGGCCTAGTGACGCACAGTAGCAGCACGCAGAGGAGGAAGAGGAGGGCATTATAAGGGCATGCACCGGGCCTGGTGACGCACAGTAGCAGCACGCAGCAGAGGAAGAGGAGGGCATTATAAGGGCATGCACCGGGCCTAGTGACGCACAGTAGCAGCATGCAGCAGAGGAAGAGGAGGGCATTATAAGGGTATGCACCGGTCCTGGTGACGCACAGTAGCAGCACGCAGCAGAGGAAGAGGAGGGCATTATAAGGGCATGCACTGGGCCTGGTGACGCACAGTAGCAGCACGCAGCAGAGGAAGAGGAGGACATTATAAGGGCATGCGCCGGCCTGGTGACGCACAGTAGCAGTACGCAGCAGAGGAAGAGGAGGGCATTATAAGGGCATGCACCGGGCCTGGTGACGCACAGTAGCAGCACGCAGAGGAGGAAGAGGAGGGCATTATAAGGGCATGCACCGGACCTAGTGATGCACAGTAGCAGCACGCAGCAGAGGAAGAGGAGGGCATTATAAGGGCATGCACCGGGCCTAGTGACGCACAGTAGCAGCACGCAGCAGAGGAAGAGGAGGGCATTATAAGGGCATGCACCGGGCCTAGTGACGCACAGTAGCAGCACGCAGCAGAGGAAGAGGAGGGCATTATAAGGACATGCACCGGGCCTGGTGACGCACAGTAGCAGCACGCAGCAGAGGAAGAGGAGGGCATTATAAGGGCATGCACCGGGCCTGGTGACGCACAGTAGCAGCACGCAGAGGAGGAAGAGGAGGGCATTATAAGGGCATGCACCGGGCCTAGTGACGCACAGTAGCAGCACGCAGCAGGGGAAGAGGAGGGCATTATAAGGGCATGCAACGGGCCTGGTGACGCACAGTAGCAGCACGCAGCAGAGGAAGAGGAGGACATTATAAGGGCATGCACCGGGCCTGGTGACGCACAGTAGCAGCAAGCAGCAGAGGAAGAGGAGGGCATTATAAGGGCATGCGCCGGCCTGGTGACGCACAGTAGCAGCACGCAGCAGAGGAAGAGGAGGGCATTATAAGGACATGCTCTGGGCCTAGTGACGCACAGTAGCAGCACGCAGCAGAGGAAGAGGAGGGCATTATAAGGGCATACACCGGGCCTGGTGATGCACAGTAGCAGCACGCAGCAGAGGAAGAGGAGGGCATTATAAGGACATGCACTGGGCCTAGTGACGCACAGTAGCAGCACGCAGCAGAGGAAGAGGAGGACATTATAAGGGCATGCACCGGGCCTGGTGACGCACAGTAGCAGCACGCAGCAGAGGAAGAGGAGGGCATAATAAGGGCATGCGCCGGCCTGGTGACGCACAGTAGCAGCACGCAGCAGAGGAAGAGGAGGGCATTATAAGGGCATGCACCGGGCCTAATGACGCACAGTAGCAGCACGCAGCAGAGGAAGAGGAGGACATTATAAGGGCATGCACCGGGCCTGGTGACGCACAGTAGCAGCACGCAGAGGAGGAAGAGGAGGGCATTATAAGGGCATGCACCGGGCCTGGTGACGCACAGTAGCAGCATGCAGAGGAGGAAGAGGAGGGCATTATAAGGGCATGCACCGGGCCTAGTGACGTACAGTAGCAGTACGCAGCAGAGGAAGAGGAGGGCATTATAAGGACATGCACCGGGCCTGGTGACGCACAGTAGCAGCACGCAGCAGAGGAAGAGGAGGGCATTATAAGGGCATGCACCGGGCCTGGTGATGCACAGTAGCAGCACGCAGCAGAGGAAGAGGAGGGCATTATAAGGGCATGCACCGGGCCTGGTGACGCACCGTAGCAGCACGCAGCAGAGGAAGAGGAGGGCATTATAAGGGCATGCACCGGGCCTGGTGACGCACAGTAGCAGCACGCAGCAGAGGAAGAGGAGGGCATTATAAGAGCATGCACCGGGCCTAGTGACGTACAGTAGCAGCACGCAGCAGAGGAAGAGGAGGGCATTATAAGGGCATGCACCGGGCCTGGTGACGCACAGTAGCAGCACGCAGCAGAGGAAGAGGAGGGCATTATAAGGGCATGCACCGGGCCTGGTGACGCACCGTAGCAGCACGCAGCAGAAGAAGAGGAGGGCATTATAAGGGCATGCACCGGGCCTGGTGACGCACAGTAGCAGCATGCAGCAGAGGAAGAGGAGGGCATTATAAGGGCATGCACCGGGCCTGGTGACGCACAGTAGCAGCACGCAGCAGAGGAAGAGGAGGGCATTATAAGGGCATGCACCGGGCCTGGTGACGCACCGTAGCAGCACGCAGCAGAGGAAGAGGAGGGCATTATAAGGGCATGCGCCGGCCTGGTGACGCACAGTAGCAGCACGCAGCAGAGGAAGAGGAGGGCATTATAAGGGCATGCACCGGGCCTTGTGACGCACAGTAGAAGCACGCAGCTGAGGAAGAGGAGGGCATTATAAGGGTATGCACCGGGCCTAGTGACGCAGAGTAGCAGCACGCAGCAGAGGAAGAGGAGGGCATTATAAGGGCATGCACTGGGCCTAGTGACGCAGAGTAGCAGCACGCAGCAGAGGAAGAGGAGGGCATTATAAGGGCATGCGCCGGCCTGGTGACGCACAGTAGCAGCACGCAGCAGAGGAAGAGGAGGGCATTATAAGGGCATGCACCGGGCCTGGTGACGCACAGTAGAAGCACGCAGCTGAGGAAGAGGAGGGCATTATAAGGGCATGCACCGGGCCTGGTGACGCACAGTAGCAGCACGCAGCAGAGGAAGAGGAGGGCATTATAAGGGCATGCACCGGGCCTGGTGACGCACAGTAGCAGCACGCAGCAGAGGAAGAGGAGGGCATTATAAGGGCATGCACCGGGCCTGGTGACGCACAGTAGCAGCACGCAGCAGAGGAAGAGGAGGGCATTATAAGGGTATGCACCGGGCCTGGTGACGTACAGCAGCAGCATGCAGCAGAGGAAGAGGAGGGCATTATAAGGGCATGCACCGGGCCTGGTGACGCACAGTAGCAGCATGCAGCAGAGGAAGAGGAGGGCATTATAAGGGCATGCACCGGGCCTGGTGACGCACAGTAGCAGCATGCAGCAGAGGAAGAGGAGGGCATTATAAGGGCATGCACCGGGCCTGGTGACGAACAGTAGCAGCACGCAGCAGAGGAAGAGGTAGGCATTATAAGGGCATGCACCGGGCCTGGTGACGCACAGTAGCAGCACACAGCAGAGGAAGAGGTGGGCATTATTAGGGCATGCACCGGGCCTGGTGACGCACAGTAGCAGCACGCAGCAGAGGAAGAGGTGGGCACTATAAGGGCATGCACCGGGCCTGGTGACGCACAGTAGCAGCACACAGCAGAGGAAGAGGAGGGTATTATAAGGGCATGCACCGGGCCTGGTGACGCACAGTAGCAGCACGCAGCAGAGGAAGAGGTAGGCATTATAAGGGCATGCACCGGGCCTGGTGACGCACAGTAGCAGCACACAGCAGAGGAAGAGGTGGGCATTATTAGGGCATGCACCGGGCCTGGTGACGCACAGTAGCAGCACGCAGCAGAGGAAGAGGAGGGCATTATTAGAGCATACACTTGGCCTGGTGAAGCACAGTAGCAGCACGCAGCAGAGGAAGAGGAGGGCATTATAAGAGCATGCACCGGGCCTGGTGACGCACAGTAGCAGTACGCAGCAGAGGAAGAGGAGGGCATTATAAGGGCATGCACCGGGCCTGGTGACGTACAGTAGCAGCACGCAGCAGAGAAAGAGGTGGGCATTATAAGGGCATGCACCAAGCCTGGTAATGTACAGCAGCAGCACGCAGCAGAGAAAGTGGTGGGCATTATAAGGGCATACACCGCGCCCGGTGACGCACAGTAGCAGCACGCAGCAGAGGAAGAGGAGGGCATTATAAGGGCATGCACCGGGCCTGGTGACGCACAGTAGCAGCACACAGCAAAGGAAGAGGAGGGCATAATAAGGGCATGTACCGGGCCTGGTGACGCACAGTAGCAGCACGCAGCAGAGGAAGAGGAGGACATTATAAGGGCATGCACCGGCCCTGGTGACGCACAGTAGCAGTACGCAGCAGAGGAAGAGGAGGGCATTATAAGGGCATGCACCGGGCCTGGTGACGCACAGTAGCAGCACGCAGCAGAGGAAGAGGAGGGCATTATAAGGGCATGCACCGGGCCTAGTGACGCACAGTAGCAGCACGCAGCAGAGGAAGAGGAGGACATTATAAGGGCATGCACCGGGCCTGGTGACGCACAGTAGCAGCACGCAGCAGAGGAAGAGGAGGGCATTATAAGGGCATGTGCCGGGCCTAGTGACGCACAGTAGCAGCACGCAGCAGAGGAAGAGGAGGGCATTATAAGGACATGCACCGGGCCTGGTGACGCACAGTAGCAGCACGCAGCAGAGGAAGAGGAGGGCATTATAAGGGCATGCACCGGGCCTAGTGACGCAGAGTAGCAGCACGCAGCAGAGGAAGAGGAGGGCATTATAAGGGCATGCACCGGGCCTGGTGACGCACAGTAGCAGCACGCAGAGGAGGAAGAGGAGGACATTATAAGAGCATGCACCGGGCCTAGTGACGCAGAGTAGCAGCACGCAGCAGAGGAAGATGAGGGCATTATAAGGGCATGCGCCGGCCTGGTGACGCACAGTAGCAGCACGCAGCAGAGGAAGAGGAGGACATTATAAGGGCATGCGCCGGCCTGGTGACGCACAGTAGCAGCACGCAGCAGAGGAAGAGGAGGGCATTATAAGGGCATGCGCCGGCCTGGTGACGCACAGTAGCAGCACGCAGCAGAGGAAGAGGAGGGCATTATAAGGGCATGCACCGGGCCTGGTGACGCACAGTAGCAGCACGCAGCAGAGGAAGAGGAGGGCATTATAAGGGCATGCACCGGGCCTGGTGACGCACAGTAGCAGCACGCAGCAGAGGAAGAGGAGGGCATTATAAGGGCATGCACCGGGCCTAGTGATGCAGAGTAGCAGCACGCAGCAGAGGAAGAGGAGGGCATTATAAGGGCATGCGCCGGCCTGGTGACGCACAGTAGCAGCACGCAGCAGAGGAAGAGGAGGGCATTATAAGGGCATGCACCGGGCCTGGTGACGCACAGTAGAAGCACGCAGCAGAGGAAGAGGAGGGCATTATAAGGGAATGCACCGGGCCTAGTGACGCAGAGTAGCAGCACGCAGCAGAGGAAGAGGAGGGCATTATAAGGGCATGCACCGGGCCTAGTGACGCAGAGTAGCAGCACGCAGCAGAGGAAGAGGAGGGCATTATAAGGGCATGCGCCGGCCTGGTGACGCACAGTAGCAGCACGCAGCAGAGGAAGAGGAGGGCATTATAAGGGCATGCACCGGGCCTGGTGACGCACAGTAGAAGCACGCAGCTGAGGAAGAGGAGGGCATTATAAGGGCATGCACCGGGCCTGGTGACGCACAGTAGCAGCACGCAGCAGAGGAAGAGGAGGGCATTATAAGGGCATGCACCGGGCCTGGTGACGCACAGTAGCAGCACGCAGCAGAGGAAGAGGAGGGCATTATAAGGGTATGCACCGGGCCTGGTGACGTACAGCAGCAGCATGCAGCAGAGGAAGAGGAGGGCATTATAAGGGCATGCACCGGGCCTGGTGACGCACAGTAGCAGCACGCAGCAGAGGAAGAGGAGGGCATTATAAGGGCATGCACCGGGCCTGGTGACGCACAGTAGCAGCATGCAGCAGAGGAAGAGGAGGGCATTATAAGGGCATGCACCGGGCCTGGTGACGCACAGTAGCAGCACGCAGCAGAGGAAGAGGTAGGCATTATAAGGGCATGCACCGGGCCTGGTGACGCACAGTAGCAGCACACAGCAGAGGAAGAGGTGGGCATTATTAGGGCATGCACGGGGCCTGGTGACGCACAGTAGCAGCACGCAGCAGAGGAAGAGGTGGGCATTATAAGGGCATGCACCGGGCCTGGTGACGCACAGTAGCAGCACACAGCAGAGGAAGAGGAGGGCATTATAAGGGCATGCACCGGGCCTGGTGACGCACAGTAGCAGCACGCAGCAGAGGAAGAGGAGGGCATTATAAGGGCATACACCGGGCTTGGTGACGCACAGTAGCAGTATGCAGCAGAGGAAGAGGAGGGCATTATAAGGGCATGCACCAAGCCTGGAGACGCACAGTAGCAGCACGCAGCAGAGGAAGAGGAGGGCATTATAAGGGCATACACTGGGCCTGGTGAAGCACAGTAGCAGCACGCAGCAGAGGAAGAGGAGGGCATTATAAGAGCATGCACCGGGCCTGGTGACGCACAGTAGCAGTACGCAGCAGAGGAAGAGGAGGGCATTATAAGGGCATGCACCGGGCCTGGTGACGTACAGTAGCAGCACGCAGCAGAGAAAGAGGTGGGCATTATAAGGGCATGCACCAAGCCTGGTAACGTACAGCAGCAGCACGCAGCAGAGAAAGAGGTGGGCATTATAAGGGCATACACCGCGCCCGGTGACGCACAGTAGCAGCACGCAGCAGAGGAAGAGGAGGGCATTATAAGGGCATGCACCGGGCCTGGTGACGCACAGTAGCAGCACACAGCAGAGGAAGAGGAGGGCATAATAAGGGCATGCACCGGGCCTGGTGACGCACAGTAGCAGCACGCAGCAGAGGAAGAGGAGGACATTATAAGGGCATGCACCGGCCCTGGTGACGCACAGTAGCAGTACGCAGCAGAGGAAGAGGAGGGCATTATAAGGGCATGCACCGGGCCTGGTGACGCACAGTAGCAGCACGCAGCAGAGGAAGAGGAGGGCATTATAAGGTCATGCACCGGGCCTGGTGACGCACAGTAGCAGCACGCAGCAGAGGAAGAGGAGGACATTATAAGGGCATGCACCGGGCCTGGTGACGCACAGTAGCAGCACGCAGCAGAGGAAGAGGAGGGCATTATAAGGGCATGCACCTGGCCTGGTGACACACAGTAGCAGCATGAAGAAGAGGAAGACGAGGACATTATAAGGGCATGCACCGGGCCTGGTGACGCACAGTAGCAGCATGAAGAAGAGGAAGACGAGGACATTATAAGGGCATGCACCGGGCCTGGTGACGCACAGTAGCAGCATGCAGCAGAGGAAGAGGAGGGCATTATAAGTGCATGCACCGGGCCTGGTGACGCACAGTAGCAGCACGCAGCAGAGGAAGAGGAGGGCATTATAAGGACATGCACAGAGCCTGGTGACGCACAGTAGCAGCATGCAGCAGAGGAAGAGGAGGGCATTATAAGGGCATGCACCGGGCCTGGTGACGCACAGTAGCAGCACGCAGCAGAGGAAGAGGAGGGCATTATCAGGGCATGCACCGGGCCTAGTGACGCACAGTAGCAGCATGCAGCAGAGGAAGGGGAGGGCATTATAAGGGCATGCACCGGGCCTGGTGACGCACAGTAGCAGCACGCAGCAGAGGAAGAGGAGGGCATTATAAGGGCATGCACTGGACCTGGTGACGCACAGTAGCAGCACGCAGCAGAGGAAGAGGAGGACATTATAAGGACATGCACCGGGCCTGGTGACGCACAGTAGCAGCACGCAGTAGAGGAAGAGGAGAGCATTATAAGGGCATGCACCGGGCCTGGTGACGCACAGTAGCAGCACGCAGCAGAGGAAGAGGAGGGCATTATAAGGGCATGCACCGGGCCTGGTGACGCACAGTAGCAGCACACAGCAGAGGAAGAGGAGGGCATTATAAGGACATGCACCGGGCCTAGTGACGCACAGTAGCAGCACACAGCAGAGGAAGAGGAGGGCATTATAAGGGCATACACCGGGCCTGGTGACGCACAGTAGCAGCACGCAGCAGAGGAAGAGGAGGGACTTATAAGGGCATGCACCGGGCCTGGTGACGCACAGTAGCAGCACGCAGCAGAGGAAGAGGAGGGCATTATAAGGGCATGCATCGGGCCTGGTGACGCACAGTAGCAGCACGCAGCAGAGGAAGAGGAGGACATTATAAGGGCATGCACCGGGCCTGGTGACGCACAGTAGCAGCACGCAGCAGAGGAAGAGGAGGGCATTATAAGGGCATACACCGGGCCTGGTGACGCACAGTAGCAGCAGCATGCAGAGGAAGAGGAGGGCATTATAAGGGCATGCATCGGGCCTGGTGACGCACAGTAGCAGCACGCTGCAGAGGAAGAGGAGGACATTATAAGGGCATGCACCGGGCCTGGTGACGCACAGTAGCAGCATGCAGCAGAGGAAGAGGAGGGCATTATAAGGGCATGCACCGGGCCTGGTGATGTACAGCAGCAGCACACAGCAGAGGAAGAGGAGGGCATTATAAGGGCATGCACCGGCAGGGCCGTAACTACGTGTGTGCCAAGTGGGCTTGGCACACAGCGCAGTTGCCCTGAGGGCGCAACGGCCAGCGGCATGTAATGAGTCAAATTGACTCATTACATGCCGCCTCTGCTGTGTGCGCCGTGCTGGAGGGAGTACAGACCAGCGCCGGGCAGCGTTCAAGGAGGAGGAGGGAGGGGGAGCAGGGATCCGCAGCAGCGCTATTTGATTGGTAGTAAGCGCTGCTGCAGCATCCCCCTCTCCTTCTGTATTGGCTGCCCGGCGCTGCTATGGATGCTGGGATGCGGTTCCTTCATCCCAGCATCCACAGCAGCGCCTGGCAACCAATACGGAAGGAGAGAGGGATGCTGCAGCGGCGCTTACTACCAATCAAATAGCGCTGCTGCGGCTCCAATCCCCCTCCCTCCTCCTCCTTCTCACCTCACTGCCTGCACCGAGAGGGAGATGCCAGCACGAGGAGCCTGTCAGCGGGGAGAAGGTAAGTATATCCCTCTCTCTCTCTCTCTCTTTTTCTCTCTCTCTCTCAGGGGGACACCGTCTGCCGCAATGTGTAAAAAGGGGGACTGGCTGCCGCAATGTGTAAAAAGGGTGCCTGGCTGCCGCAATGTGTAAAATGGGGTACTGGCTGCCGCAATGTGTAAAAAGGGGGACTGGCTGCCGTAATGTGTAAAAAGGGGTCCTGGCTGCCGCAATGTGTAAAAAGGGGGACTGGCTGCCGTAATGTGTAAAAAGGGGGACTGGCTGCCGCAATGTGTAAAAAGGGGGACTGGCTGCCGCAATGTGTAAAGAGGGGGACTGGCTGCTGCAATGTGTAAAGAGGGGGACTGGCTGCCGCAATGTGTAAAGAGGGGGACTGGCTGCCGCAATGTGTAAAAAGGGGGACTGGCTGCCGCAATGTGTAAAAAGGGAGACTGGCTGCCGCAATGTGTAAAAAGGGGTCCTGGCTGCCGCAATGTGTAAAAAGGGGGACTGGCTGCCGCAATGTGTAAAGAGGGGGCCTGGCTGCCGCAATGTGTAAAAAGGGGGACTGGCTGCCGCAATGTGTAAAAAGGGGGACTGTCTGCTGTAATGTGTAAAAAGGGGGACGCTGTCTGCTGTAATGTATAAAAGGGGCTCTACCTGGTGTAGTGGCGCTACTGTGCAGCGTAATTTGAATAATGTAGACTACTGTGCACCGTAGTATGAAGTGCTATTATTTTGTGGCCACGCCCCTTCCCAGTGAAGCCACGCCCCTATAAATTTTTTGCGCGCTTTGGGCGCGCACTGCCCCAATCTTACATGGGGGGGGGGCGCCACTGTCGTTTCTTGCACACAGCGCTAAAATGCCTAGTTACAGCACTGTGCACCGGGCCTAGTGACGCACAGTAGCAACATGCAAGAGAGGAAGAGGAGGGCATTATAAGGGCATGCACCGGGCCTGGTGACGCACAGTAGCAGCATGCAGCAGAGGAAGGGGAGGGCATTATTAGGGCATGCACCGGGCCTGGTGACGCACAGTAGCAGCACGCAGCAGAGGAAGAGGAGGGCATTATAAGGGCATGCACCGGGCCTGGTGACGCAGAGTAGCAGCACGCAGCAGAGGAAGAGGAGGGCATTATAAGGGCATGCACCGGGCCTGGTGACGCAGAGTAGCAGCACGCAGCAGAGGAAGAGGAGGGCATTATAAGGGCATGCACCGGGCCTGGTGACGCACAGTAGCAGCATGCAGCAAAGGAAGGGGAGGGCATTATTAGGGCATGCACCGGGCCTGGTGACGCACAGTAGCAGCACGCAGCAGAGGAAGAGGAGGGCATTATAAGGGCATGCACCGGGCCTGGTGACGCACAGTAGCAGCACGCAGTAAAGGAAGAGGAGGGCATTATAAGGGCATGCACCGGGCCTGGTGACGCACAGTAGCAACACGCAGCAGAGGAAGAGGAGGGCATTATAAGGGCATGCACCGGGCCTGGTGACGCACAGTAGCAACACGCAGCAGAGGAAGAGGAGGGCATTATAAGGGCATGCACCGGGCCTGGTGACGCACAGTAGCAGCACGCAGCAGAGGAAGAGGAGGGCATTATAAGGGCATGCACCGGGCCTGGTGACGCACAGTAGCAACACGCAGCAGAGGAAGAGGAGGGCATTATAAGGGCATGCACCGGGCCTGGTGACGCACAGTAGCAACACGCAGCAGAGGAAGAGGAGGGCATTATAAGGGCATGCACCGGGCCTGGTGACGCACAGTAGCAGCACGCAGCAGAGGAAGAGGAGGGCATTATAAGGGCATGCACCGGGCCTGGTGACGCACAGTAGCAGCACGCAGCAGAGGAAGAAGAGGGCATTATAAGGACATGCACCGGGCCTAGTGACGCACAGTAGCAACACGCAGCAGAGGAAGAGGAGGGCATTATAAGGACATGCACCGGGCCTAGTGACGCACAGTAGCAACACGCAGCAGAGGAAGAGGAGGGCATTATAAGGACATGCACCGGGCCTGGTGACGCACAGTAGCAGCACGCAGCAGAGGAAGAGGAGGGCATTATAAGGGCATGCACCGGGCCTAGTGACGCACAGTAGCAGCACACAGCAGAGGAAGAGGAGGACATTATAAGGTCATGCACCGGGCCTGGTGACGCACAGTAGCAGCACGCAGCAGAGGAAGAGGAGGGCATTATAAGGGCATGTGCCGGGCCTAGTGACGCACAGTAGCAGCACGCAGCAGAGGAAGAGGAGGGCATTATAAGGACATGCACCGGGCCTGGTGACGCACAGTAGCAGCACGCAGCAGAGGAAGAGGAGGGCATTATAAGGGCATGCACCGGGCCTGGTGACGCAGAGTAGCAGCACGCAGCAGAGGAAGAGGAGGGCATTATAAGGGCATGCACCGGGCCTAGTGACACACAGTAGAAGCACGCAGCAGAGGAAGAGGAGGGCATTATAAGGGCATGCACCGGGCCTAGTGACGTACAGTAGAAGCACGCAGCAGAGGAAGAGGAGGGCATAATAAGGACATGCACCGGGCCTGGTGACGCACAGTAGCAGCACGCAGCAGAGGAAGAGGAGGGCATTATCAGGGCATGCACCGGGCCTAGTGACGCAGAGTAGCAGCACGCAGCAGAGGAAGAGGAGGGCATTATAAGGGCATGCACCGGGCCTGGTGACGCACAGTAGCAGCACGCAGAGGAGGAAGAGGAGGACATTATAAGAGCATGCACCGGGCCTAGTGACGTAGAGTAGCAGCACGCAGCAGAGGAAGAGGAGGGCATTATAAGGGCATGCGCCGGCCTGGTGACGCACAGTAGCAGCACGCAGCAGAGGAAGAGGAGGACATTATAAGGGCATGCGTCGGCCTGGTGACGCACAGTAGCAGCACGCAGCAGAGGAAGAGGAGGGCATTATAAGGGCATGCGCCGGCCTGGTGACGCACAGTAGCAGCACGCAGCAGAGGAAGAGGAGGGCATTATAAGGGCATGCACAGGGCCTGGTGACGCACAGTAGAAGCACGCAGCTGAGGAAGAGGAGGGCATTATAAGGGTATGCATCGGGCCTGGTGACGCACAGTAGCAGCACGCAGCAGAGGAAGAGGAGGGCATTATAAGGGCATGCACCGGGCCTGGTGACGCACAGTAGCAGCACACAGCAGAGGAAGAGGAGGGCATTATAAGGGCATGCACCGGGCCTGGTGACGCACAGTAGCAGCACGCAGCAGAGGAAGAGGAGGGCATTATAAGGGTATGCACCGGGCCTGGTGACGTACAGCAGCAGCATGCAGCAGAGGAAGAGGTGGGCATTATTAGGGCATGCACCGGGCCTGGTGACGCACAGTAGCAGCACGCAGCAGAGGAAGAGGAGGGCATTATAAGGGCATGCACCAAGCCTGGTGACGCACAGTAGCAGCACACAGCAGAGGAAGAGGAGGGCATAATAAGGGCATGCACCGGGCCTGGTGATGCACAGTAGCAGAACGCAGCAGAGGAAGAGGAGGACATTATAAGGGCATGCACCGGCCCTGGTGACGCACAGTAGCAGTACGCAGCAGAGGAAGAGGAGGGCATTATAAGGGCATGCACCGGGCCTGGTGACGCACAGTAGCAGCACGCAGCAGAGGAAGAGGAGGGCATTATAAGGTCATGCACCGGGCCTGGTGACGCACAGTAGCAGCACGCAGCAGAGGAAGAGGAGGACATTATAAGGGCATGCACCGGGCCTGGTGACGCACAGTAGCAGCACGCAGCAGAGGAAGAGGAGGGCATTATAAGGGCATGCACCTGGCCTGGTGACACACAGTAGCAGCATGAAGAAGAGGAAGACGAGGACATTATAAGGGCATGCACCGGGCCTGGTGACGCACAGTAGCAGCATGAAGAAGAGGAAGACGAGGACATTATAAGGGCATACACCGGGCCTGGTGACGCACAGTAGCAGCACGCAGCAGAGGTAGAGTAGGACATTGTAAGGACATGCACAGAGCCTGGTGACGCACAGTAGCAGCATGCAGCAGAGGAAGAGGAGGGCATTATAAGGGTATGCACCGGGCCTGGTGACGCACAGTAGCAGCACGCAGCAGAGGTAGAGTAGGACATTGTAAGGACATGCACAGAGCCTGGTGACGCACAGTAGCAGCATGCAGCAGAGGAAGAGGAGGGCATTATAAGGGCATGCACCGGGCCTGGTGACGCACAGTAGCAGCACGCAGCAGAGGAAGAGGAGGGCATTATAAGGGCATGCACCGGGCCTAGTGACGCACAGTAGCAGCATACAGCAGAGGAAGAGGAGGGCATTATAAGGGCATGCACTGGGCCTGGTGACGCACAGTAGCAGCACGCAGCAGAGGAAGAGGAGGACATTATAAGGACATGCACCGGGCCTGGTGACGCACAGTAGCAGCACGCAGCAGAGGAAGAGGAGAGCATTATAAGGGCATGCACCGGGCCTGGTGACGCACAGTAGCAGCACGCAGCAGAGGAAGAGGAGGGCATTATAAGGGCATGCACCGGGCCTGGTGACGCACAGTAGCAGCACACAGCAGAGGAAGAGGAGGGCATTATAAGGGCATACACCGGGCCTGGTGACGCACAGTAGCAGCACGCAGCAGAGGAAGAGGAGGGACTTATAAGGGCATGCACCGGGCCTGGTGACACACAGTAGCAGCACGCAGCAGAGGAAGAGGAGGGCATTATAAGGGCATGCATCGGGCCTGGTGACGCACAGTAGCAGCACGCAGCAGAGGAAGAGGAGGACATTATAAGGGCATGCACCGGGCCTGGTGACGCACAGTAGCAGCACGCAGCAGAGGAAGAGGAGGGCATTATAAGGGCATACACCGGGCCTGGTGACGCACAGCAGCAGCATGCAGAGGAAGAGGAGGGCATTATAAGGGCATGCACCGGGCCTGGTGACGCACAGTAGCAGCACGTAGAAGAGGAAGACGAGGGCATTATAAGGACATACACCGGGCCTGGTGACGCACAGTAGCAGCACGCAGCAGAGGAAGAGGAGGGCATTATAAGGGCATGCACCGGGCCTGGTGACGCACAGTAGCAGCACGCAGCAGAGGAAGAGGAGGGCATTATAAGGGCATGCACCGGGCCTGGTGACGCACAGTAGCAGCACGCAGCAGAGGAAGAGGAGGGCATTATAAGGGCATGCACCGGGCCTGGTGACACACAGTAGCAGCACGGAGCAGAGGGAGAGGAGGGCATTATAAGGGTATGCACCGGGCCTGGAGACGCACAGTAGCAACACGCAGCAGAGGAAGAGGAGGGCATTATAAGGGCATGCACCGGGCCTGGTGACGCACAGTAGCAGCACGCAGCAGAGGAAGAGGAGGGCATTATAAGGGCATGCACCGGGCCTGGTGACGCACAGTAGCAACACGCAGCAGAGGAAGAGGAGGGCATTATAAGGGCATGCACCGGGCCTGGTGACGCACAGTAGCAACACGCAGCAGAGGAAGAGGAGGGCATTATAAGGGCATGCACCGGGCCTGGTGACGCACAGTAGCAGCACGCAGCAGAGGAAGAGGAGGGCATTATAAGGGCATGCACCGGGCCTGGTGACGCACAGTAGCAGCACGCAGCAGAGGAAGAAGAGGGCATTATAAGGACATGCACCGGGCCTAGTGACGCACAGTAGCAACACGCAGCAGAGGAAGAGGAGGGCATTATAAGGACATGCACCGGGCCTAGTAACGCACAGTAGCAACACGCAGCAGAGGAAGAGGAGGGCATTATAAGGACATGCACCGGGCCTGGTGACGCACAGTAGCAGCACGCAGCAGAGGAAGAGGAGGGCATTATAAGGGCATGCACCGGGCCTAGTGACGCACAGTAGCAGCACGCAGCAGAGGAAGAGGAGGACATTATAAGGTCATGCACCGGGCCTGGTGACGCACAGTAGCAGCACGCAGCAGAGGAAGAGGAGGGCATTATAAGGGCATGTGCCGGGCCTAGTGACGCACAGTAGCAGCACGCAGCAGAGGAAGAGGAGGGCATTATAAGGACATGCACCGGGCCTGGTGACGCACAGTAGCAGCACGCAGCAGAGGAAGAGGAGGGCATTATAAGGGCATGCACCGGGCCTGGTGACGCAGAGTAGCAGCACGCAGCAGAGGAAGAGGAGGGCATTATAAGGGCATGCACCGGGCCTAGTGACACACAGTAGAAGCACGCAGCAGAGGAAGAGGAGGGCATTATAAGGGCATGCACCGGGCCTAGTGACGCACAGTAGAAGCACGCAGCAGAGGAAGAGGAGGGCATTATAAGGACATGCACCGGGCCTGGTGACGCACAGTAGCAGCACGCAGCAGAGGAAGAGGAGGGCATTATCAGGGCATGCACCGGGCCTAGTGACGCAGAGTAGCAGCACGCAGCAGAGGAAGAGGAGGGCATTATAAGGGCATGCACCGGGCCAGGTGACGCACAGTAGCAGCACGCAGAGGAGGAAGAGGAGGACATTATAAGAGCATGCACCGGGCCTAGTGACGTAGAGTAGCAGCACGCAGCAGAGGAAGAGGAGGGCATTATAAGGGCAAGCGCCGGCCTGGTGACGCACAGTAGCAGCACGCAGCAGAGGAAGAGGAGGACATTATAAGGGCATGCGCCGGCCTGGTGACGCACAGTAGCAGCACGCAGCAGAGGAAGAGGAGGGCATTATAAGGGCATGCGCCGGCCTGGTGACGCACAGTAGCAGCACGCAGCAGAGGAAGAGGAGGGCATTATAAGGGCATGCACAGGGCCTGGTGACGCACAGTAGAAGCACGCAGCTGAGGAAGAGGAGGGCATTATAAGGGTATGCATCGGGCCTGGTGACGCACAGTAGCAGCACGCAGCAGAGGAAGAGGAGGGCATTATAAGGGCATGCACCGGACCTGGTGACGCACAGTAGCAGCACACAGCAGAGGAAGAGGAGGGCATTATAAGGGCATGCACCGGGCCTGGTGACGCACAGTAGCAGCACGCAGCAGAGGAAGAGGAGGGCATTATAAGGGTATGCACCGGGCCTGGTGACGTACAGCAGCAGCATGCAGCAGAGGAAGAGGTGGGCATTATTAGGGCATGCACCGGGCCTGGTGACGCACAGTAGCAGCACGCAGCAGAGGAAGAGGAGGGCATTATAAGGGCATGCACCAAGCCTGGTGACGCACAGTAGCAGCACACAGCAGAGGAAGAGGAGGGCATAATAAGGGCATGCACCGGGCCTGGTGATGCACAGTAGCAGAACGCAGCAGAGGAAGAGGAGGACATTATAAGGGCTTGCACCGGCCCCGGTGACGCACAGTAGCAGTACGCAGCAGAGGAAGAGGAGGGCATTATAAGGGCATGCACCGGGCCTGGTGACGCACAGTAGCAGCACGCAGCAGAGGAAGAGGAGGGCATTATAAGGTCATGCACCGGGCCTGGTGACGCACAGTAGCAGCACGCAGCAGAGGAAGAGGAGGACATTATAAGGGCATGCACCGGGCCTGGTGACGCACAGTAGCAGCACGCAGCAGAGGAAGAGGAGGGCATTATAAGGGCATGCACCTGGCCTGGTGACACACAGTAGCAGCATGAAGAAGAGGAAGACGAGGACATTATAAGGGCATGCACCGGGCCTGGTGACGCACAGTAGCAGCATGAAGAAGAGGAAGACGAGGACATTATAAGGGCATACACCGGGCCTGGTGACGCACAGTAGCAGCACGCAGCAGAGGTAGAGTAGGACATTGTAAGGACATGCACAGAGCCTGGTGACGCACAGTAGCAGCATGCAGCAGAGGAAGAGGAGGGCATTATAAGGGTATGCACCGGGCCTGGTGACGCACAGTAGCAGCACGCAGCAGAGGAAGAGGAGGGCATTATAAGGGCATGCACCGGGCCTGGTGACGCACAGTAGCAGCACGCAGCAGAGGAAGAGGAGGGCATTATAAGGGCATGCACCGGGCCTGGTGACGCACAGTAGCAGCACGCAGCAGAGGAAGAGGAGGGCATTATAAGGGCATGCACCGGGCCTAGTGACGCACAGTAGCAGCATACAGCAGAGGAAGAGGAGGGCATTATAAGGGCATGCACTGGGCCTGGTGACGCACAGTAGCAGCACGCAGCAGAGGAAGAGGAGGACATTATAAGGACATGCACCGGGCCTGGTGACGCACAGTAGCAGCACGCAGCAGAGGAAGAGGAGAGCATTATAAGGGCATGCACCGGGCCTGGTGACGCACAGTAGCAGCACGCAGCAGAGGAAGAGGAGGGCATTATAAGGGCATGCACCGGGCCTGGTGACGCACAGTAGCAGCACACAGCAGAGGAAGAGGAGGGCATTATAAGGGCATACACCGGGCCTGGTGACGCACAGTAGCAGCACGCAGCAGAGGAAGAGGAGGGACTTATAAGGGCATGCACCGGGCCTGGTGACGCACAGTAGCAGCACGCAGCAGAGGAAGAGGAGGGCATTATAAGGGCATGCATCGGGCCTGGTGGCGCACAGTAGCAGCACGCAGCAGAGGAAGAGGAGGACATTATAAGGGCATGCACCGGGCCTGGTGACGCACAGTAGCAGCACGCAGCAGAGGAAGAGGAGGGCATTATAAGGGCATACACCGGGCCTGGTGACGCACAGCAGCAGCATGCAGAGGAAGAGGAGGGCATTATAAGGGCATGCACCGGGCCTGGTGACGCACAGTAGCAGCACGTAGAAGAGGAAGACGAGGGCATTATAAGGACATACACCGGGCCTGGTGACGCACAGTAGCAGCACGCAGCAGAGGAAGAGGAGGGCATTATAAGGGCATGCACCGGGCCTGGTGACGCACAGTAGCAGCACGCAGCAGAGGAAGAGGAGGGCATTATAAGGGCATGCACCGGGCCTGGTGACGCACAGTAGCAGCACGCAGCAGAGGAAGAGGAGGGCATTATAAGGGCATGCACCGGGCCTGGTGACACACAGTAGCAGCACGGAGCAGAGGGAGAGGAGGGCATTATAAGGGTATGCACCGGGCCTGGAGACGCACAGTAGCAGCACGCAGCAGAGGAAGAGGAGGGCATTATAAGGGCATGCACCGGGCCTGGTGACGCACAGTAGCAGCACGCAGCAGAGGAAGAGGAGGGCATTATAAGGGCATGCACCGGGCCTGGTGACGCACAGTAACAGCACGCAGCAGAGGAAGAGGAGGGCATTATAAGGGCATGCACCGGGCCTGGTGACGCACAGTAGCAGCACGGAGCAGAGGAAGAGGAGGGCATTATAAGGGCATGCACCGGGCCTGGTGACGCACAGTAGCAGCACGCAGCAGAGGAAGAGGAGGGCATTATAAGGGCATACACCGGGCTTGGTGACGCACAGTAGCAGCACACAGCAGAGGAAGAGGAGGGCATTATAAGGGCATGCACCGGGCCTGGTGACGCACAGTAGCAGCACGCAGCAGAGGAAGAGGAGGGCATTATAAGAGCATGCATCGGGCCTAGTGACGCACAGTAGCAGCACGCAGCAGAGGAAGAGGAGGACATTATAAGGGCATACACCGGGCCTGGTGACGCACCGTAGCAGCATCCAGCTGAGGAAGAGGAGGGCATTATAAGGGCATGCACCGGGCCTGGTGACACACCGTAGCAGCATCCAGCTGAGGAAGAGGAGGGCATTATAAGGGCATGCACCGGGCCTGGTGACGCACAGTAGCAGCACACAGCAGAGGAAGAGGAGGGCATTATAAGGGCATGCACCAGACCTAGTGACGCACAGTAGCAGCATGCAGCAGAGGAAGAGGAGGGCATTATAAGGGCATGCACCGGGCCTGGTGACGCAGAGTAGCAGCACGCAGCAGAGGAAGAGGAGGGCATTATAAGGGCATGCACCGGGCCTGGTGACGCACAGAAGCAGCATGCAGCAGAGGAAGAGGAGGGCATTATAAGGGCATGCACCGGGCCTGGTGACGCACAGTAGCAGCACGCAGCAGAGGAAGAGGAGGGCATTATAAGGGCATGCACCGGGCCTGGTGATGCACAGTAGCAGCACGCAGCAGAGGAAGAGGAGGACATTATAAGGGCATGCACCGGGCCTGGTGATGCACAGTAGCAGCACGCAGCAGAGGAAGAGGAGGACATTAGAAGGGCATGCACCGGGCCTGGTGACGCAGAGTAGCAGCACGCAGCAGAGGAAGAGGAGGGCATTATAAGGACATGCACCGGGCCTGGTGACGCACAGTAGCAGCACGCAGCAGAGGAAGAGGAGGGCATTATAAGGGCATACACCGGGCCTGGTGACGCACAGTAGCAGCACGCAGCAGAGGAAGAGGAGGGCATTATAAGGGCATGCACCGGGCCTGGTGATGCACAGTAGCAGCACACAGCAGAGGAAGAGGAGGGCATTATAAGGGCATACACCGGGCCTGGTGACGCACAGTAGCAGCACGCAGCAGAGGAAGAGGAGGGCATTATAAGGGCATGCACCGGGCCTGGTGACGCACAGTAGCAGCACGCAGCAGAGGAAGAGGAGGGCATTATAAGGACATGCACCGGGCTTGGTGACGCACAGTAGCAGTACGCAGCAGAAGAAGAGGAGGGCATTATAAGGGCATGCACCGTGCCTGGTGACGTACAGCAGCAGCACGCAGCAGAGGAAGAGGAGGGCATTATAAGGGCATTCACCGGGCCTAGTGACGCACAGTAGCAGCACGCAGCAGAGGAAGAGGAGGGCATTATAAGGACATGCACCCGGCCTGGTGACGCACAGTAGCAGCAAACAGCACAGGAAGAGGAGGGCATTATAAGGACATGCACCGGGCCTAGTGACGTACAGTAGCAGCATGCAGCAGGGGAAGAGGAGGGCATTATAAGGGCATGCACCGGGCCTGGTGACGCACAGTAGCAGCACGCACCAGAGGAAGAGGAGGGCATTATAAGGGCATACACCGGGCTTGGTGACGCACAGTAGCAGCACGCAGCAGAGGAAGAGGAGGGCATTATAAGGGCATGCACCGGGCCTGGTGACGCACAGTAGCAGCACGGAGCAGAGGAAGAGGAGGGCATTATAAGGGCATGCACCGGGCCTGGTGACGCACAGTAGCAGCACGGAGCAGAGGAAGAGGAGGGCATTATAAGGGCATACACCGGGCTTGGTGACGCACAGTAGCAGTACGCAGCAGAGGAAGAGGAGGGCATTATAAGGGCATTATAAGGGCATACACCGGGCTTGGTGACGCACAGTAGCAGTACGCAGCAGAGGAAGAGGAGGGCATTATAAGGGCATGCACCGGGCCTGGTGACGCACAGTAGCAGCACGCAGCAGAGGAAGAGGAGGGCATTATAAGGGCATGCACCGGGCCTGGTGACGCACAGTAGCAGCACGGAGCAGAGGAAGAGGAGGGCATTATAAGGGCATGCACCGGGCCTGGTAACGCACAGTAGCAGCACGCAGCAGAGGAAGAGGAGGGCATTATAAGGGCATGCACCGGGCCTGGTGACGCACAGTAGCAGCACGCAGCAGAGGAAGAGGAGGGCATTATAAGGGCATACACCGGGCTTGGTGACGCACAGTAGCAGCACGCAGCAGAGGAAGAGGAGGGCATTATAAGGGCATACACCGGGCCTGGTGACGCACAGTAGCAGCACGGAGCAGAGGAAGAGGAGGGCATTATAAGGGCATGCACCGGGCCTGGTGACGCAGAGTAGCAGCACGCAGCAGAGGAAGAGGAGGGCATTATAAGGGCATGCACCAGGCCTGGTGACGCACAGTAGCAGCATGCAGCAGAGGAAGAGGAGGGCATTATAAGGGCATGCACCGTGCCTGGTGATGCACGGAAGCAGCATGCAGCTGAGGAAGAGGAGGGCATTATAAGGGCATGCACCGGGCCTAGTGACGCACAGTAGCAGTACGCAGCAGAGGAAGAGGAGGGCATTATAAGGGCATGCACCAGGCCTGGTGACGCACAGTAGCAGCATACAGCAGAGGAAGAGGAGGGCATTATAAGGGCATGCACCGGGCCTGGTGACGCACAGTAGCAGCACGCAGCAGAGGAAGAGGAGGGCATTATAAGGGCATACACCGGGCCTGGTGACGCACAGTAGCAGCACGCAGCAGAGGAAGAGGAGGGCATTATAAGGGCATGCACCGGGCCTGGTGACGCACAGTAGCAGCACGCAGCAGAGGAAGAGGTGGGCATTATAAGGGCATGCACCGGGCCTGGTGACGCACAGTAGCAGCACGCAGCAGAGGAAGAGGAGGGCATTATAAGGGCATACACCGGGCCTGGTGACGCACAGTAGCAGCACGGAGCAGAGGAAGAGGAGGGCATTATAAGGGCATGCACCGGGCCTGGTGACGCAGAGTAGCAGCACGCAGCAGAGGAAGAGGAGGGCATTATAAGGGCATGCACCAGGCCTGGTGACGCACAGTAGCAGCATGCAGCAGAGGAAGAGGAGGGCATTATAAGAGCATGCACCGTGCCTGGTGATGCACAGAAGCAGCATGCAGCTGAGGAAGAGGAGGGCATTATAAGGGCATGCACCGGGCCTAGTGACGCACAGTAGCAGTACGCAGCAGAAAAAGAGGAGGGCATTATAAGGGCATGCACCAGGCCTGGTGACGCACAGTAGCAGCATACAGCAGAGGAAGAGGAGGGCATTATAAGGGCATGCACCGGGCCTGGTGACGCACAGTAGCAGCACTCAGCAGAGGAAGAGGAGGGCATTATAAGGGCATACACCGGGCCTGGTGACGCACAGTAGCAGCACGCAGCAGAGGAAGAGGAGGGCATTATAAGGGCATGCACCGGGCCTGGTGACGCACAGTAGCAGCACGCAGCAGAAGAAGAGGTGGGCATTATAAGGGCATGCACCGGGCCTGGTGACGCACAGTAGCAGCACGCAGCAGAGGAAGAGGAGGGCATTATAAGGGCATGCACCGGGCCTAGTGACGCACAGTAGCAGCATACAGCAGAGGAAGAGGAGGGCATTATAAGGGCATGCACCGGGCCTGGTGACGCACAGTAGCAGCACGCAGCAGAAGAAGAGGAGGGCATTAAAAGAGCATGCACCGGGCCTAGTGACGCACAGTAGCAGCACGCAGCAGAGGAAGAGGAGGGCATTATAAGGGCATGCACCGGGCCTGGTGACGCACAGTAGCAGCACGCAGCAGAGGAAGAGGAGGGCATTATAAGGGCATGCACCAGACCTAGTGACGCACAGTAGCAGCACGCAGAGGAGGAAGAGGAGGGCATTATAAGGGCATGCACCGGGCCTGGTGACGCACAGTAGCAGCACGCAGCAGAGGAAGAGGAGGGCATTATAAGGGCATGCACCAGACCTAGTGACGCACAGTAGCAGCACGCAGAGGAGGAAGAGGAGGGCATTATAAGGGCATGCACCGGGCCTGGTGACGCACAGTAGCAGCACGCAGCAGAGGAAGAGGAGGGCATTATAAGGGCATGCACCGGACCTGGTGACGCACAGTAGCAGCACGCAGCAGAGGAAGAGGAGGGCATTATAAGGGCATGCGCTGGCCCTGATGAAGCACAGTAGCAGCACGCAGCAGAGGAAGAGGAGGGCATTATAAGGGCATGCACCGGGCCTGGTGACGCACAGTAGCAGCACGCAGCAGAGGAAGAGGAGGGCATTATAAGGACATGCACCGGGCCTGGTGACGCACAGTAGCAGCACGCAGCAGAGGAAGAGGAGGGCATTATAAGGGCATGCACCGGGCCTGGTGACGCACAGTAGCAACACGCAGCAGAGGAAGAGGAGGGCATTATAAGGGCATGCACCGGGCCTGGTGACGCACAGTAGCAGCACGCAGCAGAGGAAGAGGAGGGCATTATAAGGGCATGCACCGGGCCTGGTGACGCACAGTAGCAGCACGCAGCAGAGGAAGAAGAGGGCATTATAAGGACATGCACCGGGCCTAGTGACGCACAGTAGCAACACGCAGCAGAGGAAGAGGAGGGCATTATAAGGACATGCACCGGGCCTAGTGACGCACAGTAGCAACACGCAGCAGAGGAAGAGGAGGGCATTATAAGGACATGCACCGGGCCTGGTGACGCACAGTAGCAGCACGCAGCAGAGGAAGAGGAGGGCATTATAAGGGCATGCACCGGGCCTAGTGACGCACAGTAGCAGCACACAGCAGAGGAAGAGGAGGACATTATAAGGTCATGCACCGGGCCTGGTGACGCACAGTAGCAGCACGCAGCAGAGGAAGAGGAGGGCATTATAAGGGCATGTGCCGGGCCTAGTGACGCACAGTAGCAGCACGCAGCAGAGGAAGAGGAGGGCATTATAAGGACATGCACCGGGCCTGGTGACGCACAGTAGCAGCACGCAGCAGAGGAAGAGGAGGGCATTATAAGGGCATGCACCGGGCCTGGTGACGCAGAGTAGCAGCACGCAGCAGAGGAAGAGGAGGGCATTATAAGGGCATGCACCGGGCCTAGTGACACACAGTAGAAGCACGCAGCAGAGGAAGAGGAGGGCATTATAAGGGCATGCACCGGGCCTAGTGACGTACAGTAGAAGCACGCAGCAGAGGAAGAGGAGGGCATAATAAGGACATGCACCGGGCCTGGTGACGCACAGTAGCAGCACGCAGCAGAGGAAGAGGAGGGCATTATCAGGGCATGCACCGGGCCTAGTGACGCAGAGTAGCAGCACGCAGCAGAGGAAGAGGAGGGCATTATAAGGGCATGCACCGGGCCTGGTGACGCACAGTAGCAGCACGCAGAGGAGGAAGAGGAGGACATTATAAGAGCATGCACCGGGCCTAGTGACGTAGAGTAGCAGCACGCAGCAGAGGAAGAGGAGGGCATTATAAGGGCATGCGCCGGCCTGGTGACGCACAGTAGCAGCACGCAGCAGAGGAAGAGGAGGACATTATAAGGGCATGCGTCGGCCTGGTGACGCACAGTAGCAGCACGCAGCAGAGGAAGAGGAGGGCATTATAAGGGCATGCGCCGGCCTGGTGACGCACAGTAGCAGCACGCAGCAGAGGAAGAGGAGGGCATTATAAGGGCATGCACAGGGCCTGGTGACGCACAGTAGAAGCACGCAGCTGAGGAAGAGGAGGGCATTATAAGGGTATGCATCGGGCCTGGTGACGCACAGTAGCAGCACGCAGCAGAGGAAGAGGAGGGCATTATAAGGGCATGCACCGGGCCTGGTGACGCACAGTAGCAGCACACAGCAGAGGAAGAGGAGGGCATTATAAGGGCATGCACCGGGCCTGGTGACGCACAGTAGCAGCACGCAGCAGAGGAAGAGGAGGGCATTATAAGGGTATGCACCGGGCCTGGTGACGTACAGCAGCAGCATGCAGCAGAGGAAGAGGTGGGCATTATTAGGGCATGCACCGGGCCTGGTGACGCACAGTAGCAGCACGCAGCAGAGGAAGAGGAGGGCATTATAAGGGCATGCACCAAGCCTGGTGACGCACAGTAGCAGCACACAGCAGAGGAAGAGGAGGGCATAATAAGGGCATGCACCGGGCCTGGTGATGCACAGTAGCAGAACGCAGCAGAGGAAGAGGAGGACATTATAAGGGCATGCACCGGCCCTGGTGACGCACAGTAGCAGTACGCAGCAGAGGAAGAGGAGGGCATTATAAGGGCATGCACCGGGCCTGGTGACGCACAGTAGCAGCACGCAGCAGAGGAAGAGGAGGGCATTATAAGGTCATGCACCGGGCCTGGTGACGCACAGTAGCAGCACGCAGCAGAGGAAGAGGAGGACATTATAAGGGCATGCACCGGGCCTGGTGACGCACAGTAGCAGCACGCAGCAGAGGAAGAGGAGGGCATTATAAGGGCATGCACCTGGCCTGGTGACACACAGTAGCAGCATGAAGAAGAGGAAGACGAGGACATTATAAGGGCATGCACCGGGCCTGGTGACGCACAGTAGCAGCATGAAGAAGAGGAAGACGAGGACATTATAAGGGCATACACCGGGCCTGGTGACGCACAGTAGCAGCACGCAGCAGAGGTAGAGTAGGACATTGTAAGGACATGCACAGAGCCTGGTGACGCACAGTAGCAGCATGCAGCAGAGGAAGAGGAGGGCATTATAAGGGTATGCACCGGGCCTGGTGACGCACAGTAGCAGCACGCAGCAGAGGTAGAGTAGGACATTGTAAGGACATGCACAGAGCCTGGTGACGCACAGTAGCAGCATGCAGCAGAGGAAGAGGAGGGCATTATAAGGGCATGCACCGGGCCTGGTGACGCACAGTAGCAGCACGCAGCAGAGGAAGAGGAGGGCATTATAAGGGCATGCACCGGGCCTAGTGACGCACAGTAGCAGCATACAGCAGAGGAAGAGGAGGGCATTATAAGGGCATGCACTGGGCCTGGTGACGCACAGTAGCAGCACGCAGCAGAGGAAGAGGAGGACATTATAAGGACATGCACCGGGCCTGGTGACGCACAGTAGCAGCACGCAGCAGAGGAAGAGGAGAGCATTATAAGGGCATGCACCGGGCCTGGTGACGCACAGTAGCAGCACGCAGCAGAGGAAGAGGAGGGCATTATAAGGGCATGCACCGGGCCTGGTGACGCACAGTAGCAGCACACAGCAGAGGAAGAGGAGGGCATTATAAGGGCATACACCGGGCCTGGTGACGCACAGTAGCAGCACGCAGCAGAGGAAGAGGAGGGACTTATAAGGGCATGCACCGGGCCTGGTGACACACAGTAGCAGCACGCAGCAGAGGAAGAGGAGGGCATTATAAGGGCATGCATCGGGCCTGGTGACGCACAGTAGCAGCACGCAGCAGAGGAAGAGGAGGACATTATAAGGGCATGCACCGGGCCTGGTGACGCACAGTAGCAGCACGCAGCAGAGGAAGAGGAGGGCATTATAAGGGCATACACCGGGCCTGGTGACGCACAGCAGCAGCATGCAGAGGAAGAGGAGGGCATTATAAGGGCATGCACCGGGCCTGGTGACGCACAGTAGCAGCACGTAGAAGAGGAAGACGAGGGCATTATAAGGACATACACCGGGCCTGGTGACGCACAGTAGCAGCACGCAGCAGAGGAAGAGGAGGGCATTATAAGGGCATGCACCGGGCCTGGTGACGCACAGTAGCAGCACGCAGCAGAGGAAGAGGAGGGCATTATAAGGGCATGCACCGGGCCTGGTGACGCACAGTAGCAGCACGCAGCAGAGGAAGAGGAGGGCATTATAAGGGCATGCACCGGGCCTGGTGACACACAGTAGCAGCACGGAGCAGAGGGAGAGGAGGGCATTATAAGGGTATGCACCGGGCCTGGAGACGCACAGTAGCAACACGCAGCAGAGGAAGAGGAGGGCATTATAAGGGCATGCACCGGGCCTGGTGACGCACAGTAGCAGCACGCAGCAGAGGAAGAGGAGGGCATTATAAGGGCATGCACCGGGCCTGGTGACGCACAGTAGCAACACGCAGCAGAGGAAGAGGAGGGCATTATAAGGGCATGCACCGGGCCTGGTGACGCACAGTAGCAACACGCAGCAGAGGAAGAGGAGGGCATTATAAGGGCATGCACCGGGCCTGGTGACGCACAGTAGCAGCACGCAGCAGAGGAAGAGGAGGGCATTATAAGGGCATGCACCGGGCCTGGTGACGCACAGTAGCAGCACGCAGCAGAGGAAGAAGAGGGCATTATAAGGACATGCACCGGGCCTAGTGACGCACAGTAGCAACACGCAGCAGAGGAAGAGGAGGGCATTATAAGGACATGCACCGGGCCTAGTAACGCACAGTAGCAACACGCAGCAGAGGAAGAGGAGGGCATTATAAGGACATGCACCGGGCCTGGTGACGCACAGTAGCAGCACGCAGCAGAGGAAGAGGAGGGCATTATAAGGGCATGCACCGGGCCTAGTGACGCACAGTAGCAGCACGCAGCAGAGGAAGAGGAGGACATTATAAGGTCATGCACCGGGCCTGGTGACGCACAGTAGCAGCACGCAGCAGAGGAAGAGGAGGGCATTATAAGGGCATGTGCCGGGCCTAGTGACGCACAGTAGCAGCACGCAGCAGAGGAAGAGGAGGGCATTATAAGGACATGCACCGGGCCTGGTGACGCACAGTAGCAGCACGCAGCAGAGGAAGAGGAGGGCATTATAAGGGCATGCACCGGGCCTGGTGACGCAGAGTAGCAGCACGCAGCAGAGGAAGAGGAGGGCATTATAAGGGCATGCACCGGGCCTAGTGACACACAGTAGAAGCACGCAGCAGAGGAAGAGGAGGGCATTATAAGGGCATGCACCGGGCCTAGTGACGCACAGTAGAAGCACGCAGCAGAGGAAGAGGAGGGCATTATAAGGACATGCACCGGGCCTGGTGACGCACAGTAGCAGCACGCAGCAGAGGAAGAGGAGGGCATTATCAGGGCATGCACCGGGCCTAGTGACGCAGAGTAGCAGCACGCAGCAGAGGAAGAGGAGGGCATTATAAGGGCATGCACCGGGCCAGGTGACGCACAGTAGCAGCACGCAGAGGAGGAAGAGGAGGACATTATAAGAGCATGCACCGGGCCTAGTGACGTAGAGTAGCAGCACGCAGCAGAGGAAGAGGAGGGCATTATAAGGGCAAGCGCCGGCCTGGTGACGCACAGTAGCAGCACGCAGCAGAGGAAGAGGAGGACATTATAAGGGCATGCGCCGGCCTGGTGACGCACAGTAGCAGCACGCAGCAGAGGAAGAGGAGGGCATTATAAGGGCATGCGCCGGCCTGGTGACGCACAGTAGCAGCACGCAGCAGAGGAAGAGGAGGGCATTATAAGGGCATGCACAGGGCCTGGTGACGCACAGTAGAAGCACGCAGCTGAGGAAGAGGAGGGCATTATAAGGGTATGCATCGGGCCTGGTGACGCACAGTAGCAGCACGCAGCAGAGGAAGAGGAGGGCATTATAAGGGCATGCACCGGACCTGGTGACGCACAGTAGCAGCACACAGCAGAGGAAGAGGAGGGCATTATAAGGGCATGCACCGGGCCTGGTGACGCACAGTAGCAGCACGCAGCAGAGGAAGAGGAGGGCATTATAAGGGTATGCACCGGGCCTGGTGACGTACAGCAGCAGCATGCAGCAGAGGAAGAGGTGGGCATTATTAGGGCATGCACCGGGCCTGGTGACGCACAGTAGCAGCACGCAGCAGAGGAAGAGGAGGGCATTATAAGGGCATGCACCAAGCCTGGTGACGCACAGTAGCAGCACACAGCAGAGGAAGAGGAGGGCATAATAAGGGCATGCACCGGGCCTGGTGATGCACAGTAGCAGAACGCAGCAGAGGAAGAGGAGGACATTATAAGGGCTTGCACCGGCCCCGGTGACGCACAGTAGCAGTACGCAGCAGAGGAAGAGGAGGGCATTATAAGGGCATGCACCGGGCCTGGTGACGCACAGTAGCAGCACGCAGCAGAGGAAGAGGAGGGCATTATAAGGTCATGCACCGGGCCTGGTGACGCACAGTAGCAGCACGCAGCAGAGGAAGAGGAGGACATTATAAGGGCATGCACCGGGCCTGGTGACGCACAGTAGCAGCACGCAGCAGAGGAAGAGGAGGGCATTATAAGGGCATGCACCTGGCCTGGTGACACACAGTAGCAGCATGAAGAAGAGGAAGACGAGGACATTATAAGGGCATGCACCGGGCCTGGTGACGCACAGTAGCAGCATGAAGAAGAGGAAGACGAGGACATTATAAGGGCATACACCGGGCCTGGTGACGCACAGTAGCAGCACGCAGCAGAGGTAGAGTAGGACATTGTAAGGACATGCACAGAGCCTGGTGACGCACAGTAGCAGCATGCAGCAGAGGAAGAGGAGGGCATTATAAGGGTATGCACCGGGCCTGGTGACGCACAGTAGCAGCACGCAGCAGAGGAAGAGGAGGGCATTATAAGGGCATGCACCGGGCCTGGTGACGCACAGTAGCAGCACGCAGCAGAGGAAGAGGAGGGCATTATAAGGGCATGCACCGGGCCTGGTGACGCACAGTAGCAGCACGCAGCAGAGGAAGAGGAGGGCATTATAAGGGCATGCACCGGGCCTAGTGACGCACAGTAGCAGCATACAGCAGAGGAAGAGGAGGGCATTATAAGGGCATGCACTGGGCCTGGTGACGCACAGTAGCAGCACGCAGCAGAGGAAGAGGAGGACATTATAAGGACATGCACCGGGCCTGGTGACGCACAGTAGCAGCACGCAGCAGAGGAAGAGGAGAGCATTATAAGGGCATGCACCGGGCCTGGTGACGCACAGTAGCAGCACGCAGCAGAGGAAGAGGAGGGCATTATAAGGGCATGCACCGGGCCTGGTGACGCACAGTAGCAGCACACAGCAGAGGAAGAGGAGGGCATTATAAGGGCATACACCGGGCCTGGTGACGCACAGTAGCAGCACGCAGCAGAGGAAGAGGAGGGACTTATAAGGGCATGCACCGGGCCTGGTGACGCACAGTAGCAGCACGCAGCAGAGGAAGAGGAGGGCATTATAAGGGCATGCATCGGGCCTGGTGGCGCACAGTAGCAGCACGCAGCAGAGGAAGAGGAGGACATTATAAGGGCATGCACCGGGCCTGGTGACGCACAGTAGCAGCACGCAGCAGAGGAAGAGGAGGGCATTATAAGGGCATACACCGGGCCTGGTGACGCACAGCAGCAGCATGCAGAGGAAGAGGAGGGCATTATAAGGGCATGCACCGGGCCTGGTGACGCACAGTAGCAGCACGTAGAAGAGGAAGACGAGGGCATTATAAGGACATACACCGGGCCTGGTGACGCACAGTAGCAGCACGCAGCAGAGGAAGAGGAGGGCATTATAAGGGCATGCACCGGGCCTGGTGACGCACAGTAGCAGCACGCAGCAGAGGAAGAGGAGGGCATTATAAGGGCATGCACCGGGCCTGGTGACGCACAGTAGCAGCACGCAGCAGAGGAAGAGGAGGGCATTATAAGGGCATGCACCGGGCCTGGTGACACACAGTAGCAGCACGGAGCAGAGGGAGAGGAGGGCATTATAAGGGTATGCACCGGGCCTGGAGACGCACAGTAGCAGCACGCAGCAGAGGAAGAGGAGGGCATTATAAGGGCATGCACCGGGCCTGGTGACGCACAGTAGCAGCACGCAGCAGAGGAAGAGGAGGGCATTATAAGGGCATGCACCGGGCCTGGTGACGCACAGTAACAGCACGCAGCAGAGGAAGAGGAGGGCATTATAAGGGCATGCACCGGGCCTGGTGACGCACAGTAGCAGCACGGAGCAGAGGAAGAGGAGGGCATTATAAGGGCATGCACCGGGCCTGGTGACGCACAGTAGCAGCACGCAGCAGAGGAAGAGGAGGGCATTATAAGGGCATACACCGGGCTTGGTGACGCACAGTAGCAGCACACAGCAGAGGAAGAGGAGGGCATTATAAGGGCATGCACCGGGCCTGGTGACGCACAGTAGCAGCACGCAGCAGAGGAAGAGGAGGGCATTATAAGAGCATGCATCGGGCCTAGTGACGCACAGTAGCAGCACGCAGCAGAGGAAGAGGAGGACATTATAAGGGCATACACCGGGCCTGGTGACGCACCGTAGCAGCATCCAGCTGAGGAAGAGGAGGGCATTATAAGGGCATGCACCGGGCCTGGTGACACACCGTAGCAGCATCCAGCTGAGGAAGAGGAGGGCATTATAAGGGCATGCACCGGGCCTGGTGACGCACAGTAGCAGCACACAGCAGAGGAAGAGGAGGGCATTATAAGGGCATGCACCAGACCTAGTGACGCACAGTAGCAGCATGCAGCAGAGGAAGAGGAGGGCATTATAAGGGCATGCACCGGGCCTGGTGACGCAGAGTAGCAGCACGCAGCAGAGGAAGAGGAGGGCATTATAAGGGCATGCACCGGGCCTGGTGACGCACAGAAGCAGCATGCAGCAGAGGAAGAGGAGGGCATTATAAGGGCATGCACCGGGCCTGGTGACGCACAGTAGCAGCACGCAGCAGAGGAAGAGGAGGGCATTATAAGGGCATGCACCGGGCCTGGTGATGCACAGTAGCAGCACGCAGCAGAGGAAGAGGAGGACATTATAAGGGCATGCACCGGGCCTGGTGATGCACAGTAGCAGCACGCAGCAGAGGAAGAGGAGGACATTAGAAGGGCATGCACCGGGCCTGGTGACGCAGAGTAGCAGCACGCAGCAGAGGAAGAGGAGGGCATTATAAGGACATGCACCGGGCCTGGTGACGCACAGTAGCAGCACGCAGCAGAGGAAGAGGAGGGCATTATAAGGGCATACACCGGGCCTGGTGACGCACAGTAGCAGCACGCAGCAGAGGAAGAGGAGGGCATTATAAGGGCATGCACCGGGCCTGGTGATGCACAGTAGCAGCACACAGCAGAGGAAGAGGAGGGCATTATAAGGGCATACACCGGGCCTGGTGACGCACAGTAGCAGCACGCAGCAGAGGAAGAGGAGGGCATTATAAGGGCATGCACCGGGCCTGGTGACGCACAGTAGCAGCACGCAGCAGAGGAAGAGGAGGGCATTATAAGGACATGCACCGGGCTTGGTGACGCACAGTAGCAGTACGCAGCAGAAGAAGAGGAGGGCATTATAAGGGCATGCACCGTGCCTGGTGACGTACAGCAGCAGCACGCAGCAGAGGAAGAGGAGGGCATTATAAGGGCATTCACCGGGCCTAGTGACGCACAGTAGCAGCACGCAGCAGAGGAAGAGGAGGGCATTATAAGGACATGCACCCGGCCTGGTGACGCACAGTAGCAGCAAACAGCACAGGAAGAGGAGGGCATTATAAGGACATGCACCGGGCCTAGTGACGTACAGTAGCAGCATGCAGCAGGGGAAGAGGAGGGCATTATAAGGGCATGCACCGGGCCTGGTGACGCACAGTAGCAGCACGCACCAGAGGAAGAGGAGGGCATTATAAGGGCATACACCGGGCTTGGTGACGCACAGTAGCAGCACGCAGCAGAGGAAGAGGAGGGCATTATAAGGGCATGCACCGGGCCTGGTGACGCACAGTAGCAGCACGGAGCAGAGGAAGAGGAGGGCATTATAAGGGCATGCACCGGGCCTGGTGACGCACAGTAGCAGCACGGAGCAGAGGAAGAGGAGGGCATTATAAGGGCATACACCGGGCTTGGTGACGCACAGTAGCAGTACGCAGCAGAGGAAGAGGAGGGCATTATAAGGGCATTATAAGGGCATACACCGGGCTTGGTGACGCACAGTAGCAGTACGCAGCAGAGGAAGAGGAGGGCATTATAAGGGCATGCACCGGGCCTGGTGACGCACAGTAGCAGCACGCAGCAGAGGAAGAGGAGGGCATTATAAGGGCATGCACCGGGCCTGGTGACGCACAGTAGCAGCACGGAGCAGAGGAAGAGGAGGGCATTATAAGGGCATGCACCGGGCCTGGTAACGCACAGTAGCAGCACGCAGCAGAGGAAGAGGAGGGCATTATAAGGGCATGCACCGGGCCTGGTGACGCACAGTAGCAGCACGCAGCAGAGGAAGAGGAGGGCATTATAAGGGCATACACCGGGCTTGGTGACGCACAGTAGCAGCACGCAGCAGAGGAAGAGGAGGGCATTATAAGGGCATACACCGGGCCTGGTGACGCACAGTAGCAGCACGGAGCAGAGGAAGAGGAGGGCATTATAAGGGCATGCACCGGGCCTGGTGACGCAGAGTAGCAGCACGCAGCAGAGGAAGAGGAGGGCATTATAAGGGCATGCACCAGGCCTGGTGACGCACAGTAGCAGCATGCAGCAGAGGAAGAGGAGGGCATTATAAGGGCATGCACCGTGCCTGGTGATGCACGGAAGCAGCATGCAGCTGAGGAAGAGGAGGGCATTATAAGGGCATGCACCGGGCCTAGTGACGCACAGTAGCAGTACGCAGCAGAGGAAGAGGAGGGCATTATAAGGGCATGCACCAGGCCTGGTGACGCACAGTAGCAGCATACAGCAGAGGAAGAGGAGGGCATTATAAGGGCATGCACCGGGCCTGGTGACGCACAGTAGCAGCACGCAGCAGAGGAAGAGGAGGGCATTATAAGGGCATACACCGGGCCTGGTGACGCACAGTAGCAGCACGCAGCAGAGGAAGAGGAGGGCATTATAAGGGCATGCACCGGGCCTGGTGACGCACAGTAGCAGCACGCAGCAGAGGAAGAGGTGGGCATTATAAGGGCATGCACCGGGCCTGGTGACGCACAGTAGCAGCACGCAGCAGAGGAAGAGGAGGGCATTATAAGGGCATACACCGGGCCTGGTGACGCACAGTAGCAGCACGGAGCAGAGGAAGAGGAGGGCATTATAAGGGCATGCACCGGGCCTGGTGACGCAGAGTAGCAGCACGCAGCAGAGGAAGAGGAGGGCATTATAAGGGCATGCACCAGGCCTGGTGACGCACAGTAGCAGCATGCAGCAGAGGAAGAGGAGGGCATTATAAGAGCATGCACCGTGCCTGGTGATGCACAGAAGCAGCATGCAGCTGAGGAAGAGGAGGGCATTATAAGGGCATGCACCGGGCCTAGTGACGCACAGTAGCAGTACGCAGCAGAAAAAGAGGAGGGCATTATAAGGGCATGCACCAGGCCTGGTGACGCACAGTAGCAGCATACAGCAGAGGAAGAGGAGGGCATTATAAGGGCATGCACCGGGCCTGGTGACGCACAGTAGCAGCACTCAGCAGAGGAAGAGGAGGGCATTATAAGGGCATACACCGGGCCTGGTGACGCACAGTAGCAGCACGCAGCAGAGGAAGAGGAGGGCATTATAAGGGCATGCACCGGGCCTGGTGACGCACAGTAGCAGCACGCAGCAGAAGAAGAGGTGGGCATTATAAGGGCATGCACCGGGCCTGGTGACGCACAGTAGCAGCACGCAGCAGAGGAAGAGGAGGGCATTATAAGGGCATGCACCGGGCCTAGTGACGCACAGTAGCAGCATACAGCAGAGGAAGAGGAGGGCATTATAAGGGCATGCACCGGGCCTGGTGACGCACAGTAGCAGCACGCAGCAGAAGAAGAGGAGGGCATTAAAAGAGCATGCACCGGGCCTAGTGACGCACAGTAGCAGCACGCAGCAGAGGAAGAGGAGGGCATTATAAGGGCATGCACCGGGCCTGGTGACGCACAGTAGCAGCACGCAGCAGAGGAAGAGGAGGGCATTATAAGGGCATGCACCAGACCTAGTGACGCACAGTAGCAGCACGCAGAGGAGGAAGAGGAGGGCATTATAAGGGCATGCACCGGGCCTGGTGACGCACAGTAGCAGCACGCAGCAGAGGAAGAGGAGGGCATTATAAGGGCATGCACCAGACCTAGTGACGCACAGTAGCAGCACGCAGAGGAGGAAGAGGAGGGCATTATAAGGGCATGCACCGGGCCTGGTGACGCACAGTAGCAGCACGCAGCAGAGGAAGAGGAGGGCATTATAAGGGCATGCACCGGACCTGGTGACGCACAGTAGCAGCACGCAGCAGAGGAAGAGGAGGGCATTATAAGGGCATGCGCTGGCCCTGATGAAGCACAGTAGCAGCACGCAGCAGAGGAAGAGGAGGGCATTATAAGGGCATGCACCGGGCCTGGTGACGCACAGTAGCAGCACGCAGCAGAGGAAGAGGAGGGCATTATAAGGACATGCACCGGGCCTGGTGACGCACAGTAGCAGCACGCAGCAGAGGAAGAGGAGGGCATTATAAGGGCATGCGCTGGCCCTGATGAAGCACAGTAGCAGCACGCAGCAGAGGAAGAGGAGGGCATTATAAGGGCATGCGCTGGCCCTGATGAAGCACAGTAGCAGCACGCAGCAGAGGAAGAGGAGGGCATTATAAGGGCATGCGCTGGCCCTGATGAAGCACAGTAGCAGCACGCAACAGAGGAAGAGGAGGGGATTATAAGGGCATGCGCTGGCCCTGATGAAGCACAGTAGCAGCACGCAGTAGCAGCAGAGTTAATCGGGTGAGGGGAAGGCAGGAATATTCCTCACTAGAAACCATGGGACCTGCAAAGTTCTAGTTACACCCTTCACAAGGTTAAAAACAATATAAATCTAGCATCAGTGACCCATACAGATAACAAAAATATCTACTTCCCGATAAGCAGAAATATATTATCAGTGAATATGTGCTGGACGCACAATGACGCCATGGAGCATAATAGCGGGTGACGATCTATCAGATGCAGAAGTCTTGGGGTCAGGCTGCAGCTACTGTAACACATCTTCCCCTGGTCCTTGCTGCATCCAGGATGCTGGTGACAGAAGCTGTGTAATTGCACACACAGGAGCAGGCTGCAGCCCCCTCTCCCCTGCGCGCTGGATCCCTTCTCCTCTGCACAGTGACTCATAAGCATATATTTGAATTCTGGACATGTGTGTCGTCTGCGTGGGGGAGATACAGTGTGGGCTGGAAAAGGGAAGAGGATGCAGAGCTTCACTTCTAGTGTGTAACCGCATCCAACGTGCGCTCAGCAACGTCAGCATCTCACCTCACATAAGGCGATCTACGTGCCGGGTGACACAAATTGTCAGTGCAGCAACACACACCACACACAGCGCAGTGTCATTATACTGTAATAGGAGCTCAGGACATAATCACATTCTCTTATCTTCTGCAACTGAAAGTTCCAATAACTCAGAACACAGGGTAACAGGGGCAAATAAATCCCCCTATGTGTTTACATTAAATGGGACAGACAATAGGAGAGAGGTTATACTGTGCATATAACCAAACATGCAAAACAAGGAGGTTATACTGTACATATACACACCCATACAGGACAGGAGAGGTTATACTGTGCATACACCCACACATACAGAAGAGGAGAGGTTATACTGTGCATACACCCACTCACACAGAGCGGGAGAGGATGTACTGTGCATATACCCACACCTACAGAACAAGAGAGGTTATACTGTGCATTTACCCACACACACAGAGCGGGAGAGGTTATACTGTGCATATACTCACACATACAAAACAGGAGAAGTTATACTGTACATATACTCACACATACAGAACAGGAGAGGTTATACTGTGCATATACCCACACATACAGAACATGAGAGGTTATACTGTGCATATACCCACACATACAGAAGAGGAAAGGTTATACTGTACATATACCCACACGTACAGAAAAGGAGAGGTTATACTGTGCATATACCCACACCTACAGAACAAGAGAGGTTATACTGTGCATACACCCACACATACAGGACAATAGAGGTTATACTGTGCATATACCCACACCTACAGAACAAGAGAGGTTATACTGTGCATTTACCCACACACACAGAGCGGGAGAGGTTATACTGTGCATATACTCACACATACAAAACAGGAGAACTTATACTGTACATATACTCACACATACAGAACAGGAGAGGTTATACTGTGCATATACCCACACATACAGAACATGAGAGGTTATACTGTGCATATACCCACACATACAGAAGAGGAGAGGTTATACTGTGCATACACCCACTCACACAGAGCGGGAGAGGATGTACTGTGCATATACCCACACCTACAGAACAAGAGAGGTTATACTGTGCATTTACCCACACACACAGAGCGGGAGAGGTTATACTGTGCATATACTCACACATACAAAACAGGAGAAGTTATACTGTACATATACTCACACATACAGAACAGGAGAGGTTATACTGTGCATATACCCACACATACAGAACATGAGAGGTTATACTGTGCATATACCCACACCTACAGAATAGGAAAGGTTATACTGTACATATACCCACACGTACAGAAAAGGAGAGGTTATACTGTGCATATACCCACACCTACAGAACAAGAGAGGTTATACTGTGCATACACCCACACATACAGGACAATAGAGGTTATACTGTGCATATACCCACACCTACAGAACAAGGGAGGTTATACTGTGCATATACCCACACAAATACACACAGAGCGGGAGAGGTTATACTGTGCATATACTCGCACATACAAAACAGGAGAGGTTATACTGTGCATATACTTGAACATACAAAATAGGAGAGGTTATACTGTGCATATACCCACACATACAGAACAGAAGAGGTTATACTGTACATATACCCACACATACGGAACAGGTGAGGTTATACTGTACATATACTCACACATACAGAACAGGAGAGGTTATACTGTGCACACACCCACACATACAGAACAGGAGAGGTTATACTGTGCATATACCCACACATATAGAACAGGAGAGGTTATACTGTGCAAATACCTACACATAAGGAACAGGAGAGTTTATACTGTGCATATACATACACATACAGAACAGGAGAGGTTATACTGTGCATATACCCATACAGAACAGGAGAGGTTATACTGTGCATATACCCACACATATAGAACACGAGAGGTTATACTGGGCATATGACCATACATATCGAACAGGAGAGGTTATACTGTGCATGTACCTATACCTACAGAACAGGAGAGGTTATACTGTGTATATACCTACCTACACATACAGAACAGGGGAGGTTATACTGTGCATATACCCACACATGCAGAACAGGAGAGGTTATACTGTGCATATACCTACACATACAGGTATGTGCATATATATTATAGTGAGATTATTGATTAAAAACATTTGACTCAAAACCCTCTAAACACTAAATGAAACATCCACAGTTGTAAAGTTTTAGACATTCTGTTTAATCGTCTTGTAAAAAGCTGATTTATAAAAGAAACACACGGATCATGTTATTTGATTGCCATGTCATAGTGCTGGAGAATTCCGTTCTCTGGATCCTGCCACCACAATGATCACACATTATCACTTATTATTACAGTACGGAATCTCTAGCGCACCCCTACGCAGGAAACGAGGGACGCTACATCACAGCTGTTCCAGAGGAGATGATAGAGATGCCAATCGCCCCCATACAGTCTCTGATAAGGCGTTCTATGTCTGATATAACATTTCTGTCTTACGCTGCCCTTATAGGAGAGATGTGTGCTCGGCCAGTAATTGTGTGAAGGTGTAATGTTGTGTGTGGGGATAAGGTGCGTCCGCCTGCTGCACAGCCCCCCGCACGCACACCATGTGTAATACCGCAATCACCTGAACACATCTATTTAGGCACAATTACTCATTCTGTGGGAGACGCTATGAATCACCACATCACCGTTATACTCTCTCATCAGGACCCACAGCCACTTATTACACACAAAGACTTCGCCGCACATTTACAGTCTGACGCAGAGCAACTAAAAAAAGGAGCAAATTTGCACTTTGGCAAAACCACGTTGCGCTGCATGGGGGCAAGTGTAAATTGCGCAGGCAGATTTAGAGTTGTGATGACGCACAGTACTAGCTCAACTCTAATTCACAGTGTAAAAATAAAACTTCATTCAAGTGAGATTCTACATCTCAAGTGAGCTTCCGAAAATCTCCCACCGTTCCTCATTCATAGGATGTGACCCCCAAGATCATTTATTATTACCTGCAAAAAATGTGGGCACACCTGCTGATGCCACCATCAATATTGCCCTGAAAGTGGAATCGGTGGACAGGACAATGCAGATCCACAGACCTTCTCCCTATCCAAGTAGAGCACCATATGCCACACCAGTGGTGGAACTAGCGATCGGTGGGCACAGCTGCGACAAAATGCTTTGGCCCCCCCTCTCTCATCCCATCCAAGTCCAGCCCCTACCCCTGGAGAGGATCTGGTGAGGGGGACCTGCTCAGGGCCAGGGAAATGGATACCTAGCAACAGTGCCGTAACTAGACATTTTAGCACTGTGTGCAAGATAGGGCATTGGAGCCCATACCCCCCCCCCCCTCACCTCTATGTAAAACAGGGGCAGTGTGCGCCGTAGGCGCGCGCCAAAAATATAGGGGCGTGGCTTCATGGGGAAGGGGTGTGGCCACAAAATAATACCTATTCATAAAACGGTGCACAGTAGTCTCCATTATTCAAATTACGCCACACAGTAGCACCACTACACCAGGTAGAGACCCTTTTACACATTACGGCGGACAGATTCCCCTTTTTACACATTACGGCAGACAGCGTCCACCTTTTTACACATTATGGCAGACAGCGTCCCCCTTTTTACACATAAGAAAGAAAGAAAGAAAGAAAGAAAGAAAGAAAGAAAGAAAGAAAGAAAGAAAGAAAGAAAGAAAGAATAGATTATAAACTTCACACGTCAGATGCATTCGCACGCCACTCAAGCACACTTATCTTAGTAAATAAGAAACAAAGAATAGATTATACTTACTGTCTCCGCTGGCAGTCAGGCTCCTCGGTGCAGCAGCTTCTGGCAGAGATCCAGGGCAGGGGAGAAGAAGGAGGTGGGAGGGGGACTCGCGAGCCGCCGCAGCGCCGTGTAATTGGTGGAGGCGCTGCTGCAGCTGTCCCTCTCCTTCACCATAGGCTGTCCTCCGCCGCTGTGAATGCTGGAATGCGCTTCCCTCATCACAGCGGCGGAAGACAGCCTATGGTGAAGGAGAGGGACAGCTGCAGCAGCGCCTCCACCAATTACACAGCGCTGCTGCAGCTCCCTCCTCCCCCTCCTCCTTCCCCCCGTGGCCGCTGCGCTCCTCTCCTCGGTGGGCGGCTGTGTGCTGCGGGCGGCGGTGGCCCGCAGCACACATCGGCATGTAATGAGTCAGTTTGACTCATTACATGCCGCGCTGCTTTGAGCCCCTTGACAGTGGCGGGCCCCAGTGCAAGGCACAGCTTGCACTGGCGGTGGTTCCGCCACTGTGCCACACTAAATGTATGGAGTTACCAACTCATACAGGGCAATTCCATTAGATGCACAAGGTGTTACTGTATATAACTTAGAAAATAAAAAAAATATCAGAGCTATCTATGAGCCTAATTCAGCAAGGAACGCGTTCGCATGCCAAAGCCCCGTGAAGTGTGCGCACGCGCAGCAGCGTCACTTGTTCGAACGCCTCTGCCCGATTGACAGGCAGAGGCGTTCGCTGGGTGGGAGGCGGCATCAACTTGGCATTTAGGGGGTGTCGTGGCGGTGTTGGGGGGGCCATGGTCTGGACAATGCAGGCGTGTCTGAACCGTTTGCTGGGCGAGCTGCGGCAGCTGCGTGATGTCGCACACAGCCGCTGCAATCCAAAACATGGCGGGTTTTTGATAATGCATAACTTCTGTTTTGCGTACACCGCTGCAGTCAGTCGTCCCTTGTCAGACCATAGGTCGCTGTTTAAATCGTTTCCAACACTTGGTTTACTCATGCTTGCCTACTACTCACAAGTGGCGGGAGACTCCCGATTTGGTGGGCAGATCTCCCGCAACCCACACTCTTCATATTTATTTATTAGCAGTTTCTTATATAGCGAAGCATATTCCTAGTGACGCGAGCAGGATTAGAAGCTTTACTGGGAATTGTAGTGCCGTATGTAGGGCAGGGCTTAATGTCATTTAGGGGCATTCAAGTCATTTAGCCTGACCCCCTCCCCGCAGACCCACAAATCACTGCAATTTGGGGGTGGGGCCTAGTGACTGACAAATGCTCCCCCCACCCCCTACCTCCAAAGTGGCAAACAAGGAGACTCAAAATAAGTTATTTCTGATACACTGGGGGATGTATAATTTCCATGTGATTTTTTTCCGATAGCAAACCTGATATTATCGTCGGATTTTGCAATGCGTTAAAAATTTTTTATCAGTTGAATGTATCAAAAATCAACATTTAGAGTAGTTTGTGAAACCTGTTATGCGATGCTAAGTACAAGCATTGCGCATGTGCCAGAGGCAGTGGGAAACTATTTCTACGCCATCTGAGGCAGGCGATAAGCGAGAACATGAAAATGCGATAAAATGCGACATTTGATACATACGGAAATTTCGCATTTCATGTCTTTCCCAATTAGAAAACAGAGGTTTGTGATCTACAAAAAATACATAAATATCCGCAAACATCAGTAATTTCACGCTAAATACACCTGACTGATACTAAATTATCGCATTTTAAGTCCTTCTTTGCAATATCCTGCCGCGTGATATTTCCGCCCCTCTGCTCTGTATCCCCTCCCTTCTGTTAGCTGCTCCCGTATTGTTTTACTCTTTGTCTACGTTTTATTTCCAGTATTCTATCTGGGCTGTAACGCCTTCACTGTAATATTAAGTTTTCTCTCTTGTCGCCGTAGTTCGGGTTGGTAACCTTATGTCTGATTTTTATTCCTGTTTGCCCATAATGTGCCCGTTCCGCTCAGGTACCCACCCCAGAGATAGGAATCGCACGTGTTCGTTTAGGAATATTAGAACAGTAGTTGAGGAATATGCTCTTTTTAATTACTGCTTTCTTCATGTGTCGCCTTTATGTGGGGATCCGGTTAGGATCCCGGCAGTCAAAATACTGACGCAGAGATGCCGACATTGCTCAAAATGCCATGAATCCCAATAAAAATCACAATCCTGGTGCCAGAATCCCGATCGCTAGAATCCTGAACGAGGTTTTGCTGGGGCTGCGGACAGGTAAGTCACGGGGGGTTTAGGTTTAGGTTGCGGCGGGAGGGTTAAGGTTAAGATGTGTGTGTGTGTGTGTGTGTGTGTGTGTGTGTGGGGGGGGGGGTGTTTAGGCACCCCTGGGGAGGGTTAGGCTGCAGGGGAGGGAGGGTTAGGTTCAGGCTGTGGGAAGGGGGGGGGGGGGGTGTGTTAGGTTTAGGCACTACTACCGGGCAGGGTTAGGTTTAGGCACTACTACTGGGCAGGGTTAGGTTTAGGCACTACTACCGGGCAGGGTTAGGTTTAGGCACTACTACCGGGCAGGGTTAGGTTTAGGCACTACTACCGGGCAGGGTTAGGTTTAGGCTGCGGGGGAGGGTTAAGTTTAAGCTGCAAGGGGGGGTGGGGGGTTAGATTTAGGCTGCGGAAAAGTAGGGTTAGGGTTAATGGGGGGAAGGATTCTGTATAATTTCACAACGGTCAGGATCCCAGCGGTCAGGAGACAGACGCCAGATTCCCGGAAGTCGGAATCCCAACAGCAGCGCATCGAGTGCGCTCGCCACACTTCGGACTCAGTGGTTTGCTGCGTTCACCACACTATTATATCTCCCCTTGGTTGGTGGAGTGGACCCACCAACCAAGGGGGAACAATATGCGTATGTCTGGATTCTGACCTTCGGTATTTAATCGGCTGTCGGAACACCCCTGTCTAACCTCTGATATAACTCTTCTATATGGTATCACCATCAATAAAAAGATTTTTTAAAGAAAGTATTTTTTTTAAAGTATGGGACGTGTGACGGGGAAAATAGCAGGAACAATAAATATAAGTATATTCCCCGAGCTTTCCCTGTCCATGCCGGTTTGCAGGAAAGAGTTAATCTTGCTTCTTTCCTACTTTGCTTATTGTTCTGCAACAGTTTCCCAAATGTTCTGTCAGCTCTGACCCCGGCCCACCCCCTCGCGAGCGCAGTCACTCCGCAGCGTTTTGTGTGCTGTGTTGACAAAGCGCGCAGTGTTTTATTTGCTGCTATCAACAGATGAGGACACGTTACACATAGGTGCAGGTGAGGCGAGGAGGGAACACAGAATTCCTGCTTATTCTAATTTCTTAGCAGCAGGCCGGGTTACTAGGATTTCTTTTTTTATGCAAAACAAATGACAATTAGAATTGGCTTCTTCACTGCGGTCACCTGTCACAACGATTACTGACCATTAATAACACTGCGGTAAAACATTGGGGTCTATTTACTAAGCCTTGGAGGGAATCAGCTCCTAACTGTCATTTTTCAAACCCAGCTTGTAACATGGCAGTGAGGAGCTGATTGGCTGGTGCTTAATCGCCGCCCACTTTATCTCTCTCCAAAGCATCCTCACCACCGGGGAGGGTTAGGATTAGGCTGCGGGGAGGGAGGGTTAGGGGGCAATGGGGAAGGTACGTATACTTACCTTCCACTGGTGGGATGGGAGTGTGGGATGATAGATAGACAGTGTCTAGTTAGACAGTCAATAGATAGACACAACATGTTAGACAGACATTAGATCGACAGGGTCAGAAAGTCGACAGGGTCAAAATGTCGACATGAAATTGGTCGACACCAAAAATTTAGACACTTTTTTTTAAAAACATATTTGTGTTGTGTGTGGATAGTTTTGTCATCTGGGACCCCCAATAGTGGAAAGGTATCCCCTCGTGGGGTTCGCTTCGCTCGCCACGCTTCGGCTCAAGGTTTATGACCAACTCTATGACGACATGGATAGAGAAAGTATGAAATAGTCCAAAAACATGTAAACTTTAAAAAAAAACCTGTCTACCTTTTTTATGTTGACCATTTTCATGTCGTCCTTTTTTTTACCCTGTCGACCATTTGTACTGTCTACCTTTTTCATGTCGAACAATTGACCCTGTGGACCTAATGTCTGTCTAACATGTGGTGTCTATCTATTTACTGTCTTACTAGACACTGTCTATCTATCATCCGGTTTGGGAACCGTTGGTCTAGGTACATGTTACCTTTGTGGATACATTTGCTGTAACATTATCCATTATATACATGGGGTTACATAGCGTTATATACACAACAGACATCTTTTCACGTCATCCAACTACAGCCCCTAAATTCAACTGAGGTGCCCGAAATTCTCATGTGACCGGGAAACAGTGTCTCCTATCGAATGTATTCATTATGTCACCACAACTACTTGAACTATGGCCCTGATTCAGACCTGATCGTATATGTGCGACCATCTTCCCTGACATGCGGGGGGACGCCCAGCACAGGGCTAGTCCGCCCCGCATGTCAGGCCCTACCCTGCCGCACAAGTACAGAAGCATCGCACAGCGGCAATGCTTTTGTACTTCAGGAGTAGCTCCCAGCCAGCCAGGGGCGTCTCTAGAGAGGAGGGGACCCGTGTGCAGACTCCGCGTGTGGGCCCCCTGCTCTCCCGTAGCCGTTGCGCCACTCCTTGCGCTCCGAGCACTGTAGATTCTGGCACTGTGCCAGAGTCCCTAGTGGTCAGTGCGCTAGCAGCGGCGTGACGGCTACGGGAGAGGAGGGGGCCCACACACGGTCAGCAATGGACTCCGGAAAGGTAAGCATAAGAGATATGGATGCAGTGTTTGTGGTGTGGGCCCCCCCCCCCCACACACACTGCACCCATTACAGAAACGCCAATGCAGCCAGCGCAGCTCCTGCGTGCTTGCCGGGAGCTAATCATTGCCGCCAAGGTCGCAGCAGCTGCATATGACGTCACGCAGCCGCCACGGCCCTCCCCCGCACAGTACGACCATGCGTGAGTTGGCCGGAACGCGCCCCCCTAAACGGCGGCTTAATGCCGCCATCCCTTCCCCTCCTGCCCAGCGACCGTATCTGCCTGTCAATCAGGCAGACGCGATCGCTAGCTAAAGGCAGCCGACGGCTGTCTGGCAAGCGCAGTTCAGACCCAATCGCTGCTGCGTGGAAACACACAGTAGCGATCGGGTGTGAAGGACCCCCTACAGCTGAAATACAGCATGAAATTTGCGCACACAATAACAGTCCTGCAGAATCGTTGCGAGAGGGCTTCACTCACGGGAAACCAGTAATACAATAAATAAATAAAAAGTATAAAGCAATTGGGGGAAGATGTATCAAGAGAGAGATAAAGTAGAGAAGTTGCCTAAACCAACCAATAAGCTTCTGTCATTTATCTAGCAAAGTCTTAGAGGATGATGGGTTACTTTGGATAATGTTTCCACTTTATCTCTCACCAAGACTTGACACATCTCTCCCAGCGTGAGATGAGATGTTTGGAATGTGCCCCATTCTCTAATCTTACGTTACCAGGACATGCGTGGGCATCCAGCCAGCCTGTATTGCTATAGAACACTCATCTCAGTATGCCCTACCAGCCTGTGGATTGCATACTGGGACTTGTAGTTCACACAGGCTGGGAGCCACACAATGCCTACCGCTGAATGCGTAGAAAGGGGGATTTCAAATAAAAATGGGCGGCGGCATAGTGTTTGCACGGCTGCTAAAATCCTCTATCATGTTATCTCATGTTTCGAGGAAGCCCCATATTAGGCTGGACTGGGAATAAGACAGAATTTACGTGATTTAAATAATGTGTTACTTCATGACAAGAAATTAACAGTGTTTTGAATAAGGTGTAATTAAGATAACACATCGCTTTTTTGCCTAATTTTCGGTTCATTTGCACATAGGCTGCAATTTGTAATTAGGATTCACAAGGCCCAAAACATGCGTTTGGCGGCGTGGAGCTCACTGGGAATAGCGGCTTTTAGCACCGTGGTTTATTAATCATCATTTTCCAGCTTCTCACAACTAAGAAAAACTTCAGATTTAGGTGGTCATTCCGAGTTGATTGCTAGCTGCATTCGTTCACTGTGCAGCGATGAGGCAAATAAAAACGGCGTAATGCGCACGCGCGTCGTACAATTGCAATGAACGATGTAGTTTCACACAGGGTCTAGCGAAGCTTTTCAGTCGTACTGCTGGCCGCAGAGTGATTGACAGGAAGAGGGCGTTTCTGGGTGTCAACTGACCGTTTTCAGGGAGTGTTCGAAAAAACGCTGGCGTGCCAGGAAAAACGCAGGCGTAGCTGGGCGAACGCAGGGCGTGTTCGTGACGTCAAAACAGGAATTGAACAGTCTGAAGTGATCGCAAGCGCTGAGTAGGTTTTGAGCTACTCTAAAACTGCACAAAAAAAGTGTGCCGCCGCGCTGCGATCCTTTCATTCGCACTTCTGCTAAGCTTAAAATACACTCCCAGTGGGCAGCGGCATAGCGTTTGCACGGCTACTTGAAACTGTTAGCGAGCGAACAACTCGGAATGACCATCTCAATGAGCTCATAGAATGACAGAAACTCTTTAAGTCAATTGAAAACATTATATATTTTTTAATAGGTTAAGCTCTTTGAAATAGAACTTTATCTCAAAACGCCTCAAAATGATTCTGGGCACGCCTGCCGTCATCATGGAACCACCTCATACCGTCGACCAGACGATCAGATGGTCATTGGGGAGAACCTTTGTGGGACACCCCTCTGCACTTCTGATACTCTAACATCTAGCTTCTGGCGGACGAGCCACCTTGAGAGGCCAAAACCTTGCTGTGATCCCTACGGTCATATTTTACCTGCTTCAGGGCGGGATGTAGTACTCATAGCATTTTGGATGTGATACATCCCGCCGCTTATTGGGCACATATCGGCGTTAATATCGCTGGCAATGTCATGCATGTACAATTGCAATTAATATTGTGAAGGAAAGTTCCTTAGACAAGAGCTGTACATTGTGAAGATAATAGTTCTGGGTTTATGTCCTGGGAGTCCTCCTGTGCATGTTTTGGCCAACGCACGAGCCACAGGGACACTAGCAGACAGGGCTGCCAGCAGAAAATGTGGGGCCCGGAACTGACAAAACAGACAGGGCCCCTCCCCCCCCGAAAAAAAAAAGATTCTGCCACATTGCCCACACCAGATGACCAGGGAAGGCTTGTTTTAAGAAGTTCTCCCTGCTCATCAGTCCACTGTTGTTTTATAGCCAGGTGCAGCCCTCCAGGTATTGGCGGTAGGAGCCAAGGGTGAGCCCCCCTCTCTGTAAGGGCCCGGGACACCAGTGCCCAAGGTCCCCCCCTGGTGGCTGCCCTGCCAGCAGGAATCCTTTTGGATCCCTCTCAAGCGTAAAGAAGACCATAGACAAGACGTTGCCTATGGGGTACAAGCTCCGGAGCTTTGTACATATGGGGAAGGGTGTTAAAACTCAGAGAAAAACAATGACATTTAATTTAAAGGTGAGGAGAAAAAATATTACCTGATTCTATGGTCCAATTGGAAGGATAACCCCCCAGTGATAGGACTACTAAACGGCTGCCTCCGGTAAGGGAACCCCCACAGGGGAAGAGATTCTTATACCACCAATCTATCCATTTGAATTGTTGTTGGGCTCTAAAGCACTGTTTTCCTTTTTCTAACACAAAAGTTCATATTGAATTTGTCAAATGGTATTATTACACTATAGCTTTTTTATTTAGTATTTGTTTTATTACATGATGCATCTTTTGGAAACCGTATTATCAGCGCCTGACAGTGAGCACTCACCTTTATTTACCAAGTTCTAGCACACAATAGGTACACCTGCAGCTAGTCCCTGGGAGATGAGAGATGCGGATAGAACTATTGCATGGCGACCTTTGGCCAATGATTCTGAGTTGCATAGACGTGGACCGATTTCTAGCAAAGCGCGCCTGTGTTGCAGGCTGTAGACGCATCTTATAGTACTTATGAATCTGAACTGTGCGCACCTCGGATGCTTGTCATTCGTTACTGGGTGGGCGTTATGGGGTGGCATTAGGGTGCTTGCACACAGAATTAATTTCCCCGTGGGTGTGTTGTACAGAGCTGCGTCCTATTCAGGGACGAACGTTTGCGGAGATCTGGACGATTTCCGTCGGATCCCCAGTGCCAAGGGTGAGGCTGGTGCAGACAGTGGCTCCATGCTGGGTGTGTATCTACACAGTGGCACCCTGTTAAGCCTTTGTGACACGTCAGATGATGAATGCGCATTGGGACAAAATATCAGTATATGGGTTACCGCTGCTGCCATTTTCACGGTGATATTTGCAGCTCTACAGCCAGCGCCGGGCTGCCAGTGCAGCGGTAAGTATAAATAAATGGGTGCAGGGTATGCGGTGTGGACCCAGGGGCCCGTGTACACAGCACACCTTGCACCCATTACAGATAGGCTAGTCCTGCTGGCTGAGGTTACCTGTGGCCCTCCCGCAGTGGTAAGGGGCAGGCAGCTGCCCAGGTGTTGGGGTGCAGCACGCTTCCTCATACTATTTCTTGGAAGCAATTGTGGGCTGAATGATCATGTCATCTAGGCTCTGCCCCTCCGAGTGCACACGCAAAATAAGCTGGACGTGGGAGGGTGACCGACATTTGGGAGTCCACCGGACATTCCAGGAAATGTCGCCAGTTTCAGTATGCCGACAGTAAGAGTAAGGTGCCGCCTGGAGGGTTAGGGTTAGGCTGCGGGGGTTGTTAGAGCTAGGCGCTAGGGTGAGTCATACCGCAACCTCCAGGAGAGTAGGTAGGTGAGCTAGGAAAAATGTTCCAGCCTCTGCTACAGTATACTGGCCGATAGCAACTCTGATTGGTCTCCCCGTGTGCGAGATCGGCGCAGGACCGCACTCTGAATGCTGTCGGCCTGTCCTATGATCAGCTGATAACATTCACTTTCCTAGGGGTACATTTACTAAATAATCTAAAACAGAACTGGTGATATTGCCTTAGCAACCAATCAGAGGTTGTCTATCATTTTCTAAAAGGCATTAGAGAATTGATAGACATCATTTAATTGGTTGCTATGGGCAACATAACCAATTCTCTGTTTTTGAAGCTTTAGTAAATTTACCCCTAGTGTTCATAATAGCACCCTGCACCTGTCACAAACCTTGCAGTTTCCCTTTTCTGCACGGGGGGGTCGCTCTCTGCTCTGGTGCTTCTAGCACACTGTGGTCTGCTAGGGCCGGGCTGCTGGAGGGCCCGGTGGGGCTTCATCTTCCCAAATAACACTGGTAAGATGACGCCGGTTGAGGAGGGGGAACCCACTTCCCGTGAGCAAGGTATGAAGCAGGTGCCCTTACCCATGCCTCCCCCCTCCCCCCCCCCCCAAAATACGAATAACACCCCCTGTGGAGCACAAAGCGGTCCCACAATTATTGCTTTTACACTTACAGGAGGAGCTGTACTAAGCACACGCTAAGCCGCCGCCTACTGGGAGTGAATCTTATCTTAGTAGATTTGCGAACGAAAGATTAGCAGAATTGCGAATAGACACTTCTTTGCAGTTTCTGAGTAGCTCCAGACTTACTCTGCCACTGCGATCAGTTCAGTCAGTTTCGATCCTGGTTTGACGTCACAAACACACCCAGCGTTCGCCCAGTCACTCCCCCGTTTCTCCAGCCACTCCCGCGTTTTTCCCAGAAACGGCAGCGTTTTTCCGCACACTCCCATAAAACGGCCAGTTTCCGCCCAGAAACACCCACTTCCTGTCAATCACACTACGATCAGCAGAACGAAGAAAAAAACCTTGTAATGTCGTGAGTAAAATACCAAACTTAATAGCAAATTTACTTGGCGCAGTCGCACTGCGGACAATGCGCATGCGCATTAGCGACTAATCGCTCCGTTGCGAAAAAAAAATAACGAGCGATCAACTCGGAATGACCACCTGCGATCAGTTCAGTCAGTTTCGTTCCTGGTTTGACGTCACAAACACGCCCTGCGTTCGGCCAGCCACTCCCCCGTTTCTCCAGCCACTCCCACGTTTTTCCCTGACACGCCTGCGTTTTTTCGCACACTCCCAGAAAACGGTCAGTTTCCGCCCAGAAACACCCACTTCCTGTCAATCACACTACGATCAGCAGAACGATAAAAAAACCTTGTTACGCCGTGAGTAAAATACCAAACTTTTGTGCAAATGTACTTGCACTGGCGTGCGCAGCACATTTTATTAGGGGGTGCACCGTCGGAGGGGTGTGTCTAGCACCGCCTTTTGGCCATGTCTAGCACCAACTATTGATGGTCAACGCATATAAAATATCCACCTTTGTACCAAGCCTAATAAAGCAGATACATTGTCAGATGTTGTGGTGTGCACCAAACAAACACCTCTGATGGCATTCACTGCAATTATACTGCTCCTCCTCAGCCTGGTCTGGCTCCCCCTCTCTTTCCTCTGCAAGCTACAACAGCTTACTTACAAGTCAGTCACTCACTGACACTGACAGTCGCAGACTAGTACTGCTGCTGCTGGAAAAAACGAGTGACGTGTCAATGCTGCTGCCGACCTCCTGCCAGTATTGAATTTGTCTTCCTAAGAGGAACGCTGGCTGCATGCTGCTCCTCATCAGTGGCTGGCGTTGGCATAACATAGAAGGAGAGAGGTGGGCATGTGGCGGGTGGGCGTGCGAGCAGCATGACATAATCACGTCACATAACGCTGTTTTTGTACATGGAGGTGGAGCTGGGAATTTGAAAGCCGATATCAGTGCCACCCTTGATTAACCCAGGCGTCAGGTCAGTAATACAGTCCTGACAGGGTGCAGTGCAGAGGGGACAGTAATCAGCCTGCATGTGAGATCGGGGTGCCGGACATTAGTGGGTGCCTGTGCGCACCAGGCACCCCCCCTGCGCACACCTATGCTTACTTGGCGCAGGCGCACTGTGCACATTGCGCATTCGCAGTTTGCGACTAATCCCTCCGTAGCCAAAAAAATTAACGAGCGAACAACTCGGAATGAGGGCCATTGTTTTCTTCAAATAGCGTCTTTATTGTGCAAACTGCAGAATGACAATAATGGTTCATGTTGTGCCAGATACACCGCACCCTTACTAACCACTGCATGCCAGATACAGCACACCCTTACTAACCACTGCATGCCAGATACACCCCACCCTTACTAACCACTGCATGCCAGATACACTGCACCCTTACTAACCACTGCATGCCAGATACACCGCACCCTTACTAACCACTGCATGCCAGGTACACCGCACCCTTACTAACCACTGCATGCCAGATATACCGTACCCCTACTAATCACTGCATGCCAGATATACCGTACCCCTACTAATCACTGCATGCCAGATACACCGCACCCTTACTAACCACTGCATGCCAGATACACCGCACCCTTACTAACCACTGCATGCCAGATACACCGCACCCTTACTAACCACTGCATGCCAGGTACACCGCACCCTTACTAACCACTGCATGCCAGATATACCGTACCCCTACTAATCACTGCATGCCAGATACACCGCACCCTTACTAACCACTTCATGACAGGTACACAGCACCCTTACTAACCACTGCATGCCAGATACACCGCACCCTTACTAACCACTGCATGCCAGATACACCGCACCCTTACTAACCACTGCATGACAGGTACACCGCAGCCTTACTAACCACTGCATGCCAGATACACTGCACCCTTACTAACCACTGCATGCCAGATACACCGCACCCTTACTAACCACTGCATGCCAGATACACCGCACCCTTGCTAACCACTGCATGACAGGTACACCGCAGCCTTACTAACCACTGCATGACAGGTACACCGCACCCTTACTAACCACTGCATGCCAGATACACTGCACCCTTACTAACCACTGCATGCCAGATACACCGCACCCTTACTAACCACTGCATGCCAGGTACACCGCACCCTTACTAACCACTGCATTCCAGATACACCGCACCCTTACTAACCACTGCATTACAGATAAACCGCACCCTTACTAACCACTGCATGCCAGATACACCGCACCCTTACTAACCACTGCCTGCCAGATACCACACCCATACTAGACACTGCATGCCAGAGACACCGCACCCTTACTAAACACCGCATGCCAGATACACCACACCCATATTAACCACTGCATGCCAGGTACACCGCACCCTTACTAACCACTGCATGCCAGATACAACGCACCCTTACTAACCACTGCATGCCAGATACCACACCCATACTAGACACTGCATGCCAGAGACACCGCACCCTTACTAACCACCGCATGCCAGATACACCACACCCATATTTACCACTGCATGCCAGGTACACCGCACCCTTACTAACCACTGCATGCCAGATACACCGCACCCTTACTAACCACTGCATGCCAGATACACCGCACCCTTACTAACCACTGCATGCCAGATACACCGCACCCTTACTAACCACTGCATGCCAGATACACCGCACCCTTACTAACCACTGCATGCCAGATACACCGCACCCTTACTAACCACTGCATGCCAGATACACTGCACCCTTACTAACCACTGCATGCCAGATACACCGCACCCTTACTAACCACTGCATGCCAGATACACCGCACCCTTACTAACCACTGCATGCCAGATACACCCCACAAGACCTGCTGCTTCAGAGATGCTCTGACCCAGTCGTCCACCCATCACAATTTGGCTCATGTCAGAGTCGCTCAGATACACTCGCCCATTCTTCCTAAACTTCAAGAAGTGACAGTTCACTTGCTGCATCCCACCCCTTGCAGGTGCCATTGTAACAAGATAATCAATGTTATTAATGTCACCTATCAGTGGTTTTTATGCTATAGCTGACGAGTGGCTTGCATTTGCCTCAGGTATCTTGGTAAATAAAAATTGGGTAAATGGTAGAAAAATAAAAAGCAAAAAAGTTACAAATTCTGGTGTCAACTTTCTGAACATACCGTATGCCGTTGAGGGGAATTTCACAGAAATATGGCACCCTCCACTGAGCAACATTCTTCTACACAGCATTGTTCTACCATTGCAAAAATGATACCACAGCTCACATTTCTCTGGCCCTTACCAGGATTGTATTTATCCATGTTTGGGAACTCCCCGTTACATGAGTCTGGATTGTGCAACATGTGTACTGCAATTTCCATTGCTCTTTATAGGAGCTAAACAGATCTCTGTGGAGGAGCTATCTGTATAGACAGACTGGGCAACACAGCGCTATAGATCTCTGTGGAGGAGTTATCTGTATAGACAGACTGGGCAACACAGCGCTATAGATCTCTGTGGAGGAGCTAGCTGTATAGACAGACTGGGCAACACAGCGCTATAGATCTCTGTGGAGGAGCTATCTGTATAGACAGACTGGGCAACACAGCGCTATAGATCTCTGTGGAGGAGCTATCTGTATAGACAGACTGGGCCACACAGCGCTATAGATCTCTGTGGAGAAGCTATGAACAGACTGGGCCACACAGCGCTATAGATCTCTGTGGAGGAGCTATCTGTATAGACAGACTGGGCCACACAGCGCTATAGATCTCTGTGGAGGAGCTATGAACAGACTGGGCCACACAGCGCTATAGATCTCTGTGGAGGAGCTATGGACAGACTGGGCCACACAGCGCTATAGATCTCTGTGGAGGAGCTATGGACAGACTGGGCCACACAGCGCTATAGATCTCTGTGGAGGAGCTATGAACAGACTGGGCCACACAGCGCTATAGATCTCTGTGGAGGAGCTATGAACAGACTGGGCCACACAGCGCTATAGATCTCTGTGGAGGAGCTATGGACAGACTGGGCCACACAGCGCTATAGATCTCTGTGGAGGAGCTATGAACAGACTGGGCCACACAGCGCTATAGATCTCTGTGGAGGAGCTATGAACAGACTGGGCCACACAGCACTATAGATCTCTGTGGAGGAGCTATCTGTATAGACAGACTGGGCAACACAGTGCTATAGATCTCTGTGGAGGAGCTATGGACAGACTGGGACACACAGCGCTATAGATCTCTGTGGAGAAGCTATCTGTATTGACAGACTGGGCAACACAGTGCTATAGATCTCTGTGGAGGAGCTATCTGTATAGACAGACTGGGCCACACAGCGCTATAGATCTCTGTGGAGGAGCTATGGACAGACTGGGCCACACAGCGCTATAGATCTCTGTGGAGGAGCTATGAACAGACTGGGCCACACAGCACTATAGATCTCTGTGGAGGAGCTATCTGTATAGACAGACTGGGCAACACAGTGCTATAGATCTCTGTGGAGGAGCTATGGACAGACTGGGACACACAGCGCTATAGATCTCTGTGGAGAAGCTATCTGTATTGACAGACTGGGCAACACAGTGCTATAGATCTCTGTGGAGGAGCTATCTGTATAGACAGACTGGGCCACACAGCGCTATAGATCTCTGTGGAGGAGCTATGGACAGACTGGGCCACACAGCGCTATAGATCTCTGTGGAGGAGCTATGGACAGACTGGGACACACAGCGCTATAGATCTCTGTGGAGGAGCTATCTGTATAGACAGACTGGGCCACACAGCGCTATAGATCTCTGTGGAGGAGCTATGAACAGACTGGGCCACACAGCGCTATAGATCTCTGTGGAGGAGCTATGAACAGACTGGGCCACACAGCGCTATAGATCTCTGTGGAGGAGCTATGAACAGACTGGGCCACACAGCGCTATAGATCTCTGTGGAGGAGCTATGAACAGACTGGGCCACACAGCGCTATAGATCTCTGTGGAGGAGCTATGAACAGACTGGGCCACACAGCGCTATAGATCTCTGTGGAGGAGCTATGGACAGACTGGGCCACACAGCGCTATAGATCTCTGTGGAGGAGCTATGAACAGACTGGGCCACACAGCGCTATAGATCTCTGTGGAGGAGCTATGAACAGACTGGGCCACACAGCACTATAGATCTCTGTGGAGGAGCTATCTGTATAGACAGACTGGGCAACACAGTGCTATAGATCTCTGTGGAGGAGCTATGGACAGACTGGGACACACAGCGCTATAGATCTCTGTGGAGAAGCTATCTGTATTGACAGACTGGGCAACACAGTGCTATAGATCTCTGTGGAGGAGCTATCTGTATAGACAGACTGGGCCACACAGCGCTATAGATCTCTGTGGAGGAGCTATGAACAGACTGGGCCACACAGCACTATAGATCTCTGTGGAGGAGCTATCTGTATAGACAGACTGGGCAACACAGTGCTATAGATCTCTGTGGAGGAGCTATGGACAGACTGGGACACACAGCGCTATAGATCTCTGTGGAGAAGCTATCTGTATTGACAGACTGGGCCACACAGCGCTATAGATCTCTGTGGAGGAGCTATGAACAGACTGGGCCACACAGCACTATAGATCTCTGTGGAGGAGCTATCTGTATAGACAGACTGGGCAACACAGTGCTATAGATCTCTGTGGAGGAGCTATGGACAGACTGGGACACACAGCGCTATAGATCTCTGTGGAGAAGCTATCTGTATAGACAGACTGGGCAACACAGTGCTATAGATCTCTGTGGAGGAGCTATGGACAGACTGGGACACACAGCGCTATAGATCTCTGTGGAGGAGCTATGGACAGACTGGGCCACACAGCGCTATAGATCTCTGTGGAGGAGCTATGGACAGACTGGGCCACACAGCGCTATAGATCTCTGTGGAGGAGCTATGGACAGACTGGGCCACACAGCGCTATAGATCTCTGTGGAGGAGCTATGGACAGACTGGGACACACAGCGCTATAGATCTCTGTGGAGGAGCTATCTGTATAGACAGACTGGGCCACACAGCGCTATAGATCTCTGTGGAGGAGCTATGAACAGACTGGGCCACACAGCGCTATAGATCTCTGTGGAGGAGCTATGAACAGACTGGGCCACACAGCGCTATAGATCTCTGTGGAGGAGCTATGAACAGACTGGGCCACACAGCGCTATAGATCTCTGTGGAGGAGCTATGAACAGACTGGGCCACACAGCGCTATAGATCTCTGTGGAGAAGCTATGGACAGACTTGGCCACACAGCACTATAGATCTCTGTGGAGGAGCTATGGACAGACTGGGCCACACAGCGCTAAAGATCTCTGTGGAGGAGCTATTAACAGACTGGGCCACACAGCGCTATAGATCTCTGTGGAGGAGCTATGGACAGACTGGGCCACACAGCGCTAAAGATCTCTGTGGAGGAGCTATGAACAGACTGGGCCACACAGCGCTATAGATCTCTGTGGAGGAGCTATGGACAGACTGGGACACACAGCGCTATAGATCTCTGTGGAGGAGCTACAGTATGGACAGACTGGGCCCCACAGCGCTATAGATCTCTGTGGAGGAGCTATGAACAGACTGGGTCACACAGCGCTATAGATCTCTGTGGAGGAGCTATGAACAGACTGGGCCACACAGCGCTATAGATCTCTGTGGAGGAGCTATGGACAGACTGGGCCACACAGCGCTATAGATCTCTGTGGAGGAGCTATGAACAGACTGGGCCACACAGCGCTATAGATCTCTGTAGAGGAGCTATGGACAGACTGGGACACACAGCGCTATAGATCTCTGTGGAGGAGCTACAGTATGGACAGACTGGGCCCCACAGCGCTATAGATCTCTGTGGAGGAGCTATGAACAGACTGGGCCACACAGCGCTATAGATCTCTGTGGAGGAGCTATGGACAGACTGGGACACACAGCGCTATAGATCTCTGTGGAGGAGCTATGGACAGACTGGGACACACAGCGCTATAGATCTCTGTGGAGGAGCTATGAACAGACTGGGTCACACAGCGCTATAGATCTCTGTGGAGGAGCTATGAACAGACTGGGCCACACCACCAACCGCAATGAAAGAAATCAGTTTACTCACCATGAAAAAAACAGGAGAGAATCTTGATCACAATCCCATGTCAGATCCCAATGTCTCCCCCACACAGTCACAGATTGCAGGTGGCCGCCTCGCTCTATCAGAAACCTGACAAAAGACCCAACACAAGTAACAATTAGTGTCTCTTTCAAGCATCAGAAAACAGTTGCAGTAAATAATTACGTTTGTGTTTTCCCTTGTTGCAGAGGAATATATCATACCTGCCTACTTTTGAAAAACATTTCAGGGAGATTGTGAAAGTAACGGCGCAGACGTGTACGGCTACATCAGAGAGGCGTGTCATAAACATGACTTACATCCAAATGTAAATGAGCTCCAAAGTCAGTAAGATCTACTTGTTGAAGAAAAGACTCGGATATTTTGCAGGATTTGTTCGTGTATTGTGTTTTACAAGAGGTTCCATATACTGTAAGTGACCACGAGAAACCTTACTTAAAATGCATGTAGCCATAGGGATCATTGTGCCTTATAACCAATGCAGGGAAATGGCGCAGATGATCCCATTTGAATGTATGAATCCAGCGCCATTTCCAGCGGCGGGCGAGCCCTGCGATCGCATGAAGCACCCACCGTGTTACATGCTTCCTTCTATCCTGCTCTCCCTCCTCCCTCCCATAGTACTCCACTCGGGGCGTGGAGTCTTGCAAAATGACGTGGTTGCGTCGTGACATCACAACGCAACCAAGTCATTTCTTGAAACTCTGCTCCTTGAGCGGAGTACTATGGGCGGGAGTAGGAGGAGCTGGATAGCATTGCTAAAGGCTGGCGAGTATACACCCCTGGCAGCGAGCCGCATTACCCCTTGCAACGAGCATGACACACTCCTGGGGACGAGCATGACACACCCCTGGAAATGAGCATGACACCCAGAGCCAGAGCATGAAACCCCTGGCAACGAGCATGGAACCCCTGGTAATGAGCATGGAACCTAGAGCATGAAATCCCTGGCAACGAGCCAGTAATTTAAAAGTAATTAGAAGCCTTACTTTGGGGCATAATGTATTACATGCATTGCGGTGTATGGCATAATAAGGTGTAGGGGGCATTACCGTGTGGGGCTTAATTTGGTCAATTTTTTTTCTTTCTGTGGTGGCCGAGCTCTGTTGGTGCAGGGTTAAAAACTGGGGTGTAAGGCAGTCTTTTCCTGTGATGCCATGCCCATTTTAGCGAGGTCACACTATTTTTGTTTGTATATGGGGGGAGTCAGGGAGATTGCTACTATTTCAGGGATTCTCCTGCAGAATAAGGAAGGGTAGGCCACTATGGAGCTGATTCAGAACTAGACGCTGCGTTCGCAGTCTGAAGCCCGATGAAGTGTGCGCACGAGCAGCAGCGTGCCCACACAGTGAAATGCGATGGCATCTTACTTGTGCGATCGCCTCTGCCTGATTGACAGGCAGAGGTGTTTGCGGGGCGGGAGGGGGCGTCGAGGCAGTGTTAATGGGGCGTCAACTCGCATTGGGGGGGGGGGGGGGCGGTTTGGACAATACAGGCGTATCCGGACTGTTTGCAGGGCAGGCCGTGGCAAATGTGTGACATCACATGCAGCCGCTGCGACCTAAACATGGCTGGTAGCTGACTGCCTTCGCAGCTAGGCTGTGTAGACAGAGGGCTGCTCAAAATTTGGAAAAGCATTCCCGTCGTGCGATCCTTTCGCATGTCTGCGAGGGGTCTGGATCTGGCATGCGGGGCGAACTTGCACTGTGCTGGGTCGTCCCCCCCCCCCCCCCCCCCCCTCATGTCTAAGAATTTGATCGTAGATGTGCATTTTTTTGCACATCTATGATCAGGTCTGAATTACCCCCTATGATATATATATCTGCCATTATATATATAGAGCTAGCAAATTCCCGTTGACATAATGCAGTCGGCATATTTATGTAAGTGCCGCTGGAAACTCCCCTTCCCTTATGCACATCCATGCGGCTGAATGTGCAAGGACTGAGATGCCAGCTAGCGCCCACTGTTCTGCTTTCCTGGCAATGAGACTGCGGCACAACAGTGAGTGATTTCAGTCCTTAATGGTTACTGGCACAAGCGGAACTTAGCTATACATTGCAGCCTCCCTTTCCCCTGTACTCTGAGATCTGCAGCCTCTCTTTTCCCCTGTACTCTGAGATCTACAGCCTCCCTTTTCCCCTGTACTCTGAGATCTGCAGCCTCCCTTCTCCCCTGTACTCTGAGATCTGCAGCCTCCCTTCTCCCCTGTACTCTGAGATCTGCAGCCTCCCTTCTCCCCTGTACTCTGAGATCTGCAGCCTCCCTTCTCCCCTGTACTCTGAGATCTGCAGCCTCCCTTTACCCCTGTACTCTGATATCTGCAGCCTCCCTTCTCCCCTGTACTCTGAGATCTGCAGCCTCCCTTCTCCCCTGTACTCTGAGATCAACAGCCTCCCTTTTCCCCTGTACTCTGAGATCTGCAGCCTCCCTTCTCCCCTGTACTCTGAGATCTGCAGCCTCCCTTCTCCCCTGTACTCTGAGATCTGCAGCCTCCCTTCTCCCCTGTACTCTGAGATCTGCAGCCTCCCTTCTCCCCTGTACTCTGTGATCTACAGCCTCCCTTTTCCCATGTACTCTGAGATCTGCAGCCTCCCTTCTCCCCTGTACTCTGAGATCTGCAGCCTCCCTTCTCCCCTGTACTCTGAGATCTGCAGCCTCCCTTCTCCCCTGTACTCTGAGATCTGCAGCCTCTCTTTACCCCTGTACTCTGAGATCAACAGCCTCCCTTTTCCCCTGTACTCTGAGATCTGCAGCCTCCCTTCTCCCCTGTACTCTGAGATCTGCAGCCTCCCTTCTCCCCTGTACTCTGAGATCTGCAGCCTCCCTTCTCCCCTGTACTCTGAGATCTGCAGCCTCCCTTCTCCCCTGTACTCTGTGATCTATAGCCTCCCTTTTCCCATGTACTCTGAGATCTGCAGCCTCCCTTCTCCCCTGTACTCTGAGATCTGCAGCCTCCCTTCTCCCCTGTACTCTGAGATCTGCAGCCTCCCTTCTCCCCTGTACTCTGAGATCTGCAGCCTCTCTTTACCCCTGTACTCTGAGATCTACAGCCTCCCTTTTCCCCTGTACTCTGAGATCTGCAGCCTCCCTTCTCCCCTGTACTCTGAGATCTGCAGCCTCCCTTCTCCCCTGTACTCTGAGATCTGCAGCCTCCCTTCTCCCCTGTACTCTTAGATCTGCAGCCTCTCTTTTCCCCTGTACTCAGAGATCTACAGCCTCCCTTTTCCCCTGTACTCTGAGATCTGCAGCCTCCCTTTTCCCCTGTACTCTGAGATCTGCAGCCTCCCTTCTCCCCTGTACTCTGAGATCTGCAGCCTCCCTTCTCCCCTGTACTCTGTGATCTACAGCCTCCCTTTTCCCCTGTACTCTGAGATCTGCAGCCTCCCTTCTCCCCTGTACTCTGTGATCTGCAGCCTCCCTTTTTGCACCTGCACTCTGAGTTCTGCAGCCTCCCTTCTCCCCTGTACTCTGAGATCTGCAGCCTCCCTTCTCCCCTGTACTCTGAGATCTGCAGCCTCCCTTTTCCCCTGTACTCTGAGATCTGCAGCCTCCCTTCTCCCCTGTACTCTGAGATCTGCAGTCTCCCTTCTCCCCTGTACTCTGAGATCTGCAGCCTCCCTTCTCCCCTGTACTCTGAGATCTGCAGCCTCCCTTTTCCCCTGTGCTCAGAGATCTACAGCCTCCCTTTTCCCCTGTACTCTGAGATCTGCAGTCTCCCTTCTCCCCTGTACTCTGAGATCTGCAGCCCTTCTCCCCTGTACTCTGAGTTCTGCAGCCTCCCTTCTCCCCTGTACTCTGTGATCTACAGCCTCCCTTTTCCCCTGTACTCTGAGATCTGCAGCCTCCCTTCTCCCCTGTACTCAGATCTGCAGCCTCCCTTCTCCCCTGTACTCAGAGATCTGCAGCCTCCCTTTTTGCACCTGCACTATGAGTTCTGCAGCCTCCCTTCTCCCCTGTACTCTGTGATCTACAGCCTCCCTTTTCCCCTGTACTCTGAGATCTGCAGCCTCCCTTCTCCCCTGTTCTCTGAGATCTGCAGCATCCCTTCTCCCCAGTACTCTGAGATCTGCAACCTCCCTTCTCCCCTGTACTCTGAGATCTGCAGCCTCTCTTCTCCCCTGTACTCTGAGATCTGCAGCCTTCCTTCTCCCCTGTACTCTGAGATCTGCAGCCTCTCTTCTCCCCTGTACTCTGAGATCTGCAGCCTCTCTTTTCCCCTGTACTCTGAGATCTGCAGCCTCTCTTCTCCCCTGTACTCTGAGATCTGCAGCCTCCCTTTTCCCCTGTACTCTGAGATCTGCAGCCTCTCTTCTCCCCTGTACTCTGAGATCTGCAGCCTCACTTTCCCCTGTACTCTGAGTTCTGCAGCCTCCCTTCTCCCCTGTACTCTAAGATCTGCAGCCTCCCTTCTCCCCTGTACTCTGAGATCTGCAGCCTCTCTTCTCCCCTGTACTCTGAGATCTGCAGCCTCCCTTTTCCCCTGTACTCTGAGATCTACAGCCTCCCTTCTCCCCTGTACTCTGAGATCTGCAGCCTCCCTTCTTCCCTGTACTCTGAGATCTGCAGCCTCTCTTCTCCCCTGTACTCTGAGATCTGCAGCCTCACTTTCCCCTGTACTCTGAGATCTGCAGCCTCTTATACCACCTGCACTGTGAAATCTGCAGCCTTGTAGCAGCATCCGGCACTGAGATAACGCAAGGCTGTGCATGACATAAGCCGATATTTTTATCAGTGGCGAGGTAAATAAAAGATGGCATGTGTTTTGTGCACAGGCAGCACACAGCGACGGCAGCATATTCTCTGCCTACACGTCATGTGTGGGCGCAGCGTTAGTCATCTAATGGGCATGTGTGATTGACAGAGTGGATTTAGTTCTTCATGTCAGCAAAGAAGACAGTCCCCAATTTAGTATGTTTTACATACAGAGTGTATAATCAGCAGCAGCCTGTGCTGCTCCGTGTTCTCAGTCCAAGCTGTCTCTCGTTGCCTCCTGTCAGGCTGTCTTGGCAGCAGTGTACTCTCGCTTGGCTGTAGGACAGACAATGGCTCAGGGACTAGCGCACAACATGACCTTCAGTGTGGTAGTGCCCGTATATATGTGTGCAGTATGTACTAAGCGACTACACTCCACACAGCTTTATTTATTCTACACCGCTGCTGCGAGTGCTTCGTCCATAGCCAGATTAAAGGGGTGGTGCAGGGCATACTGTACCATGGGCCCCCCTTTGTCAGGGGGCCCCCCGGTCATAGCACACTGACATCACTAGCTTTCCCACTTAAGCAGCAGCAGAACCAGCAGCCAGAATGCAAGCAGGACAGTAAGCAGTGCAGGCAGAGACACAGGAATATCATGTTTCATGAGCTACCGACAGTGATTACTGACCAGAGAAGAGAAAAGAGGGTGGAGAGAGCTGTAAGTGACACAGTGATCCCAGCTCCTCCTCCTCCCGCCTGGGTGTCTGAGTCCTGTGTAACCTGTTATTCAACTAAACCATTTGGAACTAGAGATACAGATATAAACAGAGGGGGAAATTCAAATGTTTGAAAAGTCAGTTGGGTGTCTGTTTTTCCCCCTATCTAATAGACAGGAAAAAAACAGACACCCAACTGACTTTTCAAACATTTGAATTCCCCCCAGAGAGTCCTCCTGAGTCCTGTCCCAGTGTGTAAGTAGTACAGAGGATGCTGCTACTCTTGCATGTGACAAGATACATAATTTTATTTATCTATGTGTATTTTAAGGTTAAGTTGTCTTTGTTACACTACAAGAAAAGTTTATAAAATAGTTGTCTTTCAATTAGGTGGAGCTATTAACAGTACCCAGGCCTATTAGTTTAAAACTAATATACACCATTGGTTTAAATTAAATATACGCAATCCATACCTCCCACCATGACCCATTCCAGGAGGGACAAATGCTCTCTACCTGGACTTCCCTCTTAATTTATGATTGCCATCACCTGTATTGAAATACCTTTCTTATCAATTAAATAGTTCAACACAGGTGACACCAATCATACAGTTGTGCTCATAAGTTTACATACCCTAGCAGAATTTGTGATTTTCTGGCCATTTGTCAGAGAATATGAATGATAACTCACAAACTTTTCGTTCACTCATGGTTAGTGGTTGGGTGAAGCCATTTATTGTCAAACAACTGTGTTTACTCTTTTTAAATCATAATGACAACAGAAACTACACAAATGACCCTGATCAAAAGTTTACATACCCCAGTTCTTAATACCGTATATTGCCCCCTTTAACATCAATGACAGCTTGAAGTCTTTTGTGGTAGTTGTGGATGAGGCTCTTTATTTTCTCAGATGGTAAAGCTGCCCATTCTTCTTGGCAAAAAGCCTCCAGTTCCTGTAAATTCTTGGGCTGTCTTGCATGAACTGCACATTTGAGATCTCCCCAGAGTGGCTCACTTATATAGAGGTCAGGAGACTGAGATGGCCACTCCAGAACCTTCACTTTATTCTGCTGTAGCCAATGACAGGTCGACTTGGCCTTGTGTTTTGGATCATTGTCATGTTGGAACGTCCAAGTCTGTCCCATGCGCAGCTTCCGGGCTGATGAGTGCAAATTTTCCTCCAGTATTTTCTGATAACATGCTGCATTCATCTTGCTATCAATTTTGACCAAGTTTCTAGTGCCTTTGTAGCTCACACATCCCCAAAACATCAGCGATCCACCTCTGTGTTTCACAGTAGGAATGGTGTACCTTTCATCATAGGCCTTGTTGACTCCTCTCCAAATGTAACGTTTATGGTTGTGGCCAAAAAGTTCAATTTTGGTCTCATCACTCCAAATGACTTTGTTCCAGAAGTTTTGAGGCTTGTCTCTGTGCTGTTTGGAGTATTGTAAGTGGGATGCTTTGTGGCATTTGCGTAGTAATGGCTTTCTTCTGGCGACTTGACCATGCAGCCCATTTTTCTTCAAATGCCTCCTTATTGTGCATCTTGAAACAACCACACCACTTTTTTTCAGAGAGTCCTGTATTTCAGCTGAAGTTATTTGTGGATTTTTCTTTGCATCCCGAACAATTTTCCTTTCAGTTGTGGCTGAAATTTTTGTTAGTCTACCTGACCGTGATTTGGTTTCACTTTCCACAGAATCCCTCATTTTCCACTTCTTAATTAGAGTTTGAACACTGCTGATTGGCATTCTCAATTGCTTGGATATCTTTTTATATCTTTTATATCCTGTTTTATACAGTTCAATTACCTTTTCCCGCAGATCCTTTGACAATTCTTTTGCTTTCCCCATGACTCATAATCCAGACACGTCAGTGCAGCACTGGATGAAAGATGCAAAGGTCTTTCAGGAGTCCAGAAACTCACTGACCTTTTATACACACACACTGATTACATGCAAACAGATCACAGGTGAGGATGGTTACCTTCAGTAGCCATTCAAACCCATTTGTGTCAACTTGTGTGCATGTTATCAGGCCAAAATCTCCAGGGTATGTAAACTTTTGATCAGGGTCATTTGGATAGTTTCTGTTGTCATTATGATTTAAAAAGAGTAAACACAGTTGTTTGACAATAAATGACTTCACCCAACCACTAACCATGAGTGAAAGAAAAGTTTGTGAGTTATCATTCATATTCTCTGACAAATGGCCAGAAAATCACAAATTCTGCTAGGGTATGTAAACTTATGAGCACAACTGTATATTAAGTGGGATATCCAGGTAGAGAGCATTTTGTCCCTCCTGGAATGGGACATGTTGGGAGTCATGCACAATCTAATATACATCCCCCAACTTCCACCGTGGCCCCCCTGTCTTAAGTGCCCCAGTCACCCCCAAGGCTTAATCCAGAACTGGTTTTGACGCCTCTTACTGTAGTCACATCCTGTGCCTAAGTCCTGGTGTTAGTTGGCTGATTTACCCAAGAGGTAGGTGTCTAATAACAGACATTCACCTAGTCTTCCGGAATGTCCAGGAGACTCCTGGACTCTAGGGCGAATAGGTCAAACTTCCGCAGGCCGCATGCCACTCGCTGCCACCAAGTGGAGTGGGAGGTCTGGGCAGCTTGATTATGCAATTCACATTGAACTGTGAACTTTGTATGGGGCGGTTGGTGCCTTGATGATGCGGGAAGAGAAAGTGTTTGCACATTGCGTCCTTTAAAGATGGGTGAAGTGTCTACAGCTAGTTGGTCATAAGATGAGTAAACCCATTTATGCAAAATGAATTAGGCTGCAGTAAGTAAATGTTGTCCCTGTCTTTTTTTTCCCATCATTACCAAAGAGCTTTCTGATCTCAGTCACTGTTGTGAAAGCCTAGGTCAGTAACCATTGGCCTGCAGACCCCCAAAAACATACAAGAGGGCCACACACAATGCCGCCCCCAACAAAGGGCAGAACGCTAGCATTTACAGGGTGTGTGCATAGATCGTCACAACAACACCACACGTTTGCATCGCTACATTTACTTTATTGAGCTTCATAGGCTGTGGTTGGGTTGACTGGAGCGGAACCTGACTTTGCAGGATGTCACAGGGGAATTCGAGTTGCTATTGAGCCTGAAAAATCAGACCCCAAAAAGGTTGTGCGTGTCCTGGTCCTTAGTAGCAAAATTAAAAAATATAACACATCTTACATGACTAATGCTTAACTTCTCCGTGCGTGCGTGCGTGCGTGCGTGTGTGTGTTTCTCTGAAAAGTACTTTCGCATTTTCCATTTGAAATTACTATTCACATTTATTTAATTATAATAAGTAATAAGTAGGACTAATGCTTAACATTAACTTGTTCTTATTTTCAATTTCATCTATCTCTGAGTGTACTTTGTATGTATAGTCTATTTACATATATTCATAGATGTACTTGGAATAATAACATTTTAAAACTTGTTTTTTTATGGTTGATCAAGGTTTCTAATATATTACAATTTTTTTTCCATTAAAACATCAATGCAAAAAAAAAAAAATGGTTTAAACCAAAATAAAATGTAATTAAGGTGTAAAAAAAAGTGTTACATTAGTTAAAAGCAATTTAGGTGCTAAAAAGTGTTTGATTAAGTGTTACAATTATGATGCCCCAAAGTAGCCTGGGCCACACCAACCCAGGGGACCCCACGCCCCAAACCCATTCCTAGTACTGACATATTATAGAAATGTATCCAGGACTTACCATTCATAGTGCCTATTGCAATATGTAGTCTGCAAATGCAAGGACACTGTATTAATTGAAAACAGCCAAGGGCAGTTGGGTGGGGTGCTAGCCCAAGCCGAAGGAGTCTCCCCTAGGGAGGCCAATCCCGGGATCGGGATCAGCAGGATCCCGGGATTTAGGGCTAAAAACGTCCGGATTCAATACCAGGATTGGAAGGCCCAATCCCGGGGATTGAGGGATCAGCGTTGAGCGTCCACAGGATGCTCAGACGATGCCTGGCTTCCTCCTTCCGGCTCCCCAGCACAGCACGAGGTCATGCTGCGCCGCCGCTGCTGGGGGAGAGAGAGACAGTGTAGAGATTCTCACCTGCCCGCCCGTGGTATACGGTTTGTTGTGTGTGTGGGGCGGGCGGGCGGGGCGGGGGGGCAGCCACATAGTTAAAAGTCAATCCCGGGTATCCCGGCATTGGCCATTTTTCAATCCCGATACCCGGAATTGAAAAAAATGGTCCGGGATTGGCTTCCCTAGTCTCCGCCTTGAAGTGTTTTGCCGAATGTGTAAGGACTGATACACCCTCCTTTTGTGATAGGCAGACTCCGTAGGGCCCCCCGGCTCCCAGCGTCCTAGGCAGCTGCCTAAAGCTGCCTAATGGTAGAGTTTGCCCTGGTCGATAAGGGGTCATATATAGATATATATCAGTCACTAGAAAGCTATGAGTATTGTATAGAGGTCACTAGAATGCTTGTACTACTATATATCGGTCACAAATATTGTATAACGGTCACTAGAATAGTCTGCGCCTTGTTATTTGAGGGGTGGTGCACCCACACACCCTAATCAGCACCCTCTGTAATTTAAAAACAGATATGGTCCATCCCTGGTGGCTAGTATATATATATATCTTGTGGCAGGAGAGGCACTTTGCCACCTGTAAGCTACACACAGGGTCCTGGGGGTGGATGGGAAGTGTGGATGGACCGGGTTCCCATCCATTGGGCCCAGACCAGGTCTTCATCAGCCAGCACCTGGCTGCTGGGTTCAAAGCAGAGTCTCTCCCATGAGTCAGGGCTCCTGACGGCAGTTAGTGTCCAGGTGATAGGCCTGCTAGGGACAGTGGGATCCGGAGGGCTGGGCCACTAGTGCCAGGATGCCGGGGCCTGAAGGGTTCCTTATTACATAAGAAGGAGTGAGGCAGGACCTAACCTCCCTGGTTGTTTATACTAGATAGAGTGATGTTTTGTTTTATGTGTATCTTTGTTTTTGAGCAACCTGAATAAAAGGTATTTGTTGCTTATTTTTACCTGTGCCTGCAAAATCTGGTAGAGGGAGTCTGGTGTCCCTGTTAATTAGCTCATTAAGACCAATCAAGCAAAGTTGAAACCTTTTATAAATGTGGTTCCATTTAAATAGAGAAATTTTGTGGCACTATGGGGTAAATTTACTAAGATGAGACTTCTATTTAAGATGGGATGTTGCCCATAGCAACCAATCAGGTTCCAGGTTTTATCTTAAATAGAACTCCCATCTTAGTAAATTTACCCCCATGTGTCCCAGCAATCCCTGAGTTCTAGTTTTAAGAGTCTGAAGGGAGAAGTTGTTTATTTTTGCACCAGTGTAAGGTATTTGTGACCACTATGTGCATGCTACCTTTCAGTGCTTTACTAAAAGCTTATACCCCTTTTCCACCTCTGTAGCACGGGTCGCAGCCGTGTTGCCTGACTCGGCTGCGACCCGTGCTACAACCCCCTTCCCACAGCGCTCGCAACCCGGCATATTGCCGGGTTGGTGACGCTGCTGCTGATGCGGCAGGGGCGGCGCTGGGCGATCACATGATCTCCCAGCGCCGTCCTCCCATACACTGTGAACGGAAGCCGTGTCGCCTCGACGCGGCTCCCGTTCACACTAGACAGCTTACCGGGTTGAACACCGGCTAGCTACCCGGGTAGGATTCCCGGATCACTTGATCTGGGAATCTGCAGGGGGACCCTTTTCCACTAGAGAAAAACACGGGTAAATGCGCGCACCCGCGCATTTACCCGTGTTTAAAAAGCTAGTGGAAAAGGGGTAGAAATCTGTGCTAAAAAAAAAAATTATTTTCCCTTTCACTTATAGTTTTCAAAGGTAACAGGGTGAATAAAGATTTTCAGATATACAGCATATTCTGAAGTGTCTCTTCAAATGGGTAACAAAAAGAGAATTCATGCTAAAAAAACAAAAGGGGTGCCAGCTCTAACACCTCAGGTCTGGAACTTATGTGACCCTATTAATGCCCCACAGTTGGAGAGTAAAGTGGAGAGCTTATTGCGGAGTAATCCAGATCTTGGGGAAGATTTTAGCATGGAACCTTTTGTTTGGTGTCACTGTCACATGATAAGTGACCTTGAAAGGAATGTCCAATTTAAGGACCAGGAGCGAGAAGAGCTTAAGGAAAAATGTGATTTTCTTCAAGAGCAGGTGAACACCTTAACGCAATTGCTGGAGGAGAAGGAATCTCTTTTGTCTGACTCTCTGACTAAATTGGGAAGGAGTAGAGAAGAGATTACCAAGCTCTCAGGCCAGGTGTCAGAGTTGCAGAAAACCTTGGCAAAGGCTAAACCCAGATCTGAAAACTTTGTAGTACATAACCAAGGACTATTACAGGAAATCTCCTGTGACCAGACACGATATGGGAGTCTGGTGCTGGCCAATAAGGCTTGGTCGCAAGACTTGGCGGAGCTTCAGGAGGAGGTTTCTAAGCTAAAACCGTTGGCTGTGCCTAGTTTCAGTTCAGAGACAGGTGTAGCTACACCAATTGCTGAAGACATTATGCCGAATGTTGGGTCAGAGATATTATCAGCCGAAATGGAGATGCAATCTTCCGGGGAATTGGCGCCGATGGTGGTGCAGGCTGCGGAAGAATGGTACCATACTGCAGTGGAACCCGGCTATACTGGATTCCCTGTTCCAGCCAGAAGGAACAGAAAAGTTGAGCCAGAGCTGCCAGTGCCTAAGGTCTGAAAGGCTCCCTACTATGCCACTAGTAAGGCCATCTGCCTGGAAAGTGGAAATGAGGGCCCTTCCTCAGAGGTAGAGCATTTACAGGCACTAATGTCCATTTAGTTGGTATTGCCGATCCAGAGCATGGAGGAAGCTGCAGCCATTATATCGTAGCGCACAGAAAATCCACAGGAATTTTTCAAGCATCAAGAGAGAGCCACATCAGATGGCAGTGTTTTGTTGTTAACCCCTAGGATGGCAGTGAGAAGTTCCTCCGAAGCAGGACCACCTCATTCTCCGGAAAAAGAACGTAGTAGTAGCTTGGGTGAAGAGTGGAACAAATCCCTGAGTTCAGTGGAACCTGTTCAAGATGGAGCTTGGCAGCCACAGGGGCTCACAGAAGATGTGTTTATGGAGACAAGAGATGAGGATGTGGGATTCCTGGCTGCTCCTCAGTTGACAGGGAGTGAGGAGGAAGCAGTAATGGAGCTGGGAGAGGTTGATTTGATGTCAAGTGATCATCCACCTCCAAAACAAGAATCATCTAATCTGCTGGATCTGTGGCAGAATGATGAACCCCAGGAATCTACCTGGACAGATGGCAATTTGATGACTACTCAAGAGCCCATCCTAGAACAGGAAGTCTTATCTGAGCTGGAGATTGCTTCTGTTGAGATCTTGGAAACCCAGGATCCTTCTCCTGTTGACGTGATGTACGTTCAGAAGTTAATCCCTGATGGGACATCTCAGGTTCAGAAACCCCCGGTTCTGGACATCCAGTGCACATGTGAGACTTTCTCTGACGAATCACAGACAAAGACCCTTTGGAGGTGTCTCGCCTACTTGAGCTAGTCATGGCTAAGCTAGTTGCAATACAGGAGCCCACTCCCAAAGTCATCCAGGAACCTGCTTCTGAAGGGGTCCCCCTCATCTATGAGGAGGATAAGGTGCAACATTACGATCTTGGGGTTGTTGCACCCCGGCAGGATTCACCACGAGAGGCTCAAGATCCAATTGCTGAACTGGGACAGTTCATAAAGGACACACCAAGTAAGGAGCAAGAACCTGTCTCAGAGGAATCGGTGCAGAGTCCCATTTCTGAGGTTGCTCTACCCAGGGAGAGTTCTCTATATGAGACACGAGAGCTGGAAAATTTTAGAGGAGAGTTTCAAAAGCTGGCCCTAAGTAATAGCCAGCTAAAAGAAACAGTGAAGGAGATTCCTAAACTACGGAGTTGCATAAGAGACCTGGACAAGAGACTCAAAATGGGTTATGTGCCGGTCATAGAACAGCAGGAGACAGTGACTAGGGTCAAAGATGGGAGATCGGAGGACGAAGCAGTCACGTTAATGAAGAAAAGGTTACCAAAGCTGGAAAGACTGAAGGAAGCACTAAAAGTTCAACAAATGAAAGGACTTTCTGAGACGCAGGACCAATGCCTTACTCTGAGGGAAAAGGTGGGGGCAAAGTTGGACCATGACCTCAGAACAATTAAAGTCAGGGCAGAGACTAGGTGTTACCGGTGCCAAGAGCTTGGCCATAAAAGGTGGAATTGTCCATATAGGCCAAGACCAGTGAGGGCCGTGGTGACTACTAAGCCCACAGTGAATGTAAAAACCTTCCCCAGTCCAGAGTTGGTTAAGGTCAGGTGTCATAAATACCCAGTCAAGAATGAAGCGACTTCCTCAGTAGCCAGTAAATCCGAGTCCGATAAGGAAAACATCCCTAAAGGTGGAAAGGTGATGAGGAAGGGAAGTTTAGTGGGAAAGAGGAAGTTGTCCATTAAAACAACCACTTCGGCCACTATGCCAAAGTGGAGGGAAAAGGAAGGTGGCACAGTCGAGTCGTGCCACCAGCCATTAATGGAAATAGATTCCAAGGCCAGTTAAAAGGGCCCCGGGTGTGTACTTGGGGGAGGAACTTGGGACCCAGGTGTATGGGCCAAAGTTATGTCCCAAAGATTTGTCAGCCCAAAATAATTGGCAAATGTGAAACCTTGCCAATGTCACATGCCGCTTTTCTGAGCCAGGAAAAGCTGAGGGAAATGGTATGTGTCAGGAGAGGCACTTTGCCACCTGTAAGCTACACACAGAGTGCCGGGGTAGATGGGAAGTGTGGATGGACCGAGTTCCCATCCATTGGGCCCAGACCAGGTCTTATAGGCTTCTTAGCCCAAGAACCTGCTTCATCAGCCAGCACCTGGGTGCTGGGTTTAAAGCAGAGTCTCTCCCATGAGTCAGGGCTCCTGAAGGCAGTTAGTGTCCAGGTGATAGGTCTGCTAGGGACAGTGGGATCCGGAGGGCTGGGCCACTAGTGTCAGGATGCCAGGACCTGAAGGGTTCCTTATTAAGTAAGAGGGAGTGAGGCAGGGCCTAACCACCCTGGTTGTTTATACTAAAGACAGTCATCTTTGTTTTATGTGTATCTTTGGATTTGAGCAACCTGAATAAAAGGTATTTGTTGTTTTTGCAAAAGCCTGGAGTCGGTGGAATTTTTGTAGCAGAGCACATTCTAGCAAGACTCCTGTTACAATATATATATATATATATATATATATATATATACACAGTATATTACATCTAGGGTAGATAATGCTGCTCTGTGTGAAGTTTTGTCATTATCATCACACCTGATTTGTTTGTGTTTCTACAGTTTTCTACTTGAAACTAATTAACAACTGTAATGTCGCAAACATCTCACTAACTGTTCACACAAAGACACTGGCTTCCTTAATTATTGCTCAGAGACTGTAATGTCTAAACGTTTTTTTTTTTCATTCTAAGTATTATATATGTATATACTAGATATACTTTATGTACTACTTACATCTTTCTGAGCAGGATATAAGAAGTTGCATTTGTCTCGTTCCTGCTCCCAGTCATATATTCACTCCTTTGTGGATTACAATTACATCATACCCCAACCCCCAAACACATCACACCTATTTCCCACTATGACACAACCACAAGTTACTGCTTTATAATAGGATTATGACAATAAGATTATAATATTAGCATTCTGGGAAGAGATCAAAGGATACAAGGGGAAGAGAAGTCAGATATACTATGTGCAGAGAGAGTTAGATTTGGGTGGGTTATATTGTTTCTGTGCACGGTAAATACTGGCTGCTTTATTTTTACACTGCAATTTAGATTTCAGTATGAACACACACCACCCAAATCTAACTCTCTTCACATGTTATATCTGCCCCACCTGCAGTGCACATGGTTTTGCCCATTAGAGAAAAATGTTGCTGCTGCGATCAGGTATGAATTAGGCCCTAAATTAGAAAATACTGCCCTCTGCCGCTAACATAAAATGTTGGCAATATTTTGCACATGCTCAAAATATGTTTAGAAAAGCTTTCTAAACCCCTGCGGTTCTAATAAATTTCAGAGTACTGTCTGATACACTATTGGTGTGTGTCCATTACTCTCCGGCAGAAATAACCCTTTCTTTTACAGATAGCCTGGTTGACTGACACTTGCCATTGTTAACTTTAAAGATTATTAGGAATTATTTAGTTAATGTAGCCTGAAAAAGGGTTGAAACAAGTTACTCTGACCTTCTCCTCTTCGATTGATAATGATGTGGTTGGCAGGGCATGGTGGGTATTGTAGTTTTACCACTATGAGAGAGCTTCTGGTGGCATAACACTGATTCAGATATACTGAGCTCTTAGAAACATTCTGTGGCACAGATTACTAGTGTTCACTCTAGGTGTCTTTCACAGGGCGCTGCGCCCTGCCCCTTTTTTAGACACCTAAATGCCGCCCTGCCCGTTTGCGTGCGCCCTCCCGCCCCGCACTTTGCTGCCCGCCGGACCCCACCACGCCGCCGGACACATTAAGCACACTGTCCCCAGTGATTGCAAAGACCCGGTGACGCGAGACCCGGTGACGCGCTCCTCATTAGGCCAATCCCTAAGGGGGATTTTTGTATGTTTGCCTGATGCTGGTCCCGGGCTGAATGATGTAAAGAGGAGGTGGAGCCAATTTCCTTTCCTCTTGGCGCCTGGCTGCTTGCGGCAGGTGAGTGAAGGCTGCAGAGTGCGGGTGATGGATGGGTTGCCACAGCGTTTCTGGGGGGTTCTGGCGATTTGCAGGGATCGGTGTCCTCCATGATCTTGTAGGTAAAGCTGGGCTTTGTGACTGGGGCTTCCCGCGGTGCCGTCTGAGGCGGTGGCCGCGCTGTCGCTCTTGCTTTGAGGTGTCCGCTACGGCCCTGGGGGGGGGGGAGGGGGACAAGGTGGTTACTGCAATGTGCCTCAGTGCTCTTACCTGGTGCAGTGTGCCTCAGTGCTCTTACCTGCTGCAGTGTGCCTCAGTGCTCTTACCTGCTGCAGTGTGCCTCAGTGCTGTTACCTGGTGCAGTGTGCCTCAGTGCTGTTACCTGGTGCAGTGTGCCTCAGTGCTGTTACCTGGTGCAGTGTGCCTCAGTGCTGTTACCTGGTGCAGTGTGCCTCAGTGCTGTTACCTGGTGCAGTGTGCCTCAGTGCTGTTACCTGGTGCAGTGTGCCTCAGTGCTGTTACCTGGTGCAGTGTGCCTCAGTGCTGTTACCTGGTGCAGTGTGCCTCAGTGCTCTTACCTGGTGCAGTGTGCCTCAGTGCTCTTACCTGGTGAAGTGTGCCTCAGTGCTCTTACCTGGTGCAGTGTGCCTCAGTGCTCTTACCTGGTGCAGTGTGCCTCAGTGCTCTTACCTGGTGCAGTGTGCCTCAGTGCTCTTACCTGGTGCAGTGTGCCTCAGTGCTCTTACCTGGTACAGTGTGCCTCAGTGCTCTTACCTGGTGCAGTGTGCCTCAGTGCTCTTACCTGGTGAAGTGTGCCTCAGTGCTCTTACCTGGTGCAGTGTGCTCTACCGGGTGCATTGTGTATAACGCGCTCTGCCTGGCGCAATGTGTATAACGCGCTCTGCCTGGCGCAATGTGTATAACGCGCTCTGCCTGGCGCAATGTGTATAACGCGCTCTGCCTGGCGCAATGTGTATAACGTGCTGTACCTGGCGCAATGTGTATAACGTGCTCTACCTGGTGCAATGTGTATAACGTGCTCTACCTGGCGCAAAGTGTATAACGTGCTGTACCTAGTGCAATGTGTATAACGTGCTCTGCCTGGCGCAATGTGTATAACGTGCTCTGCCTGGCGCAATGTGTATAACGTGCTGTACCTGGCACAAAGTGTATAACGTGCTGTACCTGGCGCAAAGTGTATAACGTGCTGTACCTGGCGCAAAGTGTATAACGTGCTGTACCTGGCGCAAAGTGTATAACATGCTGTACCTGGCGCAATGTGTATAACGTGCTCTACCTGTCGCAGTGTGTATAGGAGGTTCTACCCGGTGCAGTGTGTATTAGCTGCACTACTGTGTGGTGTAATGGGAAGTGCCACTATTATGTGGCCATGCCCCTTCCCCACGAAAAACAACTCCCCTACATTTTTGCACTGTCCATTCTTTAGCATGTGGGAATGGGAGGACCAAGCATTTTAGTATGTACCTAATTTTGCCCTTCTAACTGAAAAATGTGCCCTCCCGAATGAAAAATGTGCCCTCCCGAATGAAAAATGTGCCCTCCCCGTGATCGGCACCCTGCCCTAAAAAAATCCTAGAGTGAACACTAGATTACAATGTAAATACTGTGAGACAAGCTCCTCGCTGTCACCTGAGCTGTTACTTCCCGTTACTGACTATATTTTACCACAGACAAGCAATACCTTTAGTTGCTGGCATCATTATGTCCATTTCTGCTAAAGAGAAGCGACCCCCTCCAACTACAATGGGGTAATTTATTTAGTAAATGCTCCATCATGGTTCCTCCAGGATGTGCAGGGGGTAAAATGGGCAGCCCAGAGGGCATGGCACTGCAATCGCATCATTGTGAATCTGTGGCTATAATTCCAAGTCCCGTATAGTAGCGAGCGGGAATACTATGATGCGATTCAGCACAAATTGTGTCATGTATTGTATAGAGGTCACTATAATGTTCCTGCTACTATATATCGGTCACTATAAAGCTCTGTGTATTGTATAAAGGTCACTAGAATGCTCCTTCTACTATATATCAGTCAGTAGAAAGCTCTGTGTATTGTATATAGGCAGAGCCGGCCTTAGGCATAGGAAAGATAGCCAAATGCCTAGGGCATTTGGTATGCTTAGGGGCACCAGCAGGTTCTGATGATTAAAATGATATGCGGCATGCCTATATTCTGTGTGTGACTGCGGCTGTATCTGCATACGATTACGAAATGCTATGTTGCAGTGTATTCCTGGAAATCACTGTAATGTAGCATTTCATATGCAGATACAGCCACAGTGGCACACAGAATATAGGCATGCTGCATATCATTTTAATCAGCAGAAGCTGCTTCTGCATCCTAGACACACAGTAATGCAAATAAGATGCATTTTCATAAACAAAAGGCGCCCAACGTTAGCAGAGCTGCCAGCTGATTCATGCCAGACATCTCCTGCAGAACTAGCGGCGGTGCTAGGGGGCACCAGCCAAAATCTTGCCTAAGGCATCATATTGGTTAGGGCCGGCTCTGCATATAGGCCACTATAATGCTCCTCCTACTATATATCAGTCACTAAAAAGCTCTGTGTATTGTATACCAGACCAACCACATCACTCAGGATGTAGGCGGGGGGCGGCCAATTGCGCACAAATTCTGGGTTATTTGCCCACTCTTCCCGAGGTCCACTACAGCCAGATGTTCACAGACAGTAGGCAAGTATGTGCGTAGTGTAACTTTATCCCTTAACGTGATGCCTTTTGCAGATTCCGTTTGCACTTCAGTAGAGGAGTGTATTCTGTACTTTACCCAATTTAACAAAGGTTCAAACACACAAGAATAATGTAATAAAGTCAAGTCGGTTACTTTAAGTTGTAAACGAGGCATATCGAGCCGCATTTTACGTAAGTAACGGAGAGCAGCGTGGTCAGTGGCCGATAGGGGACATATATACAGACCAGTATAACTCTAGATCAGCTTTCTGAACTCTGCAGCAGTAAGAAATCACAATGCAATAATATTTAAGTATCATGGGGGTAATTCCAAGTTGATCGCAGCAGGATTTTTGTTAGCAATTGGGCAAAACCATGGGGGTAATTCTGAGTTGATCGCAGCAGTACGTTTTTTTAGCAATTAGGCAAAACCATGTGCACTGCAGGACGGGCAGATATAACATGTGCAGAGAAAGTTAGATTTGGGTGGGTTATATTGTTTCTGTGCAGGGTAAATACCGGCTGCTTTATTTTTACACTGCAATGTAGATTTCAGTTTGAACACACCCCACCCAAATTTAACTCTCTCTGCACATGTTATATCTGTCCCCCCTGCACGCACACGCAGTCGCTGCGACCCGGCAGCGACGAGTAGCTCCCGGCCAGCGTGCAAAAGCTGCGCTGGCTGGGAGCTACTCCTGAGGTACAAAAGCATCACCGCTGTGCGATGCTTTTGTACTTCTGCGACGATGCAGGGACTGACATGCGGGGAGGGCTAGCCCTGTGCTGGGCGTCCCCCCCGCATGTCATTGTGCCTGATCGTAGCTGTGCTAAATTTAGCACAGCTACGATCAAGTCAGAATGACCCCCATAGGGTGGTAATAAATAGGGTGGTAATAATGGGGTGGTAATAAATAGGGTGGTAATGATGGGGTGGTAATAAATAGGGTATTTATGTGAATATAATCTAAATCTCACATCCAATACCCCCTCGTGACGTTGACTATTATAAAAAAAAAGAAAAAGAAAACCCCCAAGTGACGAATAATGATAAAGTAGCAAAAAAATGAATGAAGTAATGATAAAACCATTTCTGTGCTGCCCTTCTCATGGTTGTGCCCCAGATAAATCTATCAACCATCAGTGCTGCGCCACCGCACACCAACTACACCACCTGTGCCGGCAGCTGGCGCTGACAAGGAATGACATAAAGCATTAACATAAAGACGTTTTATTGACGCCTCTGTGACTGCACTGCGAGAAGCCGACAGTATACTGTAAACTGATAGAGCGGTGACCGGTCCAAGTCGGGGGCTTGATGGGGCATGTGCCTTTTACAGAGAGAGGGCAACATAGGGGCTGCGCCCGTGTGTGCGTTTATTTCCGATCGCCCATCTGTGAGTTTATGCAAAGTCCTTCCCTGGGGTATATCTGTGCATCTAAGTGTGCAAGGACTGAGACGACCGCTGTAAGCGCCCGCAGACGCAGAAATACATATTGGCGCGTCTTTAGGCGCCACCATCAAAACTTGCACCTTCCCTATGGCAGGTGTTATGTGAGTGGTTAAGCATCTGAGACTAAGCATTTGTGTACGCAACCACTTTCATCGACACGTGTGCGACTCATAATATGCCCCTAAGATGGACCACCTCCGTGCATGAGCTAAGCTGTCTGCCAGTCACCGCCCTGTACATTTTCAACACATTTCCAAAACTGTGCGCCTCCTGTGCCTCTCAATCGTAACTCCAACTCTTTTTGCTCGCCATCTGGACGCAGTGCGTCATAGATTCATGCGCAGGAAGAAACCCTCACTTCACTGTGTCTGACATTGACAGCGCAAGTGGGTCAGAACCAGGCCCATGGGGCGAACTTGAGAATAAAATGAATAAATCGCTTCGCTCAGGTACAACCTGGAACGTTTGGACCGTAGAGGGCGGATTTCAAGGCTGTTGCTGAGTTTCAGTTTTACAGAATGCAGTGACCTACACTGGCCACAAGGGGGCACCCCACTGCTTCATTGGCCGGGGTTCTGAAGACAGCACCAGGAGGTAGTTGTTCCTGTACAAAACTGTTCCTTATTCCACCCACACCACTGTCCGCACCACTGTCCTCCTGTTCTGCAGACAGGCTCACCCTACTTTATCATCAGGCATTGTAGGGTGTGGTTCATAGGGACGACCACACTTAGGTCGACAGTGTCTAGGTCGACACACAAAATAGGTCGACACAAGCATTAGGTTGACATGAGCAAGGTCGACATGACAAAAGGTCGACATGTTTAAAAAAAAATTGGTGTCGTTTTCTTCGTAGAGTGGCCGGGAACCCCAATTAGTGCACCGTGTCCCCTCGCAGGCTGCGCTCGGCACAGGTTACCGTTCCCGATTGTAGTGCACATGGGGGGGTCATTCCCAGTTGATCGTAGCTGTGCTAAATTTAGCACAGCTACGATCATTCACACTGACATGCGGGGGGACGCCCAGCACAGAGCTAGCCCGCCCCGCATGTGTGTCCGCCCCCCCCCCCCCCTGCATAAGTACAAAAGCATCGCACAGCGGTGATGCTTTTGTACTTGTGGAGTTACTCCCGGCCAGCGCAGCTCCTGCGGATGGCTGGGAGTTGGTCGTCTCTGCTCCTGGTCGCAGTGGCTGCGCGTGACGTCACGCATCCGCTGCGGCCCACCCCCCTGTTCGGTCTGGCCACGCCTGCATTGGCCAGACCACACCCACGAAACGGCGGCCAAACGCTGCCGTTCCGCCCCCTCCCGCCCAGTGACCGGCTCTGCCTGTCAATCAGGTAGAGGCGATCGCAGCCCTGCTACGGCCTTCGCCCGTCTGGCATGCACCGGCGCACTACGGCAGCGGCGCATGCACAGTAGGGACCCGTTTGAACGGCTGTGATAAAAAGCAGCGAGCGAACGGGTCAGAATGACCCCCCATGGACCGTAAAGTATGAAAAAGCAAAATAAATAAATAAAATTTTTGTGAGAAACTCATGTCGACCTTTTGTCATGTCGACGTAGTGACCACGTCAACCTAGAAGCCCTGTCGACCAAATGCACGTTGATCAATAGTGGTCGACCTAATGACCGTCGACTTAAGTGTGGTCGGCCTAGAGACCGGATACCGCATTGTATAGGGGCAGGAGGAGCGGTATGTAAATGAACCCTCAATTCCCCCGCACCCACTCCGCCCCCCCACCAAGTGCCTTCATCCAAAACCAGACCGAGATGGAGAATATTTTGGCTCTTTGCCGCAAGCACCATAGAGGGCGATATGTTTGGAGATTTGTGTCCCTTTAATACCAGTTGGAATATAAGAGTACAGTATTGGGAAACGTAACTTTGTGCCCTTCTGTTTTCCTCTAGCATGCTATTATTCTGCCTCTCGCAGCGAGCAGTACGGCTCTATTTATGCCTATACGTACGCCGCGCTTCAGACACACAGGAACGCTGAGTCAGCCGCGGAGCAGGGTCCCATTACAGTCATGAGTCAACAGTGTCAATTTAAAGCTTCGCCCGCAGAGAAGAAAATCACCACCGGATAAATTCGTCTCCTGCGTCAGCCATATACTGTAGGACCACTCTTTCAGTGTTTCTCCCACATAATCGCACTTTGCACGTCCGTTTAATGAGAGTAATGATAATAAAGGCAAACGGTGCCCATTAAATAGGGCAGGATGAACTATATATGCCTGTCATCGTTATTATTGTTACATAAATGTGTGACAGTGGCAAATGATTCACTAACAATGGCACATAGATGTGGTAGAAGGATACACTAGGGGGCCCTACTACAGAGGGCGGAGCCAGATTTCTTGCTATACCACCTATGGCCTGGAAGGAGATTCTCTGCTTTCTCCTGACCGCCTCTCTCCCATCCGGGAACCAGCCACCAATCGGCGGCATCGTGGATCAAACATCTGTTCCCTTCCAGCTAAGGTACCCCCTGATGGACTTAAGCCTGTGAGTACCTTCATGTCTGGTATTTTGTCAGTTTTGGGTGACCAAGTCTGCACACTCCCCCGAGACTCATCAGAGCTCCACCGCGTGCACCAACAGGAATGTGAGTTGGACCTGGGCCCACCACCAGAGAAGTACCATTGGCACAACAGCGAAAGGACTTCCCAGGCTTCCAGCTCCACAGCAATCAAGGTGACGGCTCATAAGGTCTACTACCAATGGTGTCACACACCCGACACAGGGTCCGACTCAGCGCCACACACATTGCGGATGTTCACATAGCTGAGCAACTTTTTGCAACTGCACGTGTGTACATTTCATAAAACCCACGCAGTGCATGCGTTACATAGGGTACAAAGGTGCAATTGTGATTGGGTCAGACAGTATCAGAAAAGTGGTGGTAAAAGTTTTGATGGTGCAACAGATGGTGGCATCTAAGGATGCACCAATCAGTATTACTGCGTGCACGGGCGCTGAATGTGGCTGTCTCCATCCTTGAACATTCGGCCACACACATCTACACCAGGGAAGGCGTTTGTATCAGCATTTGCAGATGGCGACCGTCACCAGATGCTACTGCGTGTGCTTTTTCTGTGTGACTCAGAATCAGACGACCATAACTGATCAAAATGTTTCTCACCTTTGATCCATCAATCCGGAGGAACCCTGGCCACATGAGGACCATCTAGCATATATGGTGGACATGTCCCAAGATATCTCCATTCTGAGACAGGATATACAGGCTCCTCAATTGTATGTTGGAGGACCTATTGCTAAAGACCCATGGATCTTTCTACTCTCATATCCCCCTCCAACACCTATCCAAGCTCTCCATAGAAGTGACATCGCATATTCCAACAGCAACGAAGGCCATCATTGCATTCCATCGGAAGCACGGAGATCCCCCACCCCTGCCAGTAGTAAAATAATTGCACCTGGCCCATTGCATGCATGCACGGAACAATTTGCTATCTTCGTTACAGACCGGATCTCTTCCCTCAAGCCTGGGTCACCTGACTGCCCAGCTTCATAATCATCCAATGTGGCACATAACCTACAGTATTTATCCCCCTTGTTCAGTGCTTAAAGTGGAACTCATCCCCACCCCCCTCTCATTAGATAGAGCCAGGGACGATGCTCCCCCTGCAACCTATAAATTTCTGCCCTACCGCTCACACTTTCTAAAGGAACAATGCGCGTCTAAGGCGCGCCCGGCAAAAAAAGAGTGTGATCTCACAAGGAAGGGGTGTGGCCACACAATACTACCCCAATTCAAATGACGCTGCTTACACACATAATGCCCACCACAGTAGTGCTCCTTACACACATAATGCCCACCACAGTAGTGCTCCTTACACACATAATGCCCAACACAGTAGTAGCACCCCTTACACACATAATACCCACCACAGTAGTGCTGCTTACACACATAATGCCTACCACAGTTGTAGTGCCCTTTACACACATAACACCCACCACTGTAGTACCCCTTACACAAATAATGCCCACCACAGTACTGCCCCTTACACACAATTCCCACCACAGTACTGCCCCTTACACACAATTCCCACCACAGTAGTGTCACTTACACACATAATGCCCACCACAGTAGAAGCACCCTTTACACACATAATGCCCACCACAGTAGTGCCCCTTACACACAATTCCCACCACAGTATTGCTTCTTACACACGTAGTGCCCACCACAGTAGTGCCCCTTATACACAATGCCCACCACAGTAGTGCCCTTTACACACATAATACCCACCACAGTAGTAGTGCCACTTACACACATAATGCCCACCACAGTAGTGCCCTTTTCTCTTACGTCCTAGAGGATGCTGGGGACTCCGTAAGGACCATGGGGTATAGACGGGCTCCGCAGGAGATAGGGCACCTAAAAAGAACTTTGACAATGGGTGTGCACTGGCTCCTCCCTCTATGCCCCTCCTCCAGACCTCAGTTAGATCTTGTGCCCAGAGGAGAATGGGTGCACTGCAGAGAGCTCTCCAGAGTTTTCTGTTGAAGAAGAATTTTGTTAGGTTTTTATTTTCAGGGAGTCCTGTTGGCAACAGGCTCCCTGCATCGTGGGACCGAGGAGAGAGAAGCAGAGCTGGCTTGTCAAGTTGGGCACTGCTTCTAGGCTACTGGACACCATTAGCTCCAGAGGGAGTCGGAACACAGGTTTCACCTGGGGTTCGTCCCGGAGCCGCGCCGCCGTCCTCCTCACAGATGCCGAAGATAGAAGCCGGGTGAGTATTGAGGAAAAGACTTCAGGCGGCAGAAGACATCAGATCTTCATGAGGTAAGCGCGCAGCGGTAAGCTGCGCGCCATTGCTCCCAGTCACACACACAAAGCAGGCACTGAAGGGTGCAGGGCGCAGGGGGGGGGGGCGCCCTCGGCAGCAATAAACTTCGATTTGGCCATAAATACGATGGATTAGGCTGTGGGACAGTAAATCCGCGGACCCCCGCCATTTTATTAGTATATGATGAAGGGACCGAAGCCCGCCGTTGGGTGGGCGGGGCTTGATGCTCAGCACTAACCAGCGCCATTTTCTCCACAGAGGCTGCATGAGAAAACGCTGGCTCCCTGTTCTCTCCCCTGCTGAGCTTCACAGGTTGGAAAAAGGAGGAGGGGGGCACTTTGGCGACGCAGTGAGTGGAGATTACAATTCAAAACATATAATAGCGCTATCTGGTCATATATTCCAGTGTTTTTAAGCGCTGGGTGTGTGCTGGCATACTCTATCTCTCTGTCTCTCCTAAGGGCCTGGTTGGGGTTTTGTCCCCTTATAGGTAACTCCCTGTGTGTGTGGGGTGTCGGTACGTGTGTGTCGACATGTCTGAGGCGGAAGGCTTCTCCAAGGAGGAGGTGGAGCAAATGAGTGGTGTGTCCCCGTCGGTTTTGCCGACTCCAGATTGGATGGACATGTGGCATACGTTGCATGCAAGTGTGGCATCTTTACATAAAAGGCTTGATAAAATGATAAGGCTGGTTTAGGGGGGACATCAGGCGGTCAATCCTCAGATTGGGCCGACTCACAGGGCCCGTCGGGGTCTCAAAAGCGTCCCTTAACACAAGACACTACTACCGACACGGATTCTAATTCCAGTGTCGACTATGACGAAGTAAAATTGCACCCTAAGGTGACTAAAACTATTCAGTGTATGATTGTGGCAATAAGGGATGTGTTGCATATTGTGGATGAACCCTCAGTCCCCGACACAAGGGTACACATGTTTAAGGAAAAGAAACAGATTATAAATTTTCCCACATCTCATGAATTAAATGAGTTCTTTGGAAAAGCTTGGGAGACTCCGGATAAGAGACCGCAGATCCCCAAAAGAATTTTTATAGCATACCCTTTCCCTAAGCAGGACAGGGAGATTTGGGAATTACCCCCCACTGTGGACAAGGCCCTGACACGCTTGTCCAAGAAAGTGGCGCTACCGTCTCCTGACACAGCGGCCCTTAAAGACCCAGCAGATCGCAGACAAGAAACTACCTTAAAGGGTATTTATTCTCATACGGGTGCTGTGCTAAGACCGACGATTGCGTCGGCATGGGTGTGTAGCGCAATTGCAGCTTGGACAGATGAGCTGACAGATCAATTTGATACTATGGATAAGGATACTATATTCCTAACTCTAACCCATATTAAAGACGCAGTCTTATTTATGAGGGATGCTCAAAGGGACATTGGATTGCTAGCTTCTAGGGCCAATGCCATGTCTATCTCCGCGAGAAGATCCTTATGGACTCGCCAATGGACGGGTGATGCGGATTCCAAGAAACATATGGAAGTACTACCCTATAAGGGTGATGTATTGTTTGGGGATGGGCTGACGGACCTGGTTTCCACAGCTACAGCAGGTAAATCAAATTTTTTACCATATATTCCCCAACAGCAAAAGAAAGTAACACTCTATCAGATGCAGTCCTTTCGGTCGCACAAGTCCAAAAGAGGTCGGGGATCCTCTTTCCTCGCCAGAGGTAAGGGCAGAGGCAAGAGAGCACCTGCTTCGGCAGGTGCCCAGGAACAAAAGTCCTCCCCGGCTGCTCCAAAACCCACAGCATGACGCTGGGGCTCCCCTGAGGGAGTCAGCACCGGTGGGGGCACGTCTTCGACTTTTCAGTCAGGCTTGGGTCAGTTCGGACCTGAATCCCTGGGTGTTGGAAATAGTTTCCCAGGGTTACAAATTGGAATTCGAGGAGGTGCCCCCGCGCCGATTTTTCAAATCGGCCCTACCAGCTTCCACATCGGACAGGGATGTAGTGTTAGCTGCAATTCAAACGCTGTGTATACAGCAAGTGATAATCAAGGTTCCCCAGCAGGGAAGAGGTTACTACTCAACCCTATTTGTGGTCCCGAAACCGGACGGTTCGGTCAGACCGATTTTGAATCTGAAATCCCTAAACCTGTACATAAAAAGATTCAAATTCAAAATGGAATCACTCAGGGCGATAATAGCCAACATGGAGGAGGGGGAGTTTATGGTGTCTCTGGACATAAAGGATGCGTACCTTCATGTCCCCATATATGCCCCTCATCAGGAATACCTGAGATTCGCTGTACAGGATTGTCATTACCAATTTCAGACGTTGCCGTTTGGACTTTCCACGGCCCCTAGGATTTTCACCAAGATAATGGTGGAAATGATGGTGGTCCTGCGCAAGCATGGGGTCACAAAAATCCCATACTTGGACGATCTCCTGATAAAAGTGAGATCAAGAGAGAAATTGCTGAGCAGTGTGGCGCTCTCTCTGAGAGTGCTCCAGCAACACGGTTGGATTCTAAATCTACCGAAGTCACAGTTGATTCCGACAACTCGACTACCGTTCCTAGGTATGATACTGGATACGGAACAAATGAAGGTCTTCCTCCCAATAGAGAAAGCCCAAGACATCCAGAACATGGTCAAAGACCTGCTAAAACCAAAAAGGGTGTCAGTTCACCAATGCACTCGAGTTCTGGGGAAAATGGTGGCGGCCTACGAGGCCATTCCCTTCGGAAGGTTCCATGCAAGGACTTTTCAATGGGACCTTCTGGACAAGTGGTTCGGGTCCCATCTGCATTTACATCGGAAAATAACTCTGTCCCCAGGAACCAGAGTGTCCCTCCTGTGGGGGTTGCAAAGTGCTCACCTGCTGGAGGGTCGCAGGTTCGGGATTCAGGACTGGATCCTGGTTATCACGGACGCGAGCCTCCGAGGATGGGGAGCGGTCACACAGGGAAGGATTTTTCAGGGTCTTTGGTCAGACCAGGAGTCCTGTCTACACATCAATGTGTTGGAACTCAGGGCAATTTACAACGGCCTTCGACAAGCGGAGAGTTTTCTTCAAAACCTTCCGGTTCTGATTCAATCAGACAATGTCACAGCAGTGGCTCATGTGAACCGCCAAGGCGGGACAAGAAGCAGAGTCGCGATGGCGGAAGCCACAAGGATCCTTCGCTGGGCGGAAAATCATGTAAGCGCTCTGTCGGCTGTCTTCATTCCGGGAGTGGACAACTGGGAAGCAGACTTCCTCAGCAGACACGATCTCCATCCAGGAGAGTGGGGACTTCATCAAGAAGTCTTTGCAGACGTAACACGTCTTTGGGGAACTCCTCAAATAGACATGATGGCGTCACGCCTCAACAAAAAACTTCGGAGGTATTGCGCCAGGTCTCGGGACCCTCAGGCAGTAGCAGTAGATGCACTGGTAACACCGTGGGTGTTCGACTCGGTCTACGTGTTCCCTCCTCTTCCTCTCATCACGAAAGTGTTGAGGATCATAAGACGAAGAAGAGTACAGACGATACTCGTGGTCCCAGACTGGCCTCGAAGGGCTTGGTACTCGGATCTACAAGAGATGCTCACAGGAGACCCCTGGCCTCTTCCTCTGAGGGAAGACTTGTTGCAGCAGGGGCCCTGTGTATTTCAAGACTTACCGCGGTGACGTTTGACGGCATGGCGGTTGAACGCCGAATCCTAGCAAAAAAGGGGATTCCAGAAGAGGTCATCCCTACTTTAATAAAGGCTAGGAAGGAGGTGACGATAAAACATTATCACCGTATCTGGCAAAAGTATGTGTCTTGGTGTGAGACCAAGAATGCACCTACGGAAGATTTTCATTTGGGTCGTCTTCTCCACTTCCTACAGACAGGAGTGGATATGGGCCTGAAATTAGGCTCGGTTAAGGTACAGATTTCGGCCCTCTCGATTTTCTTTCAGAAGGAATTGGCTTCTCTTCCAGAAGTCCAGACGTTTGTAAAGGGAGTGCTGCACATACAGCCCCTTTTGTGCCTCCAGTGGCACCATGGGACCTGAACGTGGTGTTGCAGTTCCTAAAATCACACTGGTTTGAACTGCTTAACAAGGTTGAGTTGAAATTTCTTACCTGGAAGGTGGTAATGTTGTTGGCCTTAGCATCAGCAAGGCGAGTGTCAGAATTGGCGGCTCTATCACACAAGAGCCCCTACTTGATTTTTCATGTGGATCGAGCTGAATTGAGGACACGTCCGCAATTTTTGCCTAAAGTGGTTTCGTCGTTCCATATGAATCAACCTATTGTGGTGCCTGTGGCTACCGGTGACCTGGAGGATTCCAGATCCCTGGACGTAGTCAGGGCCTTAAAAATGTATGTAGCCAGGACGGCTAAAATTAGGAAAACAGAGGCTCTGTTTGTCCTGTATGCGGCCAATAAGATTGGCGCGCCTGCTTCAAAGCAGACTATTGCTCGCTGGATCTGTAATACGATTCAGCAGGCTCACTCTACGGCTGGATTGCCGGTACCAAATTCGGTTAAGGCCCATTCCACTAGGAAGGTGGGCTCTTCTTGGGCAGCTACCCGAGGCGTCTCGGCTTTACAACTTTGCAGAGCGGGGACTTGGTCGGGGTCAAACACTTTTGCTAAATTCTACAAGTTTGATACCCTAGCTGATGAGGACCTAGCGTTTGCTCAGTCTGTGCTGCAGAGTCATACGCACTCTCCCGCCCGATTGGATGCTTTGGTATAAATAAACCCCATGGTCCTTACGGAGTGCCCAGCATCCTCTAGGGCGTAAGAGAAAATAAGATTTTAAACCTACCGGTAAATCTATTTCTCCTAGTCCGTAGAGGATGCTGGGTGCCCGTCCCAGTGCGGAAACTCTGCAAGACTTGTATATAGTTGTTGCTTACATAAGGGTTATGTTACAGTTGGACCGTTACTGTCGTTTGTTCATACTGTTAACTGGTTATGTATGTTCCAGGTTACATGGTATGATTGGTGTGGGCTGGTGTGAATCTTGCCCTTGGATTGCTAAATCCTGCCTTGTATTGTCCATCTCCTCTGGGCACAGTTCTCTAACTGAGGTCTGGAGGAGGGGCATAGAGGGAGGAGCCAGTGCACACCCATAGTCAAAGTTATTTTTAGGTGCCCTATCTCCTGAGGAGCCCGTCTATACCCCATGGTCCTTACGGAGTCCCCAGCATCCTCTACGGACTAGGAGAAATAGATTTACCGGTAGGTTTAAAATCTTATTTACACACATAATGCCCACCACAGTAGTAGCGCCCGTACACACATAATTCCCACCACAGTAGTGCCCTTTACACATAATGCCCACCACAGTAGTGCCCCTTACACACATAATGCCCACCACAGTAGTAGCACCCCTTACACACATAATGCCCACCACAGTAGTGCCCCTTACACACATAATGCCCACCACAGTAGTAGCACCCCTTACACACATAATGCCCACCACAGTAGTAGCACCCCTTACACACATAATGCCCACCACAGTAGTAGCGCCCGTACACACATAATTCCCACCACAGTAGTGCCCTTTACATATAATGCCCACCACAGTAGTGCCCCTTACACACATAATGCCCACCACAGTAGTAGCACCCCTTACACACATAATGCCCACCACAGTAGTGCCCCTTACACACATAATGCCCACCACAGTAGTAGCGCCCCGTACAAACATAATTCCCACCACAGTAGTAGCGCCGCTTAAACACATAATGCCCACCACAGTAGTGCCCTTTACACATAATGCCCACCACAGTAGTGCCCCTTACACACATAATGCCCACCACAGTAGTAGCACCCCTTACACACATATTGCCCACCACAGCAGTAGCGCCCCGTACAAACATAATTCCCACCACAGTAGTAGCGCCGCTTAAACACATAATGCCCACCACAGTGGTAGCACCCCTACACATATAATGCCCACCACAGCAGTAGTGCCCCCTTGCACACATAATGCCCACATCAGTAGTAGCACCCCTTACACAAATAGAGCAGTATTCAAATGTTTCCGCCCCTTCCTGCACCTGTTTGCACCCGCCGGCAGCTATTCAATTGTTTCTGCCAACGGGCACAATATCATATTCCCAGCTTGCTACCCCCGGGGGTGACAAGCTGAAATGTGCAAAAAATGACCCGTTTGGGTGCCCACACAGGAATTTTCACGATCATGCCCATTACGTTTGTCGGGTTTAGCCGCTTTACGCAGCTATACCCGACTACTATGGGTGCGATATGCTCGATAACGGGGGTCCATTGAATATCACCCCATGATCTCCCATCAATTGAATACTGCCCATAATGCTCACCACAGCAGTAGCACTCCTTACACATACGGCGGAATGTACTAAAGGAAAAATGCGGTAAACCCCCAGTTTTCAGGGGTTTTACTACATTTTCATATGTACTAAGACCCGTCAGCCTGGTTTTAGCCGCTGAGGGTATCGCCATCTTTTTATGGCAATACCCTATAGAAGCCTATGGGCTTTTTTCACACCCGGCGCTGCACCCGGCGCCCAGCACCGCACCCGCCGACCCCCCCTCACCTGTGTCCAGGTGCCGCCCCACGATCCGCCAGCTCCATCTCCCCCGCAGCACAGCCATTTCTGCTTCCAGGGGCGAGCAGGAGGAGCCCGGGGGCTCCCAGCACGCATCATCTCCCGGGGGCTGGAAGGTGACGGACCCCACAGAGACTCCCCGCACACCTTCTGACACCGCATTGCGATATTTTTCGCACATGTTAGTACATATGCTATTAGCATCGCTGTGGTGGGCGGCGAGGAGCGGCGAGGGGCGGCGATGTATTATAATACATCCCGCCCATAGGGTCTAATTCAGACCTGATCGTAGATGTGCTAAATTTAGCACATCTACGATCAGGCACACTGACATGCAGGGGGACGGGTGTAGATATGGTTTGCCGGCAGTCGGGATCCCGGCGGCCAGCATACCGGCGCCGGAATCCTGACTACCGGCATACTGACAGCTGGGTGAGCGCAAATGAGCCCCTTAGGGCTCGCTGCGCTCGCCACACGTGCCACGCTATCTATTCTCCCTCCAGGGGGATCGTGGACCCCCAAAAGGGAGAAAAGATGTCGGTATGCCAGCGGACGGGATTCCGTCGCCGGCATGGTGGTCGCCGGGAGCCCGGCCGCCGGCAACCCGAAGACCACCCCGGGAAGACGCCCAGCACAGGGCTAGTCTACCCTGCATGTCAGGCCCGACCCCCCACAGAAGTACAAAAGCATCGCAGTGGCTGTGTGTGTGACGTCACCCGTGGTCCAGGCATGTCTGCAATGCCCTGGACCACGCCCCCTAAATGGCAGCCAAGCGTCGCCGGCCCGTCCCCTCCCGACCAGCGACCGCAGGGCTATGACTGCCGTCGGGTGTCTGGCATGCGCCGGCACACTGTGGCGCCGGCGCATGCGCAATTCAGACATGATCGCTGCTGTGCGAACAAGCACAGCAGCGATCAGCTCTGAATTAGCCCTGTAATGTCCACCACAGTAATGGCGCCCCCTACACCAGGGCCATAGCTAGGGGTGTATGTGTGTGTTTCGGGGAGGGCGTTGTTTAGGGGGGGCATGTGCCCCGGGTGCAGGATTTGAGGGGGCGTCAAGGAGTTACAGAGGAGCAGTTTTATTTTTGTTTTGTTTTTACCGGCAGTGCTGTGCTACTCCAGTGAGACAGCAGACAGCTCCCGGGGCGATGTTTCTGACCCACCTGTCTGCCCGCAGCTAGCTCTGACACTGTGCAGGTGAACTCCAGTACCTGGGATCTCTCCTATGCCGGCTAGTGTCTTAAACTCGCTTCTTTACCATGCAGTGCTGCAACTAGCGTGCGGTGCACTGTACAAGCTATAGAAGCGCACTGTGCTCCCAGTTAGCAGTATCAACCTCTGCTTCACCTCCCAGATAGGGGGAGTTGGTGTAGCTTATAGGGGGGTGTAGTGCAGTGATGTAGTGTAGCATATAGGGTATGTAGTGTAGTAATGTATTGCAGTATATAGGGGCATGTAGTGCACTGATGTGGTGTAGCATATAGGGTATGTAGTGTAGTAATGTATTGCAGTATATAGGGGCATGTAGTGCACTGATGTGGTGTAGCATATAGGGTATGTAGTGTAGTAATGTATTGCAGTATATAGGGGCATGTAGTGCACTGATGTGGTGTAGCATATAGGGTATGTAGTGTAGTAATGTATTGCAGTATATAGGGGCATGTAGTGCACTGATGTGGTGTAGCATATAGGGTATGTAGTGTAGTAATGTATTGCAGTATATAGGGGCATGTAGTGCACTGATGTGGTGTAGCATATAGGGTATGTAGTGTAGTAATGTATTGCAGTATATAGGGGCATGTAGTGCACTGATGTAGTGTAGCATATAGGGTATGTAGTGTAGTAATGTATTGCAGTATATAGGGGCATGTAGTGCACTGATGTAGTGTAGCATATAGGGTATGTAGTGTAGTAATGTATTGCAGTATATAGGGGCATGTAGTGCACTGATGTGGTGTAGCATATAGGGTATGTAGTGTAGTAATGTATTGCAGTATATAGGGGGGTGTAGTGCAGTGATGTGGCGTAGCATATAGGGTATGTAGTGTAGTAATGTATTGCAGTATATAGGGGCATGTAGTGCACTGATGTGGTGTAGCATATAGGGTATGTAGTGTAGTAATGTATTGCAGTATATAGGGGCATGTAGTGCACTGATGTGGTGTAGCATATAGGGTATGTAGTGTAGTAATGTATTGCAGTATATAGGGGCATGTAGTGCACTGATGTGGTGTAGCATATAGGGTATGTAGTGTAGTAATGTATTGCAGTATATAGGGGCATGTAGTGCACTGATGTGGTGTAGCATATAGGGTATGTAGTGTAGTAATGTATTGCAGTATATAGGGGCATGTAGTGCACTGATGTGGTGTAGCATATAAGGGGATGTAGTGCACTGATGTGGTGTAGCATATAGGGTATATAGTGCAGTGCATAGGGGCATGTAGTGTAGTGATGTAGTTCTGCGTGTAGGGGATGTAGTATAGTGATGTAGTGCAGTGGATAGTGGAATGTAGTGTAGTGATGTAGTTCTGCGTGTAGGGGATGTAGTATAGTGATGTAGTGCAGTGGATAGGGGCATGTAGTGTAGTGATGTAGATCAGCGTGTAGGGGATGTAGTATAGTGATGTAGTGCAGTGGATAGTGGAATGTAGTGTAGTGATGTAGTTCTGCGTGTAGGGGATGTAGTATAGTGATGTAGTGCAGTAGATAGTGGAATGTAGTGCAGTGATGTAGTTCAGCGTGTAGGGGATGTAGTATAGTGATGTAGTGCAGTGGATAGTGGAATGTAGTGTAGTGATGTAGTTCTGCGTGTAGGGGATGTAGTATAGTGATGTAGTGCAGTAGATAGTGGAATGTAGTGCAGTGATGTAGTTCAGCGTGTAGGGGATGTAGTATAGTGATGTAGTGCAGTGGATAGTGGAATGTAGTGCAGTGATGTAGTTCTGCGTGTAGGGGATGTAGTATAGTGATGTAGTGCAGTGGATAGTGGAATGTAGTGTAGTGATGTAGCTCTGCGTGTAGGGGATGTAGTATAGTGATGTAGTGCAGTGGATAGTGGAATGTAGTGCAGTGATGTAGCTCTGCGTGTAGGGGATGTAGTATAGTGATGTAGTGCAGTGGATAGTGGAATGTAGTGCAGTGATGTAGTTCTGCGTGTAGGGGATGTAGTATAGTGATGTAGTGCAGTGGATAGTGGAATGTAGTGTAGTTATGTAGATCAGCGTGTAGGGGATGTAGTATAGTGATGTAGTGCAGTGGATAGTGGAATGTAGTGTAGTTATGTAGATCAGCGTGTAGGGGATGTAGTATAGTGATGTAGTGCAGTGGATAGTGGAATGTAGTGCAGTGATGTAGTTCTGCGTGTAGGGGATGTAGTATAGTGATGTAGTGCAGTGGATAGTGGAATGTAGTGTAGTGATGTAGCTCTGCGTGTAGGGGATGTAGTATAGTGATGTAGTGCAGTGGATAGTGGAATGTAGTGCAGTGATGTAGCTCTGCGTGTAGGGGATGTAGTATAGTGATGTAGTGCAGTGGATGGTGGAATGTAGTGCAGTGATGTAGTTCTGCGTGTAGGGGATGTAGTATAGTGATGTAGTGCAGTGGATAGTGGAATGTAGTGTAGTTATGTAGATCAGCGTGTAGGGGATGTAGTATAGTGATGTAGTGCAGTGGATAGTGGAATGTAGTGTAGTTATGTAGATCAGCGTGTAGGGGATGTAGTATAGTGATGTAGTGCAGTGGATAGTGGAATGTAGTGCAGTGATGTAGTTCTGCGTGTAGGGGATGTAGTATAGTGATGTAGTGCAGTGGATAGTGGAATGTAGTGTAGTGATGTAGCTCTGCGTGTAGGGGATGTAGTATAGTGATGTAGTGCAGTGGATAGTGGAATGTAGTGCAGTGATGTAGCTCTGCGTGTAGGGGATGTAGTATAGTGATGTAGTGCAGTGGATAGTGGAATGTAGTGCAGTGATGTAGTTCTGCGTGTAGGGGATGTAGTATAGTGATGTAGTGCAGTGGATAGTGGAATGTAGTGTAGTTATGTAGATCAGCGTGTAGGGGATGTAGTATAGTGATGTAGTGCAGTGGATAGTGGAATGTAGTGCAGTGATGTAGTTCTGCGTGTAGGGGATGTAGTATAGTGATGTAGTGCAGTGGATAGTGGAATGTAGTGTAGTTATGTAGATCAGCGTGTAGGGGATGTAGTATAGTGATGTAGTGCAGTGGATAGTGGAATGTAGTGCAGTGATGTAGTTCAGCGTGTAGGGGATGTAGTATAGTGATGTAGTGCAGTGGATAGTGGAATGTAGTGTAGTTATGTAGATCAGCGTGTAGGGGATGTAGTATAGTGATGTAGTGCAGTGGATAGTGGAATGTAGTGTAGTTATGTAGATCAGCGTGTAGGGGATGTAGTATAGTAATGTAGTGCAGTGGATAGTGGAATGTAGTGTAGTTATGTAGATCAGCGTGTAGGGGATGTAGTATAGTGATGTAGTGCAGTGGATAGTGGAATGTAGTGCAGTGATGTAGTTCAGCATGTAGGGGATGTAGTATAGTGATGTAGTGCAGTGGATAGTGGAATGTAGTGTAGTTATGTAGATCAGCGTGTAGGGGATGTAGTATAGTGATGTAGTGCAGTGGATAGTGGAATGTAGTGTAGTTATGTAGATCAGCGTGTAGGGGATGTAGTATAGTGATGTAGTGCAGTGGATAGTGGAATGTAGTGTAGTTATGTAGATCAGCGTGTAGGGGATGTAGTATAGTGATGTAGTGCAGTGGATAGTGGAATGTAGTGTAGTTATGTAGATCAGCGTGTAGGGGATGTAGTATAGTGATGTAGTGCAGTGGATAGTGGAATGTAGTGTAGTTATGTAGATCAGCGTGTAGGGGATGTAGTATAGTGATGTAGTGCAGTGGATAGTGGAATGTAGTGCAGTGATGTAGTTCTGCGTGTAGGGGATGTAGTATAGTGTAGAGATGAGCGGATTCGGTTTTACTCGGTTCTCAAAACGGCATCTTATTGGCTCACTGATGTCACGTGTTTTGGATAGCCAATCGGATGCCGTTTTGAGAACCGAGTAAAACCGAGTAAAACCGAATCCGCTCATCTCTAGTATAGTGATGTAGTGCAGTGGATAGTGGAATGTAGTGTAGTGATGTAGCTCTGCGTGTAGGGGATGTAGTATAGTGATGTAGTGCAGTGGATAGTGGAATGTAGTGCAGTGATGTAGCTCTGCGTGTAGGGGATGTAGTATAGTGATGTAGTGCAGTGGATAGTGGAATGTAGTGCAGTGATGTAGTTCTGCGTGTAGGGGATGTAGTATAGTGATGTAGTGCAGTGGATAGTGGAATGTAGTGTAGTTATGTAGACCAGCGTGTAGGGGATGTAGTATAGTGATGTAGTGCAGTGGATAGTGGAATGTAGTGCAGTGATGTAGTTCTGCGTGTAGGGGATGTAGTATAGTGATGTAGTGCAGTGGATAGTGGAATGTAGTGCAGTGATGTAGTTCAGCGTGTAGGGGATGTAGTATAGTGATGTAGTGCAGTGGATAGTGGAATGTAGTGTAGTTATGTAGATCAGCGTGTAGGGGATGTAGTATAGTGATGTAGTGCAGTGGATAGTGGAATGTAGTGTAGTTATGTAGATCAGCGTGTAGGGGATGTAGTATAGTGATGTAGTGCAGTGGATAGTGGAATGTAGTGTAGTTATGTAGATCAGCGTGTAGGGGATGTAGTATAGTGATGTAGTGCAGTGGATAGTGGAATGTAGTGCAGTGATGTAGTTCAGCGTGTAGGGGATGTAGTATAGTGATGTAGTGCAGTGGATAGTGGAATGTAGTGTAGTTATGTAGATCAGCGTGTAGGGGATGTAGTATAGTGATGTAGTGCAGTGGATAGTGGAATGTAGTGCAGTGATGAAGTTCTGCGTGTAGGGGATGTAGTATAGTGATGTAGTGCAGTGGATAGTGGAATGTAGTGTAGTTATGTAGATCAGCGTGTAGGGGATGTAGTATAGTGATGTAGTGCAGTGGATAGTGGAATGTAGTGTAGTTATGTAGATCAGCGTGTAGGGGATGTAGTATAGTGATGTAGTGCAGTGGATAGTGGAATGTAGTGTAGTTATGTAGATCAGCGTGTAGGGGATGTAGTATAGTGATGTAGTGCAGTGGATAGTGGAATGTAGTGTAGTTATGTAGATCAGCGTGTAGGGGATGTAGTATAGTGATGTAGTGCAGTGGATAGTGGAATGTAGTGCAGTGATGTAGTTCAGCGTGTAGAGGATGTAGTATAGTGATGTAGTGCAGTGGATAGTGGAATGTAGTGTAGTTATGTAGATCAGCGTGTAGGGGATGTAGTATAGTGATGTAGTGCAGTGGATAGTGGAATGTAGTGTAGTTATGTAGATCAGCGTGTAGGGGATGTAGTATAGTGATGTAGTGCAGTGGATAGTGGAATGTAGTGCAGTGATGAAGTTCTGCGTGTAGGGGATGTAGTATAGTGATGTAGTGCAGTGGATAGTGGAATGTAGTGTAGTTATGTAGATCAGCGTGTAGGGGATGTAGTATAGTGATGTAGTGCAGTGGATAGTGGAATGTAGTGTAGTTATGTAGATCTGCGTGTAGGGGATGTAGTATAGTGATGTAGTGCAGTGGATAGTGGAATGTAGTGTAGTTATGTAGATCAGCGTGTAGGGGATGTAGTATAGTGATGTAGTGCAGTGGATAGTGGAATGTAGTGTAGTTATGTAGATCTGCGTGTAGGGGATGTAGTATAGTGATGTAGTGCAGTGGATAGTGGAATGTAGTGTAGTTATGTAGATCAGCGTGTAGGGGATGTAGTATAGTGATGTAGTGCAGTGGATAGTGGAATGTAGTGTAGTTATGTAGATCTGCGTGTAGGGGATGTAGTATAGTGATGTAGTGCAGTGGATAGTGGAATGTAGTGTAGTTATGTAGATCAGCGTGTAGGGGATGTAGTATAGTGATGTAGTGCAGTGTATAGGGGCATGTAGTGTAGTTATGTAGATCAGCGTGTAGGGGATGTAGTATAGTGATGTAGTGCAGTGTATAGGGGCATGTAGTGTAGTTATGTAGATCTGCGTGTAGGGGATGTAGTATAGTGATGTAGTGCAGTGTATAGGGGCATGTAGTGTAGTTATGTAGATCAGCGTGTAGGGGATGTAGTATAGTGATGTAGTGCAGTGGATAGTGGAATGTAGTGTAGTTATGTAGATCAGCGTGTAGGGGATGTAGTATAGTGATGTAGTGCAGTGGATAGTGGAATGTAGTGTAGTTATGTAGATCAGCGTGTAGGTGATGTAGTATAGTGATGTAGTGCAGTGTATAGGGGCATGTAGTGTATTGATGTAGCTCTGCGTGTAGGTGATGTAGTATAGTGATGTAGTGCAGTGTATAGGGGCATGTAGTGTATTGATGTAGCTCTGCGTGTAGGTGATGTAGTATAGTGATGTAGTGCAGTGTATAGGGGCATGTAGTGTATTGATGTAGCTCTGCGTGTAGGTGATGTAGTATAGTGATGTAGTGCAGTGTATAGGGGCATGTAGTGTAGTTATGTAGCTCTGCGTGTAGGGGATGTTGTATAGTGATGTAGTGCAGTGGATAGTGGAATGTAGTGCAGTGGATAGTGGAATGTAGTGCAGTGGATAGTGGAATGTAGTGCAGTGGATAGTGGAATGTAGTGCAGTGGATAGTGGAATGTAGTGTAGTGGATAGTGGAATGTAGTGCAGTGGATAGTGGAATGTAGTGCAGTGGATAGTGGAATGTAGTGCAGTGGATAGTGGAATGTAGTGCAGTGGATAGTGGAATGTAGTGCAGTGGATAGTGGAATGTAGTGCAGTGGATAGTGGAATGTAGTGCAGTGGATAGTGGAATGTAGTGCAGTGATGAAGTGTTATGATATAGGTTGTCATTCCGACCCAATTGCTCGCTGCAGTTGTTCGCAGCGCAGCGATCGGGTCGGAACTGCACATGCGCCTGCGCATGCCGGACGGCTGAAGGCCGTCGTTCGTAAGCAATCGTCTCTGCCTGATTGACAGGCAGATGTGGTCGCTGGGTGGTAGGGGACCGTACGGCGCCGTTTGGCCGCCGTTTTGGGGGCGTGGTCCGGCCAACGCAGGTGTGGCTGGACCATGCAGTGGGCGGGCCGCAACGGCTGCGTGACGTCACATGCAGCCGCTGTGACCAGGGGCAGCGACGAGCAACTCCCGGTCAGCCGCAGCAGCTGCGCTGGCCGGGAGTTACTCAACAAGTACAAAAGCATGGCCGCTGTGCGATGCTTTTGTACTTGTGCAAGGGGGGGGGGCGGACAGACATGCGGGGCGGGCTACCTCTGTGCTGGGCGTCCCCCCGCATGTCAGTGTAAGTGATCGTAGCTGTGCTAAATTTAGCACAGCTACGATCAACTCGGAATGACCCCCATAGTGCAGTGATATAGGGGGTAATTCAGACTTGATCATAGCAGCAAATTTGTTAGCAATTGGGCAAAACTATGTGCACTGCATGGGGGGGGGGGGCGCAGATGTAACATGTGCAGAGAGAGTTAGATTTGGGTGGGGTGTGTTTAAATTGAAATCTAAATTGCAGTGTAAAAATAAAGCAGCCAGTATTTACCCTGCATAGAAACAATATAACCCACCCAAATATAACTCTCTGCACATGTTACATCTGCCCCACCTGCAGTGCACATGGTTTTGCCCAACTGCTAACAAATTTGCTGCTGCGATCAACTCTGAATTACCCTCCATAGTGCGATGATATAGTGATTATTTTAGTCTGACAGAGTTGTGGTTTTTTTGGTGGGGAAACGCGCCAAATTACTGCCTTGCCCCGGGTGACGAAAATCCCAGTTGCGGCCCTGCTGACACACATAATGCCCACTATTCCCTGTGTGCTGCCCTCTCACTCTCCCGCTTACCTGCAGGAGTCGGGAGGAAGCAGCACATCACCCAACCGGCCAGCTACTTAGCTCTCAAAGCCCCATGGGAACTGTCGGGGCAGAGCTACACGCGGCTGGGTACTGGGGGGATCCTTCCTGCCATGGCTGCAGGCTATGGGGTGGGATCGTTCGGACACTAATGCCTATGGCTGCATGTTGGGGGGGAAGGGGGGTGTTCAGCATCACCGGCTACGGGGGGGGGTTCGGGCATTAACACCCATGCGGCTGCATGCTAAATGGAGAGTGCATTACGGCCCACGGCTGCTTGCTCGATGGATTGGGGTTTCGGACATTACGGCCCGTGGCTGCATTCTAAATGGATGGGGTTTGGGCATTATGTCCAGCGGCTGCATGCTACATGGATGGGGGGTTTCGGCCTGCGGATACATGCTGAGGGGGAGGGGGGCGGGTGAGATGGATGTGTTTGGGCGAAACCGCCAGCTCTACAGGCTAGGTGGAGTGGGGCGAGGTTTGGTCACTACTTCCGGCGGCTGCAAGCTACGAGGGGGAAGGGGGTTTACTGGCTGAAAAAACCATGGCCCCTAGGACCGAGCCTCCAGTGCCATACTGATACTGCTGGGGTCGGGCAAAGCCGGCTGGCAGACAGAGGAAAACGCTTTCCGCTTCCAGTTACAACTGACAGAACACAGCTCCGCCCCACTTTAACACCTTTTGCTGTTGTGCCAATTTTGGTTGGTCCATAATTGGCGCTATATTCTATATTTCATCCAGAAGTAATTGGTATTATTTTGACGCATGCACGGATAATGCAGCCGGTAGAATCTCAGTAGAGATTGGAGTAGGGTAAACTAATAAAGAGACGTGGTTTCATGGAGTGTTACAGAATTTGGAGGCAGGAGCAGAGTCTGTCTTGGCAGTGAATAGGCGGTGGCAGGACCGTTACTAGGGGTGTGGGATCAGCTTCCTGGTGATGCTCCGGGCAGTGCTGCACTCACCGATGCTGGAGGCCCCACCCACTCGGTGTGATGTCATTGGTCAGGAGGCGTCGCTGGCACAGGCTGCAGTGAGTGGTGGAGTAGTCTTAAGGGGGGTACTCACGGAGCGATAATCTAAGCAATCTGACTAGATTGCATAGATTTTAAGCATGATCGCTCCGTGTGTACCCCCCACGGCGATAGTGATGCGCAGCCCCGCGCATCGCTATTGCTGGTGCTAGGCCAATCTAGCAGGTCGCTCATTTCACCCGCTGAGTGAAACGAGCGCCCCCCCCCCCCCCCGTCTCCCCCCGCACGCTCAGCACACATCTCTCCCACATCTGCCCGTGAATACGGGCATTTATAAGCATTAATGAGAGGTCATTATTATCAGACATGAGGTGTGGGTCAGAGGTAGATCTAAGAGGGAGAAATAAAATATATTGATGTGAGATTGGATCTATGGAAGGCTGGTCTTACTGAGGGATTTGTAGGTTAGTGAGATCCCCGCACAGCCAGCGGAGACAGCGGCACCAGTCTCCCTGTGCCCAGCGCAGCCCAGCACGCAGTAGCGTGTGCCGGGCTGGGGACACAGGCTGGAGCCGCTGACAGGTAAAGGGGAGGGGGGCTGCGGTGAACCCAGGTCACCGCTGGGTCCTTCCGTTAGGCACGAGCCCAGGTAATTAGTCCCCCTGCCCCTCTTGGCACCACCAGGACAGTAGAGATCTGGGCTAGGCCCACGTTCTTTTCAGGGGGCGTGGCCTAATCAAAGGCGGCGTGGTCATGCACCCTTAGAAAAAAATACGAAAAAATATTTTAAGCGACTACATGGCCACACTGCAGCCCAGTACACAGCAGTGTGTGCTGGGCTGAGGAGAAGAGCTGCAGCTGCTGCTGCTGCCAGGTAAGGGGGAGGGGCCCCAAGGGGGATGGGCCCTGGGCCCCTACTAAACCCCCACTGGGGCCCTTCATCAGACCTGGGTAAATTGTACCCTCTCCCCCCCCCCCCTCTCTCGTCACCACTGGGCACCACTGCTTGGGACTAAGAACCATTTTTATGAATAATTGTCTAAAAGTTCTGTAAAGTATCATTTCATATAAACATTATTTGCAGCAATTAGAGATGACCCGTCAGACCTATTCACTATGACAGTGACGATATTGCACTGGGGTGCGTTGCTTAGACTGGTAAATTACCCGCTATACAGTAGTATTACTATTATTAGCAGTAATTTATAATGTGCCATGAATTTCATTAGTACCGTACAGAACAAATATATACAGTTATAAATAGCGCAAGTGACCGTAAACTTCAAGGTAGTAGGATTGTATGATCCTTGCACAATTTAGTTAGGTAAGTTTGGGAGCAGGAGGCTATTAGAATAGTGGGAGTGTTTAGGGAGGAGCTACAGGACATTCCTCTTTCTCTTTTGGATTTCCCACCTTCCCTCCCCAAGCCACCTTTTTGCCCCACCCGTTTGTTTTCTTTTTCTTTGCCGGTTGGGGCTTGTCGGCCTATAGGTGGCGGGAAAGAGCGGCGGTTACAGTGGCTATTGCGCTGCTGTTCGGAGGACGCTCTTTGCCCAATACATTGTATACTCTGGCCTTCCTTACTGGGGGTCATTGGGTTTGCCGGGGGTCATTGGGCTTGGGAGTCTGGCCGCCCCTATTATGGTGTATTGGGAAGAGAGTTGGAGCCTCAGCAATTATTGGCGTAGCCGATGAGTGATATAAAGTCATGTCGTGGACATGCGTAGCGGCAATAAGTCGCAATGTCACTGGTGATCTAGCCGTTCTTTTTTATTTGCCACCATACTTAGTTTAAGTATTATAAATAAATAATGGTTGACTGATTTTAATGGCGTTTCAGTGGTCTATGTCGTTATTTCTAGATAAGTTAGTTATTATTTAATAGATAAGGTTATTGTGTGATAATGTAATTCAATCCAACATCTGCCGATAGAAAGTTAATAGAGTAACATATTTACAAGCATAGGGGGTCATTCCGAGTTGTTCGCTCGTTATTTTTTTCTCGCAACGGAGCGATTAGTCGCTAATGCGCATGCGCAATGTCCGCAGTGCGACTGCGCCAAGTAAATTTGCTATGCAGTTAGGTTTTTTACTCACGGCATTACGAGGTTTTTTCTTTGTTCTGGTGATCGTAATGTGATTGACAGGAAGTGGGTGTTTCTGGGCGGAAACTGGCCGTTTTATGGGAGTGTGTGAAAAAACGCTACCGTTTCTGGGAAAAACGCGGGAGTGGCTGGAGAAATGGAGGAGTGTCTGGGCGAACGCTGGGTGTGTTTGTGACGTCAACCCAGGAACGACACTGACTGAACTGATCGCAGATGCCGAGTAAGTCTGGAGCTACTCAGAAACTGCTAAGAAGTGTCTATTCGCAATTCTGCTAATCTTTCGTTCGCAATTTTGATAAGCTAAGATTCACTCCCAGTAGGCGGCGGCTTAGCGTCTGCAATGCTGCTAAAAGCAGCTTGCGAGCGAACAACTCGGAATGACCCCCATAGTTATAACGTATACCTATAGGCTGAGTTAGTGATCCTACGGTTAGGGATGAAACGAGGTTGGATCGTCAGAGCTTAAAAGGGAAGGGAAGCAGTAGGTTTTCAGGGACAGGCGTACTGTAAGTTAGGGTGAATGGATGAGTAGGTTAGTGAGAATAGCTGGGTTCAGCTTGTGGGTGACATGTATCAAGCACATTCTTTCAATGATAGCTAGTAGTTGATTGGTTAACTATAACTAATTAGAGGAGTAGAGGCACTAGGACTGGGAGGGGGTAAGATGTGTCGAACCTTGGACATAAAGTACCAGCCAGTCATCTCCTGTCATGTTACGTTCTGTGTTTGAAAAATGACAGTAAGGAGCTGATTGGTTGAAACTTTATCTTTCTCCAAGCTTTGAAACATCTCCCCTGAGTCTCGAGGGACTGTGATGGGGTTTTTTTTTTTTTTACTATTAAACAAATAATAATCTCCTTGTTTCTTTGAGAGCAGAACAATCTGGACCGTCATTGCCTTCTACAAAATGTTTTGTTCTGCAATTATATTTTAAAAGGTAAGTTTGTTCTAAACTCCAGTCACTTCTTGCCATGGTAACTTCAGTGGTTTTGATAACCACAAACTGGTGAAATTTATAGAAATTCAAAATTTGCCGTTTTGTTCTTTTTTTTTCTTCGGGTCTCGCTCTGAGCCGCTATATCTTAGCTAAAAATAATGCATCTGATAAAGTATTGAGTTATTTGTGTACAGAACACAACAAAACACAGAAGCAGCATTCATACTCTAATGTAGATACTGTCAGATGAGTATTTCCCCCAGGGGGCATTAAATAAAAGGTGCCATTTAAAAATGGCTACACCCTGTCATCATCTTAGAACATTACGAACCCATGTAAAATTGTTAGTGTGCTCGTTGCGGATGAAATGTCACAGCTTTCATGAAGTCCCCCGAAGGGCCGCCCTGGGAGGTCCAGCGATTGGTTGATCGAGAAGGAATATAAACTAGTTCAGACAGAGGGGGTAATTCCAAGTTGATCGCAGCAGGAAATTTGTTATCAGTTGGGCAAAACCATGTGCACTGCAGGGGGGGCAGATGTAACATGTGCAGAGAGAGATAGATTTGGGTAGGGTGAGTTAATCTGCAATCTAAATTGCAGTGTAAAAATAAAGCAGCCAGTATTTACCCTGCACAGAAACAAAATAACCCACCCAAATCTAACTCTCTCTACACATGTTATATCGGGTGTGGTTCATCAAATCGACAGTGTCTAGGTCGACAATGTTTAGGTCGACCACTATTGGTCGACAGTCACTAGGTCGACATGGATGGAAGGTCAACAGGGTTTCTAGGTCGACATGTGCTAGGTCGACAGGTCTAAAGGTCGACATGAGGATTTTTTATTTTTTTTTGGTGTAGTTTTCTTCGTAGAGTGACCGGGATCCCAAATTAGTGCACCGCGTCCCCTCTCATGGCTCGCTTCGCTCGCCATGCTTCGGGCATGGTGCCTTCAATCCGCTACCGCTTCGCTCGGCACACTTTACCGTTCCAATCGTAGTCCACGTGGATCGTTAAGTATGAAAAAATTCAAAAAAAAGAAAAAAATGTGAAAAACTCATGTCGACCTTTAGACCTGTCGACCTAGCACATGTCGACCTAGAAACCATGTCGACCTTCCATCCATGTCGACCTAGTGACTGTCGACCTACAGTGGTCGACCTAAACATTGTCGACCTAAACACTGTCGATCTTCAGACCGGATCCCGTTATATCTGCCCCCCCTGCAGTGCACATGGTTTTTCCCAACTGCTAAAAAATTTCCTGCTGCGATCAACTTGGAATTACCCCCAGAATGTACACAGCGTAGTTTAGATTTAACTAGACCATCTTGCCAGCAGAATAAGAATGTTGGTGGAGACCCCTATTATGACAACATGGTGGAGAGAAAGGTAAATAGGACACTGGGTAATTGATGCCTGATCGCTGGTCTGCATTTTTTGCTGCCCTGCGATTAGATAGTCGTCGTCTACAGGGGGAGAGTATAAGCTCTGTGTAAGTGTGCGTTCACTTTTGTAGCAGAGCTTCATAAAAATCAGTTCTCTGCGCAGCCTGGGACTTACTCAGCCACTGCGATGGAATCCTGCTGATCGGGGGCGGAGCTGACGTCAGCCACCCTCCCTGAAAACGCCTGATCCTGCCTACGTTTTTCCGGACACTCCTGTAAAATGGTCAGTTGTCACCCACTAACGGCCTCTTCCTGTCACTCACCTTGTGAACGCTCCATCCTGTAGCTAGGTGCCGAAGCCTGATGCTATTGTGTGAAGAGCCGGCACATAGCGGTGCATACGCATGCGCAGTTCAGATCTGATCGACCGTTGTGCGAAAACGCACAGCAGCGATCAGATCTGAATTACCCCCCATAGTCTTGAAGAAATATTCTTAGATGGTTCAGATGGGTGTGGTTCGTTTTATCGACAGTATCTAGGTCGACAATGTTTAGGTCGACCACTATAGGTCGACAGTCACTAGGTCGACATGGATGGAAGGTCGACAGGGTTTCTAGGTCGACATGTGCTAGGTCGACAGGTCTAAAGGTCGACATGAGGAATTTTTTTTTTGGGGGTGTCGTTTTCTTCGTAGAGTGACCGGGATCCCAAATTAGTGCACCGCGTCCCCTCGCATGGCTCGCTATGCTTCGGGCATGGTGCCTTCGCTCCGCTACCGCTTCGCTCGGCACACTTTACCGTTCCAATCGTAGTCCACGTGGATCGTTAAGTATGAAAAAATCCCCCCCCCCTCCCAAAAAGTGAAAAACTCATGTCGACCTTTAGACCTGTCGACCTAGCACATGTCGACCTAGAAACCCTGTCGACCTTCCATCCATGTCGACCTAGTGACTGTCGACCTATAGTGGTCGACCTAAACATTGTCGACCTAGACACTGTCGATCTTCAGACCGGATCCCGGTTCAGATACCATTCAAAAGGAAGAATAGCTCTGTCTCCTGCAAAATGGGTGTTTTTGCTGGATATAGGGCTTCTATGACAAAGGCTTCCCAGCCTATGACAGACATTATACATGTACCGCCAGCTGTCCTCCTGTAGCAGAGCACCCCTACCGGAAAAGTTCATACCTGTACCACCAGCTGTCCACCTATAGCAGGGGACCCGTACCGGAAAAGTTGTTACTTGTACCGCCAGCTGTCCTCCTATAGCAGGGGACCCGTACCGGAAAAGTTGTTACTTGTACCGCCAGCTGTCCTCCTATAGCAGGGGACCCCTACAGGAAGAGTTATTACCTGTACTGACAGCTTTCCTTCTATAGCAGAGGACCCATACCAGAAAGTTGCTACCTGTACAGCCAGCTGTCCTATAGCAGGGGACCCCTACCTGAAATGTTGTTACCTGTACCACCAGATGTCCTCCTATAGCAGAAAACCTGGAAAATGTGCATTTTTAAAATATTTCACTATTTTATTTAGGGATGTGCAGACTTGGTATTGTTTTTTTTTTAATCAGTGCCCACAGTGCAACATTAACCCTTTATTGGTGCACACTGGTGCCCGCAAAAAGTGTTTGCTGTGTGCCACCATTACTATAATTTAAGTGCAGTAATTCACAGCTGTGTGTAAAAATAAATAAATAAATAAATATATATATATATATATATACCCCAAAAAACTTGTGTGTGTTCAGGGCCAGGCCATGCCACCACATTAATAATGTAAGCGCTGTGAGTCGCAGTGTGAAGTTCTTGCCATTTGTTAAAAATAAATATAGAAAAAGAATAAAAAAGAAAGAAAAATCAAACAATTTGCATTGTGTTACAAAAACACTCTGTAGGTGATATGCCATCCAAAGCATTAATAATAAAAGTGCCGTGAGTTGATATGTATCATGATCAGTCAATGGAGCAGGAGCAGCAACCAAGTACTAGTGCTGAGGCTGCTGAAAATCATGATAGTATTAAGACTTCTAGTAAATTTGGTCCAGGGGTCATAAAGTTTAGGAAAGGGCACCTGAAATCTTTCACAATGTAAAAAAATAGGGGTAGAGGTGACACATGAACAACCGACAAATCAGTGCCCCCTCCCCCCAAAAAAAACATAACAATATTAAGGCTGAAGAACAAACTGTGGTCACAAATTCCTGAGAGTTTAGGGGTGTCCATGTTAACTAAGTGAGTCTGACATTTCTCACACTGTCCTCATAGATAAGCCTCCTACCATTTCTGCACCATCTGCAAATGTGGGGATGAGCAAAGATGGTGATGATGACATCATAGAAATTGAATTTGCTAGTGTGGAAGTGGAACAGGATGAAGGGTATAATTGTGTACTGTCTGATGATAATGAGGATGAATAGGATGATGTCTGTGTAAGACAACCACCAGTGGAACAATTCTTGCCCTTGATAAAAAAGAAAGCCGTTGTGCAGGGGTGGATTGGGAAGGAAAACAAGCCCAGGTAAACTCCGTAAGTAGCTCCAATAGCGGTGGGGTCTGCTGTGGGGGTTTGGATCATCCCCAATCCGGATGCAGCCATGGCACTCCCTGCATTCCGTGGCTGTGATTTCACTCCAATGCCACCACAAAGCCCCTCCCCAGGGCAAATAGTGCATCCAAATGCGCAAGGACAAAGCATCTACAGAAGTGCAGATCACCCACCTGAGCATGGCCTCCAATCTGCACGACCCAGAGCCTCTACACGCAACCAACCCCAGCAACATGTCCATATCACCACAACAACACACTCGCACCATGCCACATCTGCGTCTGACCAGCCAACCCCCCCGCAACCGCCCAGAAACGTCCAACACACCTCTCCCTGGGCATTTCCAAATCTGCACTATGACTCTGCATGAAACCACCGGGACACATGCGCGGTGCCCTCCCCCCAATAAATAAATAAATCAACACATTGGGCCAATGGGAAAAGACAACACACTGGCCCCAAAGAAAAAAACAAACAAACACGTTTCATCCTGATGCTCATCACTGTGGATCTTTGTCAAAGCACCTTGACAAAGACACATACTAGGGTTGAAACATGTTGGAAGCAGGTGGAAGCTGTCATCAGCAGTAGTGTGATACCTGTAATTCCTTATAAGCAGCAGTCAAGGGCACAGGGTGCACCGGGGACATTCGGATCCGATAGGAAAGCTAGTGGTACAGTGATATATGGGTCTGGGATTCAGGGTCGTCAGTGTCTAGGTCGACACACCTTAGGTCAACACCAATTGGTCGACACACCTTAGGTCGACACCAGAAATAGGTTGACACGGCCATGGAAAAAGGTCGACATTAGTTTTTTATGTGGGTTTTTGTGTCGTTTTCTTCGTAAAGTGACCGGGAACCCCAATTAGTGCACCGTGTCCCCGTGCATGGCATCACTCACCATGCTTCGGGCAAGGTTACTATTGCCAATCATAGTCCACGTGGATCGTAAAATATGAAAACGTTTTTAAAAAACGTAAAAAAATGTGAAAAACTTGACGACCTTTTTCCATGTCGACTTTGTTCATGTTGCCCTATTGGTGTCAACCTATTTCTGGTGTCAACCTAAGGTGTGTTGACCAACTGGTGTCGACATAAGGTTTTTCGACCTAAGTGGTGTTACCCAGAGTCCGAATACCGTGATATATACCTGTGGCAATCACCGCCAGCAGACCCTGGAAATGTTGTCCTGTTTTTACGTCTGCTGGTATAGATGAATAAACCCTACAGTACCACAATATCTGGCCTCCAATGGTCCGGTGAGCTCCCCATTTAAACATCTATCTAGCTTTGAAGTTGCTGATTTGAGGAAAAAGAGTGTATCTTTTCATGTGGCAATAACAATGTTTTTATGGAACAGCTTATGATTTTTTTAATGTGCAATAAAACGTGATTTTTATAGATACTTCTGACAAATTTGATAAACTGTAGTCAGGTCATATTTGTATTACTTAGAAGAAGAGCTCTAAGGACGTGTAAAATGAGAATATTTCACAATATTCAACATCTACCATATAAGTTTTAAGAGGCTGCCATATTAGAGACAGTGTTTTATAAAAAGCATGTGTGGTCTATCAGTAACTTGTTATCAAGACAGTGATTAAGTAGATTTGGTTTATTATTATTGACGGCTGTGGATTCCTTTTATTATTGCACTCAGTGTGTTTTATATTATGATGGAAAACAAATTGCAAGAGAAAAGTATGTGACAAGTGAAATGATATATGTAGGTAGTCCTTCCAAAAATGTGGTTTGTGGTGGCCCAAATAAATCAAGCACTTCAGCCACAAAAGCGATAGTCCCTGAAGTGCTTGGTTTGTTAAATTGTGCATGTCCTTTTTAATATCTAACATAAGTGAGTGGAATGGCCCAAGGACAATTCCATCTTGCACCACTTTTCTTTTCATAATAGGCTGTATTTTGGGGGGCATTGGGGACGGTCTTTTTGGCATAGACATTTTTATTGGTTATAGCTCTAATACATTACTAATTTGCAACACATTTTTAAACAGATATACATTCTGTAAAGAATGTTTGTGCTGCTGCTCTGTTGTGAGTTTAGCCAGCCAGTTTTTGGCCATTATACTGTAGGTGAAAAAATAATGCTATTAAGGTTAATAATAATGTATGAACAAAAACAGGCCCAAATTACATGATTTTAGCTGTTTTAGCATTTTTTGGAGAAAAAAAAATACAGATCCAAAACCAAAACACGAAAGTCGGCGCACATTCTATTTTTTTTTATAATTTTAACATTTTTGTTTTTTCATTTTTATTTTATTTTAGTAGTTGCAGATCTTTAGAGGGTTGAGCCCAATCCACAAGAAAAAGCAGCTTATCTACATACCAGGTGCTAGTGATATCACTGAAGCACAAAGTGAAATCATCTGGGGCTCGGGTTCTCAGCGTTGCGGCTCCGACTTTATGGAACTCGCTGCCCCACACAATCCGGGAGGCCTCCACTCTAGAATCCTTCAAAAACAGACTCAAGACTTCCCTGTTAACTCACGCATTTCACTAATGTCACTTATTAAGCCTGTTTTATATTTTGTGTTGTAAATGCAAATGTAAAGCACTTTGAATGCTACTGGAATAAAATTACTATATAAATAATCTTCTATTAAAATTATTATTATTATTATTATTAGGTGTTGCTGGAATGTTCCTCCAGACTAGGGATGGCCATCAGTGTGCCATCAATGAGAAAAATGGAAGGTGCCATCGATGGTATTAAACTGTACAATGCCAGACCATCGATGGTTATTACACACATGTGCAGAAGATATTTGTTCTGTGCTGACTTCAGAGACAGACTGAGCTGACAACTTTCTCCTGGGCATGCGCTGTGCCTCTGGCGCTGCCCATCAAGGGTCGACAACGAGGGCGGGCAATCCATCCCAAACGCTCACTGCTGCATGTGGCACAAGGTGATAAAGTACCGACCAACCAGCATCTAGCTGTCCTGTTTCAAACACAGCCTGTGACATAGTAGTTAGGAGCTGATTAGCTGGTGTTTTATCTCTGTGCACTTTATCTCTCTCCAAGGCTTAGACACGGTGAGTGTCCACATACAATATGGAACCCCTAGATCACATATAGTACAGCTTAGCAACTGATGCAGAACCCATACGCTGCGCTGTACAGAAACAGACACTGGACCTCATACAGACACGACCTCATACAAACACTGGACCTCATGCAGACACTGGACCTCATACAGACACTGGATCTCATACAGACACTGGACCTCATACAGGCACTGTACCTCATACAGACACTGGATCTCATACAGACACTGGACGTCATACAGACCCTGGACCTAATACAGACCGTGGACCTCATACAGACACTGGAGCTCATACAGGCACTGTACCTCATACAGACACTGGAGCTCATACAGACACTGGAGCTCATACAGACCCTGGACCTCATACAGGCACTGTACCTCATACAGACACTGGACGTCATACAGACCCTGGACCTAATACAGACACTGGACTTCATAAAGACACTGGACCTCATGCAGACACTTGACCTCATGCAGACACTGGACCTTATGCAGACACTGTATCTCATACAGACACTGGACCTCATACAGACTGTCAGACACTGGACCACATACAGACACTGGACCTCATACAAACACTGGACCTCATACAGACACTGGACCTCATACAGACACTGGACCTCATACAGACACTGGAGCTCATACAGGCACTGTACCTCATACAAACACTGGAGCTCATACAGACACTGGAGCTCATACAGACCCTGGACCTCATACAGGCACTGTACCTCATACAGACACTGGATGTCATACAGACCCTGGACCTAATACAGACACTGGACTTCATAAAGACACTGGACCTCATGCAGACACTTGACCTCATGCAGACACTGGACCTTATGCAGACACTGTATCTCATACAGACACTGGACCTCATACAGACTGTCAGACACTGGACCACATACAGACACTGAACCTCATGCAGACACTGGACCTCATACAGACCTTGTACCACATACAGACACTGGAACACATACAGACCCAGGACCCCATACAGACCCTGAACCTCATGCAGACCCTGGACCTCATGCAGACACTGGACCTCATGCAAACACTGGACCTCATGCAGACACTGGATCTTATACAGACACTGAACCTCATATAGACATTGGACCTGATACAGAGTCAGACACTGGACTTCATACAGACACTGGATCTTATACAGACACTGGACCTCATACAGACACTGGACCTCATACAGACCCTAGACCTCATACAGGCACTGTACCTCATACAGACACTGGACCTCATACAGGCCCTGGACCTTATACAGACACTGGACCTCATAAAGACACTGGACCTCATGCAGACACTGGACCTCATGCAGACACTGGACCTCATGCAGACACTGGATCTAATACAGACACTGGACCTTATACAGACACTGGACCTCATACAGACTGTCAGACACTGGACCACATACAGACACTGGATCTCATAAAGACACTGGACCTCATACAGACCCTGGACCTCATACAGACCTTGGACCTCATATAGACACTAGACCTCATACAGACCCAGGACCCCATACAGACCCTGAACCTCATGCAGACCCTGGACCTCATGCAGACACTGGATCTCATGCAGACACTGGACCTCATGCAGACACTGGATCTCATACAGACACTGGACCTCATATAGACATTGGACCTCATACAGAGTGTCAGACACTGGACCTCATACAGATACTGGATCTCATACAGACACTGGACCTCATACAGACACTGGACCTCATACAGGCCCAGGACCTTATACAGACACTGGACCTCATAAAGACACTGGACCTCATGCAGACACTTGACCTCATGCAGACACTGGACCTCATGCAGACACTGGATCTAATACAGACACTGGACCTTATACAGACACTGGACCTCATACAGACTGTCAGACACTGGACCACATACAGACACTGGATCTCATAAAGACACTGGACCTCATACAGACCCTGGACCTCATACAGACCTTGGACCTCATATAGACACTGGACCTCATAAAGACCCAGGACCCCATACAGACCCTGAACCTCATGTAGACCCTGGACCTCATGCAGACACTGGACCTCATGCAGACACTGGATCTCATGCAGACACTGGACCTCATGCAGACACTGGATCTCATACAGACACTGGACCTCATATAGACATTGGACCTCATACAGAGTGTCAGACACTGGACCTCATACAGACACTGGATCTCATACAGACCCTGGAACTCATACAGGCACTGTACCTCATACAGACACTGGACCTCATACAGGCCCTGGTCCTCATACAGACACTGGACCTCATAAAGACACTGGACCTCGTGCAGACACGACATCATGCAGACACTGGATCTCATACAGACACTAGACCTCATACAAACCCTAGACCTCATACAGGCACTGTACCTCATACAGACACTGGATCTCATACAGACACTGTACCTCATACAGACCCTGGACCTAATACAGACCATGGAACTCATAAAGACACTGGACCTCATGCAGACACTTGACCTCATGCAGACACTGGATCTCATAAAGACACTGGACCTTATACAGACATTGGACCTCATACAGACTGTCAGACACTGGACCACATACAGACACTGGACCTCATACAGACACTGGACCTCATACAGTCCTTGGACAACATACAGACACTGGACCTCATACAGACCTAGGACCCCATACAGACCCTGAACCTCATGCAGACCCTGGACCTCATGCAGACACTGGACGTCATGCAGACACTGGATCTCGTGCAGACACTGGACCTCATGCAGACACTGGATCTTATACAGACACTGGACCTCATATAGACATTGGACCTCATACAGAGTGTCAGACACAGGACCTCATACTGACACTGGATCTCATACAGACACTGGACCTCATACAGACACTGGACCTCATACAGACATTGGACCTCATACAGACCCAAGACCTCATACAGGCACTGTACCTCATACAGACACTGGATCTCGTACAGACACTGGACCTCATACAGGCCCTGGACCTCATACAGACACTGGACCTCATGCAGACACTGGACCTCATACAGACACTGGACCTTATACAGACATTGGACCTCATACAGACTGTCAGACACTGGACCACATACAGATACTGGATCTCATACAGACACTGGACCAGAGTGTCAGACACTGGACCTCATACAGTCCTTGGACCCCATACAGACACTGGACCTCATACAGACCCAGGACCCCATACAGACCTGAACCTCATGCAGACACTGGACCTCATGCAGACTCTGGACCCCATGCAGACACTGGATCTCATACAGACAAAGGACCTCATATAGACATTGGACCTCATACAGAGTGTCAGACACTGGACCTCATACAGACACTGGACCTCATACAGACCCTGGACCTCATAAAGACCCTGGACCTCACACAGACACTGGACCTCATACAGACACTGGACCTCATACAGGCCCTGGTCCTCATACAGACACTGGACCTCATGCAGACACTTGACCTCATGCAGACACTGGACCTCATGCAAACACTGGACCTCATGCAGACTCTGGATCTCATACAGACACTGGACCTCATACAGACATTGGCCCTTATACAGACTGTCAGACACTGGACCTCATACAGACACTGGATCTCATACAGACACTGGAACTTATACAGATCATGGACCTCATACAGACCTTGGACCTCATACAGACACTGGACCTCATACAGACCCAGGACCCCATACAGACCCTGAACCTCATGCAGACACTGGACCTCATGCAGACACTGGACCTCATGCAGACACTGGATCTTATACAGATACTGAACCTTATATAGACATTGGACCTCATACAGAGTCAGACACTGGACCTCATACAGACACTGGATCTCATAGACACTTGACCTCATACAGACACTGGACCTCATACAGACCCTAGACCTCATACAGGCACTGTACCTCATACAGACACTGGACCTCATACAGGCCCTGGACCTTATACAGACACTGGACCCATAAAGACACTGGACCTCATGCAGACACTTGACATCAAGCAGACACTGGACCTCATGCAGACACTGGATCTAATACAGACACTGGAACTTATACAGACATTGGACCTCATACAGACTGTCAGACACTGGACCACATACAGACACTGGATCTCATACAGACACTGGACCTCATACAGACCCTGGACCTCATACAGACCTTGGACCTCATACAGACACTGGACCTCATACAGACCCAGGACCCCATACAGACCCAGGACCCCATACAGACCCTGAACCTCATGCAGACCCTGTACCTCATGCAGACACTGGACCTCATGCAGACACTGGATCTCATGCAGACACTGGACCTCATGCAGACACTGGATCTCATACAGACATGGACCTCATATAGACATTGGACATCATTCAGAGTGTCAGACACTGGACCTCATACAGATACTGGATCTCATAGACACTGGACCTCATGCAGACACTGGACCACATACAGACCCTGGACCTCATACAGGCACTGGACCTCATAAAGACACTGGATCTCATACAGACACTGGACCTCATAGAGACCTTGGTCTTCATACAGACACTGGATCTCATACAGACCATGGACCTCATACAGACCCAGGACTCCATACAGACCATGAACCTCATGCAGACCCTGTACCTCATGCAGACACTGGATCTCATGCAGACACTGGATCTCATACAGACACTGGACCTCATGCAGACACTGGATCTCATACAGACACTGGACCTCATATAGACATTGCACCTCATACAGAGTGTCAGACACTGGACCTCATACAGACCCTGGAACTCATACAGGCACTGTACCTCATACAGACACTGGACCTCATACAGGCCCTGGTCCTCATACAGACACTGGACCTCATAAAGACACTGGACCTCATGCAGACACTGGACATCATGCAGACACTGGATCTCATACAGACACTGGACCTTATACAGACATTGGACCTCATACAGACTGTCAGACACTGGACCACATACAGACACTGGATCTCATACAGACACTGGACCTCATACAAACCCTGGACCTCATACAGGCACTGCACCTCATACAGACACTGGATCTCATACAGACACTGGACCTCATACAGACCCTGGACCTAATACAGACCCTGGACCTCATAAAGACACTGGATCTCATGCAGACACTGGATCTAATACAGACACTGGACCTTATACAGACATTGGACCTCATACAGACTGTCAGACACTGGACCACATACAGACACTGGATCTCATACAGACACTGGACCTCATACAGACCCTGGACCTCATACAGACCTTGGACCTCATACAGACACTGGACCTCATACAGACCCAGGACCCAATACAGACCCTGAACCTTATGCTGACCCTGGACCTCATGCAGACACTGGACCTCATGCAGACACTGGATCTCATGCAGACACTGGACCTCATGCAGACACTGGATCTCATACAGACACTGGACCTCATATAGACATTGGACCTCATACAAAGTGACAGACACTGGACCTCATACAGATACTGGATCTCACATAGACACTGGACCTCATACAGACACTGGACCTCATACAGACCCTGGACCTCATACAGGCACTGGACCTTATAAAGACACTGGATCTCATACAGACCCTGGACCTCATAGAGACCTTGGTCTTCATACAGACACTGGATCTCATACAGACCCTGGACCTCATACAGACCCAGAACTCCATACAGACCATGAACCTCATGCAGACCCTGTACCTCATGCAGACACTGGATCTCATGCAGACACTGGATCTCATACAGACACTGGACCTCATGCAGACACTGGATCTCATACAGACACTGGACCTCATATAGACATTGGACCTCATACAGAGTGTCAGACACTGGACCTCATACAGACACTGGACCTCATACAGACCCTGGAACTCATACAGGCACTGTACCTCATACAGACACTGCACCTCATACAGGCCCTGGTCCTCATACAGACACTGGACCTCATAAAGACACTGGACCTCATGCAGACACTGGACATCATGCAGACACTGGATCTCATACAGACACTGGACCTTATACAGACATTGGACCTCATACAGACTGTCAGACACTGGACCACATACAGACACTGGATCTCATACAGACCCTGGACCTCATACAGACACTGGACCTCATACAAACCCTGGACCTCATACAGGCACTGCACCTCATACAGACACTGGATCTCATACAGACACTGGACCTCATACAGACCCTGGACCTAATACAGACCCTGGACCTCATAAAGACACTGGACCTCATGCAGACACTGGATCTAATACAGACACTGGACCTTATACAGACATTGGACCTCATACAGACTGTCAGACACTGGACCACATACAGACACTGGATCTCATACAGACACTGGACCTCATACAGACCCTGGACCTCATACAGACCTTGGACCTCATATAGACACTGGACCTCATACAGACCCAGGACCCAATACAGACCCTGAACCTTATGCTGACCCTGGACCTCATGCAGACACTGGACCTCATGCAGACACTGGATCTCATGCAGACACTGGACCTCATGCAGACACTGGATCTCATACAGACACTGGACCTCATATAGACATTGGACCTCATACAAAGTGACAGACACTGGACCTCATACAGATACTGGATCTCATATAGACACTGGACCTCATACAGACACTGGACCTCATACAGACCCTGGACCTCATACAGGCACTGGACCTTATAAAGACACTGGATCTCATACAGACCCTGGACCTCATAGAGACCTTGGTCTTCATACAGACACTGGATCTCATACAGACCCTGGACCTCATACAGACCCAGAACTCCATACAGACCATGAACCTCATGCAGACCCTGGACCTCATGCAGACACTGGATCTCATGCAGACACTGGATCTCATACAGACACTGGACCTCATGCAGACACTGGATCTCATACAGACACTGGACCTCATATAGACATTGGACCTCATACAGAGTGTCAGACACTGGACCTCATACAGACACTGGCTCTCATACAGACCCTGGAACTTATACAGGCACTGTACCTCATACAGACACTGGACCTCATACAGGCCCTGGTCCTCATACAGACCCTGGACCTCATAAAGACACTGGACCTCATGCAGACACTGGACATCATGCAGACACTGGATCTCATACAGACACTGGACCTTATACAGACATTGGACCTCATACAGACTGTCAGACACTGGACCACATACAGACACTGGATCTTATACAGACACTGGACCTCATACAAACCCTGGACCTCATACAGGCACTGCACCTCATACAGACACTGGAACTCATACAGACACTGGACCTCATACAGACCCCGGACCTAATACAGACCCTGGACCTCATAAAGACACTGGACCTCATGCAGACACTTGACCTCATGCAGACACTGGTCCTCATACAGACACTGGACCTTATACAAACATTGGACCTCATACAGACTGTCAGACACTGGACCACATACAGACACTGGACCTCATACAGACACTGGACCTCATACAGACCCCGGACCTATTACAGACCCTGGACCTCATAAAGACACTGGACCTCATGCAGACACTTGACCTCATGCAGACACTGGTTCTCATACAGACACTGGACCTTATACAAATATTGGACCTCATACAGACTGTCAGACACTGGACCACATACAGACACTGGACCTCATACAGACACTGGACCTCATACAGACACTGGATCTCATACAGACACTGGACCTCATACAGACACTGGACCTCATACAGACCCAAGACCTCATACAGGCACTGTACCTCATACAGACACTGGATCTCGTAAAGACACTGGACCTCATACAGGCCCTGGACCTCATACAGACTCTGGACCTCATGCAGACACTGGACCTCATGCAGACACTTGACCTCATGCAGACACTGGACCTCATACAGACACTGGACCTTATACAGACATTGGACCTTATACAGACTGTCAGACACTGGACCACATACAGATACTGGATCTCATACAGACACTGGACCTCATACAGACCCTGGACCTCATACAGACCTTGGACCTCATACAGACACTTGACCTCATACAGACCCAGGACCCCATACAGACCCTGAACCTCATGCAGACCCTGGACCTCATGCAGACACTGGACCTCATGCAGACACTGGATCTCATACAGACACAGGACCTCATATAGACATTGGACCTCATACAGAGTGTCAGACACTGGACCTCATACAGACACTGGACCTCATACAGAACCTGGACCTCATAAAAACCCTGGACCTCATACACACACTGGACCTCATACAGACACTGGACCTCATACAGGCCCTGGTCCTCATACAGACACTGGACCTCATAAAGACACTGGACCTCATGCCGACACTTGACCTCATGCAGACACTGGACCTCATGCAGACACTGGACCTCATGCAGACTCTGGATCTCAAACAGACACTGGACCTCATACAGACATTGGCCCTCATACAGACTGTCAGACACTGGACCTCATACAGACACTGGATCTCATACAGACACTGGAACTTATACAGATCCTGGACCTCATACAGACCTTGGACCTCATGCAGACACTGGACCTCATGCAGACCCTGGACCTCATGCAGACACTGGATCTCATACAGACACAGGACCTCATATAGACATTGGACCTCATACAGAGTGTCAGACACTGGACCTCATACATACACTGGACCTCATACAGGCCCTGGTCCTCATACAGACACTGGACCTCATAAAGACACTGGACCTCATGCAGACACTTGACCTCATGCAGACACTAGACCTCATGCAGACACTGGACCTCATGCAGACTCTGGATCTCATACACACACTGGACCTCATACAGACATTGGCCCTCATACAGACTGTCAGACACTGGACCTCATACAGGCACTGGATCTCATACAGACACTGGAACTTATACAGATCCTGGACCTCATACAGGCACTGTACCTCAAACAGACACTTGATCTCATGCAGACACTGGACCTCATACAGACACTGGACCTCCTATAGACTCTGGACCTCATACAGACCGTGGACCTCATACAGACCCTGGACCTCATAAAGACACTGTACCTCATACAGACTCTGGACCTCATACGGACACTGGACCTCATGCAGACCCTGGACCTCATACAGACCCTGGACCTCATACAGACACTGGATCTCATACAGACACTGGACCTCATACAGACCCTGGATCTCATACAGACACTGGACCTCATACAGACTCTGGACCTCATGCAGACCCCGCACCTCATACAGACCTTGGACCTCATACAGACCCTGGACCTCATACAGACACTGGACCTCATACAGACCCTGGATCTCATACAGACACTGGACCTCATACAGACACTGGATCTCATGCAGACATTGGATCTCATACAGACACTGGACCTCATATAGACCATGGACCTCATACAGACCATGGACCTCATACAGACCCTGGATCTCATACAGGCACTGTACCTCAAACAGACACTGGATCTCATACAGACACTGGATCTCATGCAGACACTGGATCTCATACAGACACTGGACCTCATACAGACCCTGGATCTCATACAGGCACTGTACCTCAAACAGACACTGGATCTGATACAGACACTGGACATCATACAGACACTGGATCTCATACAGACACTGGACCTCATATAGACCCTGGACCTCATACAGACCGTGGACCTCATACAGACACTGGACCTCATACAGACTCTGGACCTCATACAGACACTGGACCTCATACAGACCCTGGACCTCATACAGACCCTGGACCTCATACAGACACTGGACCTCATACAGTCACTTCTAACTCATGGAGACACTGGATCTCATACAGACACTGGATCTCATACAGAGACTGGATCTCATACAGGCATTGGACCTCATGCAGACACTGGATCTCATACAGACACTGGACCTCATACAGACACTGGACCTCATGCAGACACTGGATCTCATACAGACACTGGATCTCATACAGGCACTTCTAACTCATACAGACACTGGATCTCATACAGACCCTGGACCTCATACAGACCCTGGACCTCATACAGACTCTGGACCTCATGCAGACACTGGATCTCATAGAGGGACTGGATATCATACAGGCATTGGACCTCATACAGACACGACCTCATACAGACACTGGACCTCATACAGACCCTGGATCTCATGCAGACATTGGACCTCATACAGACACTGGACCTCATATAGACCCTGGACCTCATACAGACCGTGGACCTCATACAGACCCTGGACCTCATATAGACACTGGACCTCATACAGACTTTGGACCTAATGCAGACCCCGCACCTCATACAGACCTTGGACCTCATACAGACCCTGGACCTCATACAGACACTGGACCTCATACAGACCCTGGATCTCATACAGACACTGGACCTCATACAGACACTGTATCTCATGCAGACATTGGATCTCATACAGACACTGGACCTCATATAGACCATGGACCTCACACAGACCATGGACCTCATACAGACCCTGAATCTCATACAGGCACTGTACCTCAAACAGACACTGGATCTCATACAGACACTGGATCTCATGCAGACACTGGATCTCATACAGACACTGGACCTCATACAGACCCTGGATCTCATACAGGCACTGTACCTCAAACAGACACTGGATCTGATACAGACACTGGACATCATACAGACACTGGATCTCATACAGACACTGGACCTCATATAGACCCTGGACCTCATACAGACCGTGGACCTCATACAGACACTGGACCTCATACAGACCCTGGACCTCATACAGACACTGGACCTCATACAGTCACTTCTAACTCATGGAGGCACTGGATCTCATACAGACACTGGATCTCATACAGAGACTGGATCTCATACAGGCATTGGACCTCATGCAGACACTGGATCTCATACAGACACTGGACCTCATACAGACACTGGACCTCATGCAGACACTGGATCTCATACAGACACTGGATCTCATACAGGCACTTCTAACTCATACAGACACTGGATCTCATACAGACCCTGGACCTCATACAGACCCTGGACCTCATACAGACTCTGGACCTCATGCAGACACTGGATCTCATAGAGGGACTGGATATCATACAGGCATTGGACCTCATACAGACACTGGACCTCATACAGACACTGGACCTCATACAGACACTAGACCTCAAACAGACCCTGGACCTCATACAGACACTGGACTCATGCAGACCCTGGACCTCATACAGACACTGGATCTCATACAGACATTGCACCTCATACAGACATTGGACCTCAGACAGACCCTGGACCTCATACAGACACTGGACCTCATACAGACCCAGGACCCCATACAGACCCTGGACCTCATACAGACCCTGGACCTCATACAGACACTGGACCTCATACAGACTCTGGATCTCATGCAGACACTGGACCTCATACAGACACTGGACCTCATACAGACACTGGATCTCATGCAGACATTGCACCTCATACAGACCCTGGACCTCATACAGACACTGGATTCCATAGAGATATTGGACCTCATACAGACCCTGGATCTCATACACACCCTGGACCTCATACAGACACTGGATCTCATACAGACACTGGATCTCATACAGTCACTTCTAACTCATAGAGACACTGGATCTCATACAGACACTGGATAACATACAGAGACTGGATCTCATACAGGCATTGGACCTCATGCAGACACTGGATCTCATACAGACACTGGACCTCATACAGACACTGGACCTCATGCAGACACTGGATCTCATACAGACACTGGATCTCATACAGGCACTTCTAACTCATACAGACACTGGATCTTATACAGACCCTGGACCTCATACAGACCCTGGACCTCATACAGACTCTGGACCTCATGCAGACACTGGATCTCATAGAGGGACTGGATATCATACAGGCATTGGACCTCATACAGACACTGGACCTCATACAGACACTGGACCTCATAGAGACACTGGACCTCATACAGACACTAGACCTCAAACAGACCCTGGACCTCATACAGACACTGGACCTCATACAGACCCTGGACCTCATACAGACACTGGACTCATGCAGACCCTGGACCTCATACAGACATTGCACCTCATACAGACATTGGACCTCAGACAGACCCTGGACCTCATACAGACACTGGACCTCATACAGACCCTGGATCTCATACAGACACTGTACCTCAAACAGACACTGGATCTCATACAGACACTGGACCTCATACAGACACTGGACCTCATACAGACCCCGGACCTAATACAGACCCTGGACCTCATAAAGACACTGGACCTCATGCAGACACTTGACCTCATGCAGACACTGGTTCTCATACAGACACTGGACCTTATACAAACATTGGACCTCATACAGACTGTCAGACACTGGACCACATACAGACACTGGACCTCATACAGACACTGGACCTCATACAGACACTGGATCTCATACAGACACTGGACCTCATACAGACACTGGACCTCATACAGACCCAAGACCTCATACAGGCACTGTACCTCATACAGACACTGGACCTCATACAGATACTGGATCTCATACAGACACTGGACCTCATACAGACACTGGACCTCATACAGACCCAAGACCTCATACAGGCACTGTACCTCATACAGACACTGGATCTCGTAAAGACACTGGACCTCATACAGGCCCTGGACCTCATACAGACTCTGGACCTCATGCAGACACTGGACCTCATGCAGACACTTGACCTCATGCAGACACTGGACCTCATACAGACACTGGACCTTATACAGACATTGGACCTCATACAGACTGTCAGACACTGGACCACATACAGATACTGGATCTCATACAGACACTGGACCTCATACAGACCCTGGACCTCATACAGACCTTGGACCTCATACAGACACTTGACCTCATACAGACCCAGGACCCCATACAGACCCTGAACCTCATGCAGACCCTGGACCTCATGCAGACACTGGACCTCATGCAGACACTGGATCTCATACAGACACAGGACCTCATATAGACATTGGACCTCATACAGAGTGTCAGACACTGGACCTCATTCAGACACTGGACCTCATACAGAACCTGGACCTCATAAAGACCCTGGACCTCATACACACACTGGACCTCATACAGACACTGGACCTCATACAGGCCCTGGTCCTCATACAGACACTGGACCTCATAAAGACACTGGACCTCATGCCGACACTTGACCTCATGCAGACACTGGACCTCATGCAGACACTGGACCTCATGCAGACTCTGGATCTCAAACAGACACTGGACCTCATACAGACATTGGCCCTCATACAGACTGTCAGACACTGGACCTCATACAGACACTGGATCTCATACAGACACTGGAACTTATACAGATCCTGGACCTCATACAGACCTTGGACCTCATACAGACACTGGACCTCATACAGACCCAGGACCCCATACAGACCCTGAACCTCATGCAGACACTGGACCTCATGCAGACACTGGACCTCATGCAGACCCTGGACCTCATGCAGACACTGGATCTCATACAGACACAGGACCTCATATAGACATTGGACCTCATACAGAGTGTCAGACACTGGACCTCATACATACACTGGACCTCATACAGGCCCTGGTCCTCATACAGACACTGGACCTCATAAAGACACTGGACCTCATGCAGACACTTGACCTCATGCAGACACTAGACCTCATGCAGACACTGGACCTCATACAGACCCTGGATCTCATACAGGCACTGTACCTCAAACAGACACTGGATCTCATACAGACACTGGACCTCATACAGACACTGGACCTCATACAGACCCCGGACCTAATACAGACCCTGGGCCTCATAAAGACACTGGACCTCATGCAGGCACTTGACCTCATGCAGACACTGGTTCTCATACAGACACTGGACCTTATACAAACATTGGACCTCATACAGACTGTCAGACACTGGACCACATACAGACACTGGACCTCATACAGACACTGGACCTCATACAGACACTGGATCTCATACAGACACTGGACCTCATACAGACACTGGACCTCATACAGACCCAAGACCTCATACAGGCACTGTACCTCATACAGACACTGGATCTCGTAAAGACACTGGACCTCATACAGGCCCTGGACCTCATACAGACTCTGGACCTCATGCAGACACTGGACCTCATGCAGACACTTGACCTCATGCAGACACTGGACCTCATACAGACACTGGACCTTATACAGACATTGGACCTCATACAGACTGTCAGACACTGGACCACATACAGATACTGGATCTCATACAGACACTGGACCTCATACAGACCCTGGACCTCATACAGACCTTGGACCTCATACAGACACTTGACCTCATACAGACCCAGGACCCCATACAGACCCTGAACCTCATGCAGACCCTGGACCTCATGCAGACACTGGACCTCATGCAGACACTGGATCTCATACAGACACAGGACCTCATATAGACATTGGACCTCATACAGAGTGTCAGACACTGGACCTCATACAGACACTGGACCTCATACAGAACCTGGACCTCATAAAGACCCTGGACCTCATACAGACACTGGACCTCATACAGACACTGGACCTCATACAGGCCCTGGTCCTCATACAGACACTGGACCTCATAAAGACACTGGACCTCATGCCGACACTTGACCTCATGCAGACACTGGACCTCATGCAGACACTGGACCTCATGCAGACTCTGGATCTCAAACAGACACTGGACCTCATACAGACATTGGCCCTCATACAGACTGTCAGACACTGGACCTCATACAGACACTGGATCTCATACAGACACTGGAACTTATACAGATCCTGGACCTCATACAGACCTTGGACCTCATACAGACACTGAACCTCATACAGACCCAGGACCCCATACAGACCCTGAACCTCATGCAGACACTGGACCTCATGCAGACACTGGACCTCATGCAGACCCTGGACCTCATGCAGACACTGGATCTCATACAGACACAGGACCTCATATAGACATTGGACCTCATACAGAGTGTCAGACACTGGACCTCATACATACACTGGACCTCATACAGGCCCTGGTCCTCATACAGACACTGGACCTCATAAAGACACTGGACCTCATGCAGACACTTGACCTCATGCAGACACTAGACCTCATGCAGACACTGGACCTCATGCAGACTCTGGATCTCATACACACACTGGACCTCATACAGACATTGGCCCTCATACAGACTGTCAGACACTGGACCTCATACAGGCACTGGATCTCATACAGACACTGGAACTTATACAGATCCTGGACCTCATACAGGCACTGTACCTCAAACAGACACTTGATCTCATGCAGACACTGGACCTCATACAGACACTGGACCTCCTATAGACTCTGGACCTCATACAGACCGTGGACCTCATACAGACCCTGGACCTCATAAAGACACTGTACCTCATACAGACTCTGGACCTCATACAGACACTGGACCTCATGCAGACCCTGGACCTCATACAGACCCTGGACCTCATACAGACACTGGATCTCATACAGACACTGGACCTCATACAGACCCTGGATCTCATACAGACACTGGACCTCATACAGACTCTGGACCTCATGCAGACCCCGCACCTCATACAGACCTTGGACCTCATACAGACCCTGGACCTCATACAGACACTGGACCTCATACAGACCCTGGATCTCATACAGACACTGGACCTCATACAGACACTGGATCTCATGCAGACATTGGATCTCATACAGACACTGGACCTCATATAGACCATGGACCTCATACAGACCATGGACCTCATACAGACCCTGGATCTCATACAGGCACTGTACCTCAAACAGACACTGGATCTCATACAGACACTGGATCTCATGCAGACACTGGATCTCATACAGACACTGGACCTCATACAGACCCTGGATCTCATACAGGCACTGGACCTCATATAGACCCTGGACCTCATACAGACCGTGGACCTCATACAGACACTGGACCTCATACAGACTCTGGACCTCATACAGACACTGGACCTCATACAGACCCTGGACCTCATACAGACCCTGGACCTCATACAGACACTGGACCTCATACAGTCACTTCTAACTCATGGAGACACTGGATCTCATACAGACACTGGATCTCATACAGAGACTGGATCTCATACAGGCATTGGACCTCATGCAGACACTGGATCTCATACAGACACTGGACCTCATACAGACACTGGACCTCATGCAGACACTGGATCTCATACAGACACTGGATCTCATACAGGCACTTCTAACTCATACAGACACTGGATCTCATACAGACCCTGGACCTCATACAGACCCTGGACCTCATACAGACTCTGGACCTCATGCAGACACTGGATCTCATAGAGGGACTGGATATCATACAGGCATTGGACCTCATACAGACACGACCTCATACAGACACTGGACCTCATACAGACCCTGGATCTCATGCAGACATTGGTCCTCATACAGACACTGGACCTCATATAGACCCTGGACCTCATACAGACCGTGGACCTCATACAGACCCTGGACCTCATATAGACACTGGACCTCATACAGACTTTGGACCTAATGCAGACCCCGCACCTCATACAGACCTTGGACCTCATACAGACCCTGGACCTCATACGACACTGGACCTCATACAGACCCTGGATCTCATACAGACACTGGACCTCATACAGACACTGTATCTCATGCAGACATTGGATCTCATACAGACACTGGACCTCATATAGACCATGGACCTCACACAGACCATGGACCTCATACAGACCCTGAATCTCATACAGGCACTGTACCTCAAACAGACACTGGATCTCATACAGACACTGGATCTCATGCAGACACTGGATCTCATACAGACACTGGACCTCATACAGACACTGGACATCATACAGACACTGGATCTCATACAGACACTGGACCTCATATAGACCCTGGACCTCATACAGACCGTGGACCTCATACAGACACTGGACCTCATACAGACCCTGGACCTCATACAGACACTGGACCTCATACAGTCACTTCTAACTCATGGAGACACTGGATCTCATACAGACACTGGATCTCATACAGAGACTGGATCTCATACAGGCATTGGACCTCATGCAGACACTGGATCTCATACAGACACTGGACCTCATACAGACACTGGACCTCATGCAGACACTGGATCTCATACAGACACTGGATCTCATACAGGCACTTCTAACTCATACAGACACTGGATCTCATACAGACCCTGGACCTCATACAGACTCTGGACCTCATGCAGACACTGGATCTCATAGAGGGACTGGATATCATACAGGCATTGGACCTCATACAGACACTGGACCTCATACAGACACTGGACCTCATACAGACACTAGACCTCAAACAGACCCTGGACCTCATACAGACACTGGACCTCATACAGACCCTGGACCTCATACAGACACTGGACTCATGCAGACCCTGGACCTCATACAGACACTGGATCTCATACAGACATTGCACCTCATACAGACATTGGACCTCAGACAGACCCTGGACCTCATACAGACACTGGACCTCATACAGACCCAGGACCCCATACAGACCCTGGACCTCATACAGACCCTGGACCTCATACAGATACTGGACCTCATACAGACTCTGGATCTCATGCAGACACTGGACCTCATACAGACACTGGACCTCATACAGACACTGGATCTCATGCAGACATTGCACCTCATACAGACCCTGGACCTCATACAGACACTGGATTCCATAGAGATATTGGACCTCATACAGACCCTGGATCTCATACACACCCTGGACCTCATACAGACACTGGATCTCATACAGACACTGGATCTCATACAGTCACTTCTAACTCATAGAGACACTGGATCTCATACAGACACTGGATATCATACAGAGACTGGATCTCATACAGGCATTGGACCTCATGCAGACACTGGATCTCATACAGACACTGGACCTCATACAGACACTGGACCTCATGCAGACACTGGATCTCATACAGACACTGGATCTCATACAGGCACTTCTAACTCATACAGACACTGGATCTCATACAGACCCTGGACCTCATACAGACCCTGGACCTCATACAGACTCTGGACCTCATGCAGACACTGGATCTCATAGAGGGACTGGATATCATACAGGCATTGGACCTCATACAGACACTGGACCTCATACAGACACTGGACCTCATAGAGACACTGGACCTCATACAGACACTAGACCTCAAACAGACCCTGGACCTCATACAGACACTGGACCTCATACAGACCCTGGACCTCATACAGACACTGGACTCATGCAGACCCTGGACCTCATACAGACACTGGATCTCATACAGACATTGCACCTCATACAGACATTGGACCTCAGACAGACCCTGGACCTCATACAGACACTGGACCTCATACAGACCCTGGATCTCATACAGGCACTGTACCTCAAACAGACACTGGATCTCATACAGACACTGGATCTCATGCAGACACTGGATCTCATACAGACACTGGACCTCATACAGACCCTGGATCTCATACAGGCACTGTACCTCAAACAGACACTGGATCTGATACAGACACTGGACATCATACAGACACTGGATCTCATACAGACACTGGACCTCATATAGACCCAGGACCTCATACAGACCGTGGACCTCATACAGACACTGGACCTCATACAGACTCTGGACCTCATACAGACACTGGACCTCATACAGACCCTGGACCTCATACAGACCCTGGACCTCATACAGACACTGGACCTCATACAGTCACTTCTAACTCATGGAGACACTGGATCTCATACAGACACTGGATCTCATACAGAGACTGGATCTCATACAGGCATTGGACCTCATGCAGACACTGGATCTCATACAGACACTGGACCTCATACAGACACTGGACCTCATGCAGACACTGGATCTCATACAGACACTGGATCTCATACAGGCACTTCTAACTCATACAGACACTGGATCTCATACAGACCCTGGACCTCATACAGACCCTGGACCTCATACAGACTCTGGACCTCATGCAGACACTGGATCTCATAGAGGGACTGGATATCATACAGGCATTGGACCTCATACAGACACGACCTCATACAGACACTGGACCTCATACAGACCCTGGATCTCATGCAGACATTGGACCTCATACAGACACTGGACCTCATATAGACCCTGGACCTCATACAGACCGTGGACCTCATACAGACCCTGGACCTCATAAAGACACTGGACCTCATACAGACTTTGGACCTAATGCAGACCCCGCACCTCATACAGACCTTGGACCTCATACAGACCCTGGACCTCATACAGACACTGGACCTCATACAGACCCTGGATCTCATACAGACACTGGACCTCATACAGACACTGTATCTCATGCAGACATTGGATCTCATACAGACACTGGACCTCATATAGACCATGGACCTCACACAGACCATGGACCTCATACAGACCCTGGATCTCATACAGGCACTGTACCTCAAACAGACACTGGATCTCATACAGACACTGGATCTCATGCAGACACTGGATCTCATACAGACACTGGACCTCATACAGACCCTGGATCTCATACAGGCACTGTACCTCAAATAGACACTGGATCTGATACAGACACTGGACATCATACAGACACTGGATCTCATACAGACACTGGACCTCATATAGACCCTGGACCTCATACAGACACCGGACCTTATACAGACACTGGACCTCATACAGACCCTGGACCTCATACAGACACTGGACCTCATACAGTCACTTCTAACTCATGGAGACACTGGATCTCATACAGACACTGGATCTCATACAGAGACTGGATCTCATACAGGCATTGGACCTCATGTAGACACTGGATCTCATACAGACACTGGACCTCATACAGACACTGGACCTCATGCAGACACTGGATCTCATACAGACACTGGATCTCATACAGGCACTTCTAACTCATACAGACACTGGATCTCATACAGACCCTGGACCTCATACAGACCCTGGACCTCATACAGACTCTGGACCTCATGCAGACACTGGATCTCATAGAGGGACTGGATATCATACAGGCATTGGACCTCATACAGACACTGGACCTCATACAGACACTGGACCTCATACAGACACTAGACCTCAAACAGACCCTGGACCTCATACAGACACTGGACCTCATACAGACCCTGGACCTCATACAGACACTGGACTCATGCAGACCCTGGACCTCATACAGACACTGGATCTCATACAGACATTGCACCTCATACAGACATTGGACCTCAGACAGACCCTGGACCTCATACAGACACTGGACCTCATACAGACACTGGACCTCATACAGACCCAGGACCCCATACAGACCCTGGACCTCATACAGACCCTGGACCTCATACAGACACTGGACCTCATACAGACTCTGGATCTCATGCAGACACTGGACCTCATACAGACACTGGACCTCATACAGACACTGGATCTCATGCAGACATTGCACCTCATACAGACCCTGGACCTCATACAGACACTGGATTCCATAGAGATATTGGACCTCATACAGACCCTGGATCTCATACACACCCTGGACCTCATACAGACACTGGATCTCATACAGACACTGGATCTTATACAGTCACTTCTAACTCATAGAGACACTGGATCTCATACAGACACTGGATATCATACAGAGACTGGATCTCATACAGGCATTGGACCTCATGCAGACACTGGATCTCATACAGACACTGGACCTCATACAGACACTGGACCTCATGCAGACACTGGATCTCATACAGATACTGGATCTCATACAGGCACTTCTAACTCATACAGACACTGGATCTCATACAGACCCTGGACCTCATACAGACCCTGGACCTCATACAGACTCTGGACCTCATGCAGACACTGGATCTCATAGAGGGACTGGATATCATACAGGCATTGGACCTCATACAGACACTGGACCTCATACAGACACTGGACCTCATACAGACACTGGACCTCATACAGACACTAGACCTCAAACAGACCCTGGACCTCATACAGACACTGGACCTCATACAGACCCTGGACCTCATACAGACACTGGACTCATGCAGACCCTGGACCTCATACAGACACTGGATCTCATACAGACATTGCACCTCATACAGACATTGGACCTCAGACAGACCCTGGACCTCATACAGACACTGGACCTCATACAGACCCAGGACCCCATACAGACCCTGAACCTCATGCAGACCCTGGACCTCATGCAGACACTGGACCTCATGCAGACACTGGATCTAATACAGACACTGGACCTCATGCAGACACTGGATCTCATACAGACACTGGACCTCATATAGACATTGGACCTCATACAGACTGTCAGACACTGGACCTCAAACAGACACTGGATCTCATACAGACAATGGACCTCATACAGACACTGGACCTCATACAAGCACTGGACCTCATACAGACACTTGACCTCATAAAGACACTGGACCTCATGCAGACAGTTGACCTCATGCAGACACTGGACCTCACGCAGACACTGGATCTCATACAGACACTAGACCTTATACAGACATTGGACCTCATACAGACTGTCAGACACTGGACCACATAGACTGGATCTCATACAGACACTGGACCTCATACAGACCCTGGACCTCAGACAGACCTTGGTCCTCATACAGGCACTGGATCTCATACAGACACTGGACCTCATACAGGCCCTGGTCCTCATACAGACACAGGACCTCATAAAGACACTGGACCTCATGCAGGCCCTGGACCTCATGCAGACACTGGACCTCATGCAGACTCTGGATCTCATACAGACACTGGACCTCATACAGACCCTGGACCTCATACAGACACTGAATTCCATACAGATATTGGACCTCATACAGACATTGGACCTCATACAGACCCTTGACCTCATACAGACATTGGATCTCATACAGGCACTGTACCTCATACAGACACTGGATCTCATACAGACACTGGAACTCATACAGACCCTGGACCTAATACAGACCCTGGACCTCATAAAGACACTGGACCTCATGCAGACACTGGATCTAATACAGACACTGGACCTTATACAGACATTGGACCTCATACAGACTGTCAGACAATGGACCACATACAGACACTGGATCTCATACAGACACTGGACCTCATACAGACCCTGGACCTCATACAGACCTTGGACCTCATACAGACACTGGACCTCATACAGAACCAGGACCCAATACAGACCCTGAACCTTATGCAGACCCTGGACCTCATGCAGACACTGGACCTCATGCAGACACTGGATCTCATGCAGACACTGGACCTCATGCAGACACTGGATCTCATACAGACACTGGACCTCATATAGACATTGGACCTAATACAAAGTGACAGACACTGGACCTCATACAGATACTGGATCTCATATAGACACTGGACCTCATACAGACACTGGACCTCATACAGACCCTGGACCTCATACAGGCACTGGACCTCATAAAGACACTGGATCTCATACAGACCCTGGACCTCATAGAGACCTTGGTCTTCATACAGACACTGGATCTCATACAGACCCTGGACCTCATACAGACCCAGGACTCCATACAGACCATGAACCTCATGCAGACCCTGGACCTCATGCAGACACTGGATCTCATGCAGACACTGGATCTCATACAGACACTGGACCTCACGCAGACACTGGACCTCATATAGACATTGGACCTCATACAGAGTGTCAGACACTGGACCTCATACAGACACTGGCTCTCATACAGACCCTGGAACTTATACAGGCACTGTACCTCATACAGACACTGGACCTCATACAGGCCCTGGTCCTCATACAGACACTGGACCTCATAAAGACACTGGACCTCATGCAGACACTGGACATCATGCAGACACTGGATCTCATACAGACACTGGACCTTATACAGACATTGGACCTCATACAGACTGTCAGACACTGGACCACATACAGACACTGGATCTTATACAGACACTGGACCTCATACAAACCCTGGACCTCATACAGGCACTGCACCTCATACAGACACTGGAACTCATACAGACACTGGACCTCATACAGACCCCGGACCTAATACAGACCCTGGACCTCATAAAGACACTGGACCTCATGCAGACACTTGACCTCATGCAGACACTGGTTCTCATACAGACACTGGACCTTATACAAACATTGGACCTCATACAGACTGTCAGACACTGGACCACATACAGACATTGGACCTCATACAGACACTGGATCTCATACAGACACTGGACCTCATACAGACACTGGACCTCATACAGACCCAAGACCTCATACAGGCACTGTACTTCATACAGACACTGGATCTCGTAAAGACACTGGACCTCATACAGGCCCTGGACCTCATACAGACTCTGGACCTCATGCAGACACTGGACCTCATGCAGACACTTGACCTCATGCAGACACTGGACCTCATACAGACACTGGACCTTATACAGACATTGGACCTCATACAGACTGTCAGACACTGGACCACATACAGATACTGGATCTCATACAGACACTGGGCCTCATACAGACCCTGGACCTCATACAGACCTTGGACCTCATACAGACACTTGACCTCATACAGACCCAGGACCCCATACAGACCCTGAACCTCATGCAGACCCTGGACCTCAAGCAGACACTGGACCTCATGTAGACACTGGATCTCATACAGACACAGGACCTCATATAGACATTGGACCTCATACAGAGTGTCAGACACTGGACCTCATACAGACACTGGACCTCATACAGAACCTGGACCTCATAAAGACCCTGGACCTCATACAGACACTGGACCTCATACAGACACTGGACCTCATACAGGCCCTGGTCCTCATACAGACACTGGACCTCATAAAGACACTGGACCTCATGCCGACACTTGACCTCATGCAGACACTGGACCTCATGCAGACACTGGATCTCATGCAGACTCTGGATCTCAAACAGACACTGGACCTCATACAGACATTGGCCCTCATACAGACTGTCAGACACTGGACCTCATACAGACACTGGATCTCATACAGACACTGGAACTTATACAGATCCTGGACCTCATACAGACCTTGGACCTCATACAGACACTGGACCTCATACAGACCCAGGACCCCATACAGACCCTGAACCTCATGCAGACACTGGACCTCATGCAGACACTGGACCTCATGCAGACCCTGGACCTCATGCAGACACTGGATCTCATACAGACACAGGACCTCATATAGACATTGGACCTCATACAGAGTGTCAGACACTGGACCTCATACATACACTGGACCTCATACAGGCCCTGGTCCTCATACAGACACTGGACCTCATAAAGACACTGGACCTCATGCAGACACTAGACCTCATGCAGACACTGGACCTCATGCAGACTCTGGATCTCATACACACACTAAACCTCATACAGACATTGGCCCTCATACAGACTGTCAGACACTGGACCTCATACAGGCACTGGATCTCATACAGACACTGGAACGTATACAGATCCTGGACCTCATACAGGCACTGTACCTCAAACAGACACTTGATCTTATACAGACACTGGACCTCATACAGACACTGGACCTCCTATAGACTCTGGACCTCATACAGACCGTGGACCTCATACAGACCCTGGACCTCATAAAGACACTGTACCTCATACAGACTCTGGACCTCATACAGACACTGGACCTCATGCAGACCCTGGACCTCATACAGACCCTGGACCTCATACAGACACTGGATCTCATACAGACACTGGACCTCATACAGACCCTGGATCTCATACAGACACTGGACCTCATACAGACCCTGGATCTCATGCAGACATTGGACCTCATACAGACACTGGACCTCATATAGACCCTGGACCTCATACAGACCGTGGACCTCATACAGACCCTGGACCTCATAAAGACACTGGACCTCATACAGACTCTGGACCTCATGCAGACCCCGCACCTCATACAGACCTTGGACCTCATACAGACCCTGGACCTCATACAGACACTGGACCTCATACAGACCCTGGATATCATACAGACACTGGACCTCATACAGACACTGGATCTCATGCAGACATTGGATCTCATACAGACACTGGACCTCATATAGACCATGGACCTCATACAGACCATGGACCTAATACAGACCCTGGATCTCATACAGGTACTGTACCTCAAACAGACACGGGATCTCATACAGACACTGGATCTCATGCAGACACTGGATCTCATACAGACACTGGACCTCATACAGACCCTGGATCTCATACAGGCACTGTACCTCAAACAGACACTGGATCTGATACAGACACTGGACATCATACAGACCGTGGACCTCATACAGACTCTGGACCTCATACAGACACTGGACCTCATACAGACCCTGGACCTCATACAGACCCTGGACCTCATACAGACACTGGACCTCATACAGTCACTTCTAACTCATGGAGACACTGGATCTCATACAGACACTGGATCTCATACAGAGACTGGATCTCATACAGGCATTGGACCTCATGCAGACACTGGATCTCATACAGACACTGGACCTCATACAGACACTGGACCTCATGCAGACACTGGATCTCATACAGACACTGGATCTCATACAGGCACTTCTAACTCATACAGACACTGGATCTCATACAGACCCTGGACCTCATACAGACCCTGGACCTCATACAGACTCTGGACCTCATGCAGACACTGGATCTCATAGAGGGACTGGATATCATACAGGCATTGGACCTCATACAGACACGACCTCATACAGACACTGGACCTCATACAGACCCTGGATCTCATGCAGACATTGGACCTCATACAGACACTGAACCTCATATAGACCCTGGACCTCATACAGACCGTGGACCTCATACAGACCCTGGACCTCATAAAGACACTGGACCTCATACAGACTTTGGACCTAATGCAGACCCCGCACCTCATACTGACCTTGGACCTCATACAGACCCTGGACCTCATACAGACACTGGACCTCATACAGACCCTGGATCTCATACAGACACTGGACCTCATACAGACACTGTATCTCATGCAGACATTGGATCTCATACAGACACTGGACCTCATATAGACCATGGACCTCACACAGACCATGGACCTCATACAGACCCTGGATCTCATACAGGCACTGTACCTCAAACAGACACTGGATCTCATACAGACACTGGATCTCATGCAGACACTGGATCTCATACAGACACTGGACCTCATACAGACCCTGGATCTCATACAGGCACTGTACCTCAAATAGACACTGGATCTGATACAGACACTGGACATCATACAGACACTGGATCTCATACAGACACTGGACCTCATATAGACCCTGGACCTCATACAGACCGTGGACCTCATACAGACACTGGACCTCATACAGACCCTGGACCTCATACAGACACTGGACCTCATACAGTCACTTCTAACTCATGGAGACACTGGATCTCATACAGACACTGGATCTCATACAGAGACTGGATCTCATACAGGCATTGGACCTCATGCAGACACTGGATCTCATACAGACACTGGACCTCATACAGACACTGGACCTCATGCAGACACTGGATCTCATACAGACACTGGATCTCATACAGGCACTTCTAACTCATACAGACACTGGATCTCATACAGACCCTGGACCTCATACAGACCCTGGACCTCATACAGACTCTGGACCTCATGCAGACACTGGATCTCATAGAGGGACTGGATATCATACAGGCATTGGACCTCATACAGACACGACCTCATACAGACACTGGACCTCATACAGACCCTGGATCTCATGCAGACATTGGACCTCATACAGACACTGGACCTCATATAGACCCTGGACCTCATACAGACCGTGGACCTCATACAGACCCTGGACCTCATAAAGACACTGGACCTCATACAGACTCTGGACCTCATGCAGACCCCGCACCTCATACAGACCTTGGACCTCATACAGACCCTGGACCTCATACAGACACTGGACCTCATACAGACCCTGGATCTCATACAGACACTGGACCTCATACAGACACTGGATCTCATGCAGACATTGGATCTCATACAGACACTGGACCTCATATAGACCATGGACCTCATACAGACCATGGACCTCATACAGACCCTGGATCTCTTACAGGCACTGTACCTCAAACAGACACTGGATCTCATACAGACACTGGATCTCATGCAGACACTGGATCTCATACAGACACTGGACCTCATACAGACCCTGGATCTCATACAGGCACTGTACCTCAAACAGACACTGGATCTGATACAGACACTGGACATCATACAGACACTGGATCTCATACAGACACTGGACCTCATATAGACCCTGGACCTCATACAGACCGTGGACCTCATACAGACACTGGACCTCATACAGACTCTGGACCTCATACAGACACTGGACATCATACAGACCCTGGACCTCATACAGACCCTGGACCTCATACAGACACTGGACCTCATACAGTCACTTCTAACTCATGGAGACACTGGATCTCATACAGACACTGGATCTCATACAGAGACTGGATCTCATACAGGCATTGGACCTCATGCAGACACTGGATCTCATACAGACACTGGACCTCATACAGACACTGGACCTCATGCAGACACTGGATCTCATACAGACACTGGATCTCATACAGGCACTTCTAACTCATACAGACACTGGATCTCATACAGACCCTGGACCTCATACAGACCCTGGACCTCATACAGACTCTGGACCTCATGTAGACACTGGATCTCATAGAGGGACTGGATATCATACAGGCATTGGACCTCATACAGACACGACCTCATACAGACACTGGACCTCATACAGACCCTGGATCTCATGCAGACATTGGACCTCATACAGACACTGGACCTCATATAGACCCTGGACCTCATACAGACCGTGGACCTCATACAGACCCTGGACCTCATAAAGACACTGGACCTCATACAGACTTTGGACCTAATGCAGACCCCGCACCTCATACAGACCTTGGACCTCATACAGACCCTGGACCTCATACAGACACTGGACCTCATACAGACCCTGGATCTCATACAGACACTGGACCTCATACAGACACTGTATCTCATGCAGACATTGGATCTCATACAGACACTGGACCTCATATAGACCATGGACCTCACACAGACCATGGACCTCATACAGACCCTGGATCTCATACAGGCACTGTACCTCAAACAGACACTGGATCTCATACAGACACTGGATCTCATGCAGACACTGGATCTCATACAGACACTGGACCTCATACAGACCCTGGATCTCATACAGGCACTGTACCTCACATAGACACTGGATCTGATACAGACACTGGACATCATACAGACACTGGATCTCATACAGACACTGGACCTCATATAGACCCTGGACCTCATACAGACCGTGGACCTCATACAGACACTGGACCTCATACAGACCCTGGACCTCATACAAACACTGGACCTCATACAGTCACTTCTAACTCATGGAGACACTGGATCTCATACAGACACTGGATCTCATACAGAGACTGGATCTCATACAGGCATTGGACCTCATGCAGACACTGGATCTCATACAGACACTGGACCTCATACAGACACTGGACCTCATGCAGACACTGGGTCTCATACAGACACTGGATCTCATACAGGCACTTCTAACTCATACAGACACTGGATCTCATACAGACCCTGGACCTCATACAGACCCTGGACCTCATACAGACTCTGGACCTCATGCAGACACTGGATCTCATAGAGGGACTGGATATCATACAGGCATTGGACCTCATACAGACACTGGACCTCATACAGACACTGGACCTCATACAGACACTAGACCTCAAACAGACCCTGGACCTCATACAGACACTGGACCTCATACAGACCCTGAACCTCATACAGACACTGGACTCATGCAGACCCTGGACCTCATACAGACACTGGATCTCATACAGACATTGCACCTCATACAGACATTGGACCTCAGACAGACCCTGGACCTCATACAGACACTGGACCTCATACAGACCCAGGACCCCATACAGACCCTGGACCTCATACAGACCCTGGACCTCATACAGACACTGGACCTCATACAGACTCTGGATCTCATGCAGACACTGGACCTCATACAGACACTGGACCTCATACAGACACTGGATCTCATGCAGACATTGCACCTCATACAGACCCTGGATCTCATACAGACACTGGATTCCATAGAGATATTGGACCTCATACAGACCCTGGATCTCATACACACCCTGGACCTCATACAGACACTGGATCTCATACAGACACTGGATATCATACAGTCACTTCTAACTCATAGAGACACTGGATCTCATACAGACACTGGATATCATACAGAGACTGAATCTCATACAGGCATTGGACCTCATGCAGACACTGGATCTCATACAGACACTGGACCTCATACAGACACTGGACCTCATGCAGACACTGGATCTCATACAGACACTGGATCTCATACAGGCACTTCTAACTCATACAGACACTGGATCTCATACAGACCCTGGACCTCATACAGACCCTGGACCTCATACAGACTCTGGACCTCATGCAGACACTGGATCTCATAGAGGGACTGGATATCATACAGGCATTGGACCTCATACAGACACTGGACCTCATACAGACACTGGACCTCATACAGACACTAGACCTCAAACAGACCCTGGACCTCATACAGACACTGGACCTCATACAGACCCTGGACCTCATACAGACACTGGACTCATGCAGACCCTGGACCTCATACAGACACTGGATCTCATACAGACATTGCACCTCATACAGACATTGGACCTCAGACAGACCCTAGACCTCATACAGACACTGGACCTCATACAGACCCAGGACCCCATACAGACCCTGGACCTCATACAGACCCTGGACCTCATACAGACACTGGACCTCATACAGACTCTGGATCTCATGCAGACACTGGACCTCATACAGACACTGGACCTCATACAGACACTGGATCTCATGCAGACATTGCACCTCATACAGACCCTGGACCTCATACAGACACTGGATTCCATAGAGATATTGGACCTCATACAGACCCTGGATCTCATACACACCCTGGACCTCATACAGACACTGGATCTCATACAGACACTGGATATCATACAGTCACTTCTAACTCATAGAGACACTGGATCTCATACAGACACTGGATATCATACAGAGACTGAATCTCATACAGGCATTGGACCTCATGCAGACACTGGATCTCATACAGACACTGGACCTCATACAGACACTGGACCTCATGCAGACACTGGATCTCATACAGACACTGGATCTCATACAGGCACTTCTAACTCATACAGACACTGGATCTCATACAGACCCTGGACCTCATACAGACCCTGGACCTCATACAGACTCTGGACCTCATGCAGACACTGGATCTCATAGAGGGACTGGATATCATACAGGCATTGGACCTCATACAGACACTGGACCTCATACAGACACTGGACCTCATAGAGACACTGGACCTCATACAGACACTAGACCTCAAACAGACCCTGGACCTCATACAGACACTGGACCTCATACAGACCCTGGACCTCATACAGACACTGGACTCATGCAGACCCTGGACCTCATACAGACACTGGATCTCATACAGACATTGCACCTCATACAGACATTGGACCTCAGACAGACCCTGGACCTCATACAGACACTGGACCTCATACAGACCCAGGACCCCATACAGACCCTGGACCTCATACAGACCCTGGACCTCATACAGACACTGGACCTCATACAGACTCTGGATCTCATGCAGACACTGGACCTCATACAGACACTGGACCTCATACAGACACTGGATCTCATGCAGACATTGCACCTCATACAGACCCTGGACCTCATACAGACACTGGATTCCATAGAGATATTGGACCTCATACAGACCCTGGATCTCATACACACCCTGGACCTCATACAGACACTGGATCTCATACAGACACTGGATATCATACAGTCACTTCTAACTCATAGAGACACTGGATCTCATACAGACACTGGATATCATACAGAGACTGAATCTCATACAGGCATTGGACCTCATGCAGACACTGGATCTCATACAGACACTGGACCTCATACAGACACTGGACCTCATGCAGACACTGGATCTCATACAGACACTGGATCTCATACAGGCACTTCTAACTCATACAGACACTGGATCTCATACAGACCCTGGACCTCATACAGACCCTGGACCTCATACAGACTCTGGACCTCATGCAGACACTGGATCTCATAGAGGGACTGGATATCATACAGGCATTGGACCTCATACAGACACTGGACCTCATACAGACACTGGACCTCATAGAGACACTGGACCTCATACAGACACTAGACCTCAAACAGACCCTGGACCTCATACAGACACTGGACCTCATACAGACCCTGGACCTCATACAGACACTGGACTCATGCAGACCCTGGACCTCATACAGACACTGGATCTCATACAGACATTGCACCTCATACAGACATTGGACCTCAGACAGACACTGGACCTCATACAGACCCTGGATCTCATACAGGCACTGTACCTCAAACAGACACTGGATCTCATACAGACACTGGATCTCATGCAGACACTGGATCTCATACAGACACTGGACCTCATACAGACCCTGGATCTCATACAGGCACTGTACCTCAAACAGACACTGGATCTGATACAGACACTGGACATCATACAGACACTGGATCTCATACAGACACTGGACCTCATATAGACCCTGGACCTCATACAGACCGTGGACCTCATACAGACACTGGACCTCATACAGACTCTGGACCTCATACAGACACTGGACCTCATACAGACCCTGGACCTCATACAGACCCTGGACCTCATACAGACACTGGACCTCATACAGTCACTTCTAACTCATGGAGACACTGGATCTCATACAGACACTGGATCTCATACAGAGACTGGATCTCATACAGGCATTGGACCTCATGCAGACACTGGATCTCATACAGACACTGGACCTCATACAGACACTGGACCTCATGCAGACACTGGATCTCATACAGACACTGGATCTCATACAGGCACTTCTAACTCATACAGACACTGGATCTCATACAGACCCTGGACCTCATACAGACCCTGGACCTCATACAGACTCTGGACCTCATGCAGACACTGGATCTCATAGAGGGACTGGATATCATACAGGCATTGGACCTCATACAGACACGACCTCATACAGACACTGGACCTCATAGAGACCCTGGATCTCATGCAGACATTGGACCTCATACAGACACTGGACCTTATATAGACCCTGGACCTCATACAGACCGTGGACCTCATACAGACCCTGGACCTCATAAAGACACTGGACCTCATACAGACTTTGGACCTAATGCAGACCCCGCACCTCATACAGACCTTGGACCTCATACAGACCCTGGACCTCATACAGACACTGGACCTCATACAGACCCTGGATCTCATACAGACACTGGACCTCATACAGACACTGTATCTCATGCAGACATTGGATCTCATACAGACACTGGACCTCATATAGACCATGGACCTCACACAGACCATGGACCTCATACAGACCCTGGATCTCATACAGGCACTGTACCTCAAACAGACACTGGATCTCATACAGACACTGGATCTCATGCAGACACTGGATCTCATACAGACACTGGACCTCATACAGACCCTGGATCTCATACAGGCACTGTACCTCAAATAGACACTGGATCTGATACAGACACTGGACATCATACAGACACTGGATCTCATACAGACACTGGACCTCATATAGACCCTGGACCTCATACAGACCGTGGACCTCATACAGACACTGGACCTCATACAGACCCTGGACCTCATACAGACACTGGACCTCATACAGTCACTTCTAACTCATGGAGACACTGGATCTCATACAGACACTGGATCTCATACAGAGACTGGATCTCATACAGGCATTGGACCTCATGCAGACACTGGATCTCATACAGACACTGGACCTCATGCAGACACTGGATCTCATACAGACACTGGATCTCATACAGGCACTTCTAACTCATACAGACACTGGATCTCATACAGACCCTGGACCTCATACAGACCCTGGACCTCATACAGACTCTGGACCTCATGCAGACACTGGATCTCATAGAGGGACTGGATATCATACAGGCATTGGACCTCATACAGACACTGGACCTCATACAGACACTGGACCTCATACAGACACTAGACCTCAAACAGACCCTGGACCTCATACAGACACTGGACCTCATACAGACCCTGGACCTCATACAGACACTGGACTCATGCAGACCCTGGACCTCATACAGACACTGGATCTCATACAGACATTGCACCTCATACAGACATTGGACCTCAGACAGACCCTGGACCTCATACAGACACTGGACCTCATACAGACCCAGGACCCCATACAGACCCTGGACCTCATACAGACCCTGGACCTCATACAGACACTGGACCTCACACAGACTCTGGATCTCACGCAGACACTGGACCTCATACAGATACTGGACCTCATACAGACACTGGATCTCATGCAGACATTGCACCTCATACAGACCCTGGACCTCATACAGACACTGGATTCCATAGAGATATTGGACCTCATACAGACCCTGGATCTCATACACACCCTGGACCTCATACAGACACTGGATCTCATACAGACACTGGATCTCATACAGTCACTTCTAACTCATAGAGACACTGGATCTCATACAGACACTGGATATCATACAGAGACTGGATCTCATACAGGCATTGGACCTCATGCAGACACTGGATCTCATACAGACACTGGACCTCATACAGACACTGGACCTCATGCAGACACTGGATCTCATACAGACACTGGATCTCATACAGGCACTTCTAACTCATACAGACACTGGATCTCATACAGACCCTGGACCTCATACAGACCCTGGACCTCATACAGACTCTGGACCTCATGCAGACACTGGATCTCATAGAGGGACTGGATATCATACAGGCATTGGACCTCATACAGACACTGGACCTCATACAGACACTGGACCTCATAGAGACACTGGACCTCATACAGACACTAGACCTCAAACAGACCCTGGACCTCATACAGACACTGGACCTCATACAGACCCTGGACCTCATACAGACACTGGACTCATGCAGACCCTGGACCTCATACAGACACTGTATCTCATACAGACATTGCACCTCATACAGACATTGGACCTCAGACAGACCCTGGACCTCATACAGACACTGGACCTCATACAGACCCAGGACCCCATACAGACCCTGAACCTCATGCAGACCCTGGACCTCATGCAGACACTGGACCTCATACAGACACTGGATCTAATACAGACACTGGACCTCATGCAGACACTGGATCTCATACAGACACTGGACCTCATATAGACATTGGACCTCATACAGACTGTCAGACACTGGACCTCAAACAGACACTGGATCTCATACAGACACTGGACCTCATACAGACACTGGACCTCATACAGGCACTGGACCTCATACAAGCACTGGACCTCATACAGACACTGGACCTCATACAGGCCCTGGTCCTCATACAGATACTTGACCTCATAAAGACACTGGACCTCATGCAGACAGTTGACCTCATGCAGACACTGGACCTCATGCAGACACTGGATCTCATACAGACACTAGACCTTATACAGACATTGGACCTCATACAGACTGTCAGACACTGGACCACATAGACTGGATCTCATACAGACACTGGACCTCATACAGACCCTGGACCTCAGACAGACCTTGGTCCTCATACAGGCACTGGATCTCATACAGACACTGGACCTCATACAGGCCCTGGTCCTCATACAGACACAGGACCTCATAAAGACACTGGACCTCATGCAGGCCCTGGACCTCATGCAGACACTGGACCTCATGCAGACTCTGGATCTCATACAGACACTGGACCTCATACAGACCCTGGACCTCATACAGACACTGAATTCCATACAGATATTGGACCTCATACAGACATTGGACCTCATACAGACCCTTGACCTCATACAGACATTGGATCTCATACAGGCACTGTACCTCATACAGACACTGGATCTCATACAGACACTGAACCTCATACAGACCCTAGACCTCATACAGACTCTGGACCTCATGCAGACACTGGATCTCATACCGGCACTGAATCTCATACAGGCACTGTACCTCATACAGGCACTGGATCTCATGCAGACACTGGACCTCATGCAGACCCTGGACCTCATACAGACACTGAACCTCATACAGACCTTGGACCTCATACAGACCCTTGACCTCATATAGACCCTGGACCTCATACAGACACTGGACCTCATACAGACCCTGGATGTCATACAGACATTGGACCTCATACAGACACTGAATCTCATACAGACCCTGGACCTCATAAAGACCCTGGACCTCATACAGACACTGGATCTCATACAGGCACTGTACCTCCTACAGACACTGGACCTCCTACAGACATTGGACCTCTTACAGACACTGGACCTCATACAGACATTGGGCCTCTTACAGACATTGGACCTCATACAGACACTGGACCTCATACAAATACTGGACCTCATACAGGCATTGAACCTCATACAGACACTGGATCTCATGCAGACACTTGGCCTCATTTGAGCTCAGGAAGTTCAACACACAATGCAATGTGCAGAGTGTTTGACAGGTGTGCTATGAATCTCTGCTTTAGGTAGGTTCCTCTGCAAACTATAAGTGTGCTTAGATATGAAAAGTCCAACCTCCTATCTCCCAAGAACCAGACCTTTCATTACAGAAAAACATTTCATTTTCCCTCTTAAAATGCAGCCTAATTTATGGCTTAGATGAAATCATGAGGCAGAGGAGGCATCGCTCTCTATTACATGTCGGACGTATTTGTGTTTCCGCTTAGAAATGCCTTTCTCTACAATGTACAGATGGCAGGTGTGAAATACGTCCCATTATCGTTGTACAGGACAAGACCCAATCACTGACATTTCTGAGCCAGCGCAAAACTAGTTTTCATAACGGAGTATTATTTTTGCACCGGGCGTAAGGCTAGGCATGTTGTGGCACTACTTCCGTATGTTACTGCACGCAACTCCCCCCAGCACCTGCTGCAGCCCTCTGCGCAAGTTACTGCACGCAACTCCTCCAGCACCTGCTGCACCCTTCTACACAAGTTGCTGCATGCAACTCCCTCCAGTGCCTGCTGCACCCTTCTGCACAAGTTACTGCATGCAACTCCCCCCAGCACCTGCTGCACCCCTCTGTGCATGTTACCGCACACAACTCCCCCCGTGCCTGCTGCACCCCTCTGCGCAAGTTACTGCACACAACTCCCCCCAGCACCTGCTGCACCCTTCTACACAAGTTACTGCATGCAACTCCCCCCAGCGCCTGCTGCACCCTTCTATACAAGTTACTGCATGCAACTCCCCCCAGTGCCTGTTGCACCCTTCTACACAAGTTACTGCACGCAACTCCCCCCAGCACCTGCTGCACCCCTCTGCGCAAGTTACTGCACACAACTCAGCCAGTGCCTGCTGCACCCCTCTGTGCGAGTTACTGCACACAACTCCCCCCAGCACCTGCTGCACCCATCTCTGCAAGTTACTGCACACAACTCCCCCCAGTGCCTGCTGCACCCCTCTGTGCAAGTTACTGCATCAGAGCCGGCCATAGACATAGGCAAACTAGGCAATTGCCTAGGGCATTTGATATTCCTAGGGGCATCAGCAGCTTCTGCTGATTAAAATGATATGCGGCATGCATATATTCTGTCTGTAGCATTTCATATGCAGATACAGCCACAGTCTCACACAGTATATAGGCATGCTGCATATCATTTTAATCAGCAGAAAGTGCTTGTGCATCCTAGCCACATAGCAATGCATTTTCATTAAAGAAAAGGTGCCCGATGTTAGCATTGAAGCAAGATTTATGAGGACACATCTGTATCCAAGCAGAGGCAGAGGTCACAGTGTTAGTAGCAGTGTGAGTGCTGTGTGCATGTGAGTGGGTTGGTTGTGCAGTAGTGTTCAGAATATGTGTGAGGAGCATTATGTGTGTCATGTAAAAATGCATTAATAATAATGTGCAACATACGTGTAAGGGGCACTATGTGTGTCATTATGTGTATAAGGGCATTAATAATGTGCAGCATATGTGTAACAAGGTACTACTGTATGTGTGTCATTATGTGTAAAGGGGCACTAATAATTTGCAGCAAATGTGTAGGTGGCACTATGTGTGTCATTATGTGTATAAGGGCATTAATAATGTGCGGCATATGTGTAAGGGACATTATGTGTAAAAGGGCATTAATAAAGGTTGTCATAATGTGTAAGGCGCATTACTGTGTGGAATTATGTGTATAAATGCATTACTGATGTGTGGCATTATGTGTATATTAGGTGTATTAGGTGATCTACTATGTGGCGTTGCGTATAGAAAGGGCACTACTGTGTCATCTAATGTGAATAAAGAGCAATATGGTGTGGTGTAATGTGAATAAGGAGCAATTCAGTGTGATGTAATGTGAATAAGGGGCTCTACTGTGAGGAGTAACGTTTATAAGGTAAAGTGATACTACTGTGGGATGTAATATGAATTATGGACACTATCGCATGATCAAATGTGAATAAAGGTGCAGTACTGTGTGGTGTAATTGGAATTGGGGTTACTATTGTGTGGCCATGCCCCTTGCCAGCAAAAACACACCCCTTTTTTGGCTGTGCGCCAAATGTGCGAGCTGTTCCTATTTAAAGTATAGTGGGTACAAACACCAAAATAAGGACTGTAATGGGTGAGGGGTGATGGTGCTGGGAAAGAGCTGCAAGGTCAGAGGCAGAAACCGCGGTGGTGCTAGGGGGCACCAGCCAAAATCTTGCCTAGGGCATCATATTGGTTAGGGCCGGCTCTGTACTGCATGCAACTCTCCCCAGCACCTGCTGCGCCCTACTGCACTAGTTACTGCACTCAACTCCCCCCAGCACCTGCTGCACCCCTCTGCGCAAGTTACTGCATGCAACTCCCCCCAGCACCTGCTGCACCCATCTCCGCAAGTTACTGCACGCAAATCCCCCAGTGCCTGCTGCACCCTTCTGCACAAATCACTGCACGCAACTCCCCCCAGCACCTGCTGCACCCCTCTGCGCAAGTTACTGCACGCAACTCCCCCCAGCACCTGCTGCACCCTACTGCTCAAAATACTGCACTCAACTCCCCCCCAGCGCCTGCTGCACCCCTCTGTGTAAGTTACGGCACCCAGCTCCCCCCAGGCACCTGCTGCGCCCTACTGCACTAGTTACTGCATTCAACTCCCCCCAGCACCTGCTGCACCCCTGTGCGTCACTCCAATACCGTCCTCTGGACAAATCAATGATTTTGCACTGCACGTCAGCTCAGCATAAATGAAGCCCATGGACAGCATACAATAATTACTTTTCTAGTGTACAAGGCTCCTAGCGTTGGGGGATGAGTGAAAGGTGAGCACCCACTCTGCAAGAGCAATCTGCTCAGAACCAGCTCAGAACATGGGACTAACCAGGATTAGCGTCACAATATATTCCCCACTGTGATGGCAGAGCCACGCAGGAGCAGAGAAGAACACTGCGGTGGGTCTGTGTAAAGAATACTCAATAAGGTGCCTGGATACGCTACCCACGGCTAAGGGCAGAGCCCATCCTACATCATACATGTACATGCAGAGAAACACGCAAACATATGTGTCTGCCACAAACATTTTTGCTGCGGAGCAGTGTGGCGCCTTACAAATCAACGATGATGATAATAAAATAAATGCCAGTATAGACAGTATTGGTATTGTGATCGCCAATAAGACACACTGATCAGTATTGATCAGTAACTGACTGCTGTGCCTTTACAATCTAGCACAAAATACAAGGGGGGGGGGCAGCTGGTGACCTTAATGTAACCGGCCAGTGCCTTGTACCCAATGCCACCGCTGCCAGTCATGCATTATATGTGTGACTAGCTTGTTGCGTGCCTTAGGTAACGTGTCTCATCCTATCGCCTATATACACTCAGCTGGAGCCTGTTCCCCCCTGTATTCTATACCGGGCAGACATGAGATGACAGCGTAGGGTAAACGTACATCCCCTGCAACATGTTTCCCTTTTTGAATGAAAAGAGGGATGAATTCAGCGGGATCTCTCTTATAAACAAAACGGCTGATTTAAATGTTTGTGAGCTGCATTAGGTTAAACAATCCCACTGCCCCCCACCACCACCGTCCGGCTCCCAGCTCAATACACCGTCTATACAATTACTAGACGCAGCGTCTGCATAGAGCGCAACATGCGGAATTACGCAAATAAAGCAACGCTCTTACCTTACCAGGCTGCTGGAAGTTTTTCCGTCTGTCTTTGCGCAGCTCTGCGGTCTGGATCCTTCCTGCCGGGATGATCACATACTGGGAGTGAGATCCATCCTTTATGAATCAGGACTGCAGTCTCTGTAGCCTGCTGGAGGGGAGGGAAAAAAAAAAAAAAAGGAAAAGGAGGAAAAGGATGCTGGATCCTATACTACACCCTCTGAGCTGTCCTTCCTACAAATATCATTGCCCCCACCGCCACACACCCACCTCTCTGCTATATTCTCCCTGCTGCTCCCCTGCCTCCCCCCTTCTCCTTCTCAGATCCCTGACTTGATTGATAGCAGTGCTTGCAGAACCCACCCACACATGTGGTTTTTTTTTTTTCCTGAATAGAAAAAAAAAAAAAAGAGCCAGGGAGAAAGAGGAGGAGATGGGGAGAGAAACATGAATGAAATCTGTACCTAGCAATGCAGACAGGGCTGAGAGCCACCGCAGCCGCCCGGGGTACAATGATGCTTCCCTGCCTTCCCAAAAAACCTGTGTTATTTATCCCTGCCAGGGAGACCAGACCTACGTCTGAGCCGGGGGGGCAGCCGGCCAGCACACGGGCACTGCGGGCTGGGGAATGCCAATGTGCTCTCACTGGCACCGGTATTACATACCCCATTGCTGAAGTTGTTATGTGTCTGCCTAGCTGCCAGGCCCCCAGGCACAGCTCCCTGGGGTCCGGGAGGGCACGGCCAGGCTGGGACTTTTCTCAATGGAGCCCAGCTAGTGAACCAGGGAGCGAGGCCTTGCGTTGCTCTGGGGGTCTCCTGTGCTCCCTGGTCAGCGTGACGGTGAGACCTGCTGCAGTGTGCGGACGCACTTCCAGGAGGGGATGGAAAATAGATTTGCAGCAGCAGAGATAAGACAGATGCAGAAATCACTGCTCTTGTAGCTTTCCATTCACTGAGCAAGACAGACACAAATGCAACAGATATTCTGCAGGGGAACAACTGGTTTTACTCTGGGTGCTTCTAAAATTACTCCACTTCTACCATGTAATACATATTATGCAGCCATGTAATATATATACCTGTAATACATTCTATGCAGCCATGTAATATATGTCTGTAATACATATTATGCAGCCATGTAATATATGTCTGTAATACATATTATGCAGCCATGTAATATATATCTGTAATACATACTATGCAGCCATGTAATATATGTCTGTAATACATACTATGCAGCCGTGTAATATATACCTGTAATACATACTATGCAGCCATGTAATATATACCTGTAGTACATACTATGCAGCCATGAAATATATACCTGTAATACATACTATGCAGCCGTGTAATATATACCTGTAATACATACTATGCAGCCATGTAATATATGTCTGTAATACATATTATGCAGCCATGTAATATATACCTGTAACACATACTATGCAGCCATGTAATATATACCTGTAATACATACTATGCAGCCATGTAATATATACCTGTAGTACATACTATGCAGCCATGAAATATATACCTGTAGTACATACTATGCAGCCATGTAATATATACCTGTAATACATACTATGCAGCCATGTAATATATGTCTGTAATACATATTATGCAGCCATGTAATATATACCTGTAATACATACTATGCAACCATGTAATATATACCTGTAATACATACTATGCAGCCATGTAATATATACCTGTAATACATACTATGCAGCCATGCAATATATGTCTGTAATACATATTATGCAGCCATGTAATATATACCTGTAATACTGTACATACTATGCAGCCATGTAATATATACCTGTAATACTGTACATACTATGCAGCCATGTAATATATACCTGTAATACATACTATGCAGCCATGTAATATATACCTGTAGTACATACTATGCAGCCATGTAATATATACCTGTAATACATATTATGCAGCCATGTAATATATACCTGTAATACATACTATGCAGCCATGTAATATATGTCTGTAATACATATTATGCAGCCATGTAATATATACCTGTAATACATATTATGCAGCCATGTAATATATACCTGTAATACATACTATGCAGCCATGTAATATATACCTGTAATACATATTATGCAGCTATGTAATATATACCTGTAATACATATTATGCAGCCATGTAATATATACCTGTAATACATACTATGCAGCCATGTAATATATGTCTGTAATACATATTATGCAGCCATGTAATATATACCTGTAATACATATTATGCAGCCATGTAATATATACACCTGTAATACATACTATGCAGCCATGTAATATATACCTGTAATACATATTATGCAGCTATGTAATATATACCTGTAATACATATTATGCAGCCATGTAATATATACCTGTAATACATACTATGCAGCCATGTAATATATGTCTGTAATACATATTATGCAGCCATGTAATATATACCTGTAATACATATTATGCAGCCATGTAATATATACCTGTAGTACATACTATGCAGCCATGTAATATATACCTGTAGTACATACTATGCAGCCATGAAATATATACCTGTAATACATATTATGCAGCCATGTAATATATACCTGTAATACATACTATGCAGCCATGTAATATATACCTGTAATACATATTATGCAGCCATGTAATATATACCTGTAATACATATTATGCAGCCATGTAATATATACCTGTAATACATACTATGCAGCCATGTAATATATGTCTGTAATACATATTATGCAGCCATGTAATATATACCTGTAATACATATTATGCAGCCATGTAATATATACCTGTAGTACATACTATGCAGCCATGTAATATATACCTGTAGTACATACTATGCAGCCATGAAATATATACCTGTAATACATACTATGCAGCCATGTAATATATACCTGTAGTACATACTATGCAGCCATGTAATATATACCTGTAGTACATACTATGCAGCCATGTAATATATACCTGTAGTACATACTATGCAGCCATGTAATATATACCTGTAATACATACTATGCAGCCATGTAATATATGCCTGTAATACATATTATGCAGCCATGTAATATATACCTGTAGTACATACTATGCAGCCATTTAATATATACCTGTAGTACATACTATGCAGCCATGTAATATATACCTGTAATACATACTATGCAGCCATGTAATATATACCTGTAGTACATACTATGCAGCCATTTAATATATACCTGTAGTACATACTATGCTGCCATGTAATATATGCCTGTAGTACATACTATGCAGCCATGTAATATATACCTGTAGTGCATATTATCCAGCCGTGTAATATATACCTGTAGTACATACTATGCAGCCATTTAATATATACCTGTTGTACATACTATGCAGCCATGTTTTATATGCCTGTAGTACATATTATGCAGCCATGTAATATATACCTGTAGTGCATATTATCCAGCCGTGTAATATATACCTGTAGTACATACTATGCAGCCATGAAATATATACCTGTAATACATACTATGCAGCCATGTAATATATACCTGTAGTACATACTATGCAGCCATGTAATATATACCTGTAATACATACTATGCAGCCATGTAATATATGCCTGTAATACATATTATGCAGCCATGTAATATATACCTGTAATACATATTATGCAGCCATGTAATATATACCTGTAGTACATACTATGCAGCCATTTAATATATACCTGTAGTACATACTATGCAGCCATGTAATATATACCTGTAATACATACTATGCAGCCATGTAATATATACCTGTAGTACATACTATGCAGCCATTTAATATATACCTGTAGTACATACTATGCAGCCATGTAATATATGCCTGTAGTACATACTATGCAGCCATGTAATATATACCTATAGTGCATATTATCCAGCCGTGTAATATATACCTGTAGTACATACTATGCAGCCATTTAATATATACCTGTTGTACATACTATGCAGCCATGTTTTATATGCCTGTAGTACATACTATGCAGCCATGTAATATATACCTGTAGTGCATATTATCCAGCCGTGTAATATATACCTGTAGTACATATTATGCAGCCATGTAATATATACCTGTAATACATACTATGCAACCATGTAATATATACCTGTAGTACATACTATGCAGCCATGTAATATATACCTGTATTCAGGGCTGGTTCTTGCCCTTTTGGCGCCCCGGGTGGGAAATAGGGGCGTGGCTTCATACAGGGGGCATGGTCAGTTACGCCCCCTGTACAGTAGAATAGCGCCGCTGAAAATTAAAAATAAATAAATAAATAAAAGAATACTTACTATCCCCGCTCCCGACCGCTGCAGACCTCCACCGGCGCCGCTCCTCTCCTCGGATCTGCCATAGACAGACACTAGAGGTCAATTATGACCCCTAGCATCTGTCAGTCCCACAATGCTGTGCGGTGCGCGATGACGTCATCGCGCACTGCACAGCAAAGGTCCTCTCCACTAAGGGAAACTAGACGCGTAGCGTCTAGTTCCCTTCACAGCGGGGAAACAGGGGGACACAGCGGGCAGCGCGGGGCACAGCAGTAGCGGATCTTGCCATGGTGCAGCGCCCTCCGGATGGCGCCGGCGCCCTCCGGAAGGCGGTTCCCCGGGCAAAAGTCCTGCTTGCCCGTGGAAAGATCCGCTACTGCCTGTATTACATATTATGCAGCCATGTAATATATACCTGTAGTACATACTATGCAGCCATGTAATATATACCTGTAGTGCATACTATACAGCCATGTAATATATACCTGTAGTACATACTATGTAGCCATGTAATATATGCCTGTAGTGCATATTGGCCCTCATTCAGAGTTGTTCGCTCGCTAGCTGCTTTTAGCAGCAGTGCAAACGCTAAGCAGAAGTGCTTAGCTTAGCAGAAGTGTGACCGAAAGGATCGCAGAGCTGCTACAAAAAAAGATTGTGCAGTTTCTGAGTAGCTCGAGACCTACTCCTAGCTAGCGATCACTTCAGACTGTTTAGTTCCTGTTTTGACGTCACAAACACGCCCTGCGTTCGGCCAGCCACGCCCCCATTTTCACAGGCACACCTGCGTTTGTATCTGACACGCCTGCGTTTTTCAGCACACTCCCGGAAAACGTCCAGTTACCTCCCAGAAACGCCCCTTTCCTGTCAATCACTCACCGATCAGCAGTGCGACTGAAAAGCGTCGCTAGACCTTGTGTGAAACTGCATCGGCTTTTGTGAAAGTACGTCACGTGTACGCATGCGCAAAAGTGCAGATTTTTTGCCTGATTGCTGCGCTGCGAACAACGGCAGCTAGTGATCAACTCGAAATGACCCCCATTATCCAGCCGTGTAATATATACCTGTAGTACATACGATGCAGCCGTGTAATATATACCTGTAATACATATTATGCAGCCATGTAATATATACCTGTAGTACATACTATGCAGCCATGTAATATATACCTGTAGTACATACTATGCAGCCGTGTAATATATACCTGTAGTACATACGATGCAGCCGTGTAATATATACCTGTAATACATATTATGCAGCCATGTAATATATACCTGTAGTACATACTATGCAGCCATGTAATATATACCTGTAGTACATACTATGCAGCCGTGTAATATATACCTGTAGTACATACTATGCAGCCGTGTAATATATACCTGTAGTACATACTATGCAGCCGTGTAATATATACCTGTAGTACATACTATGCAGCCATGTAATATATACCTGTAGTACATACTATGCAGCCGTGTAATATATACCTGTAGTACATACTATGCAGCCATGTAATATATACCTGTAGTACATACTATGCAGCCATGTAATATATACCTGTAGTACATACTATGCAGCGGCAGCCGTGTCATTTATACCTGTAGTACATACTATCATACTTACCGACTTTGTGGCTGCTCTCTCCGGGAGAGAGCAGCCACGTCGGCTCAGCAGAGGGCGGGGCAGGGCAATGATGGGCAGAGGAGGGCGGAGGCAGAACAGGGGTGGGACGGAGGCGGTACGGGGGCGTGGTTGGCGAGGCGCATCATTTAAGCCACACACCCCGCTCTGTAATGCCGATCTTATAGGCATTATACTGCAGGGTGCGTGGCTATGATGACGCGATTCAACAAGAATCGCGTCATAGACTGCTTGGACCACCCACTTTACTCACTAAGTGGGCGGCCGGGCAGGGGGGACCACAAAAATCGGGAGACTTGCCTGCTCTTCTGGGGAAGCGGGAGGGTCAGCCGATTTTCAGGAGCCTCCCGGCCATTCTGGTAGAGTAGGCAAGTATGCTACTATGCAGCCATGTAGATTGTAATATATATTATGCAGCTATGTAATATATACCTGTAGTACATACTATGCAGCCATGTAATATATACCTGTAAAATATATTATGCAGCTATGTAATATATACCTGTAGTACATACTATGCAGCCATGTAATATATACCTGTAATATATATATTATGCAGACGTGTAATATATACCTGTAATACATATTATGCAGCCATGTAATATATACCTGCAGTACATACTATGCAGCCATTTATTATATACCTGTAGTACATGCTATGTAGTCATGTAATATATACCTGTAATACATATTATGCAGCCATGTAATATATACCTGTAATACATACTATGCAGCCATGTAATATAACCTTTAGTACATAAAATGCAGCCATGCAATATAAATCTGTAATACATACTATGCAGCCATCATGTAATATATACCTGTGCAGCAGTTACGTGCAGTGAGGTCTGTGGCTGGGGAGGCACTGTATGATTCCCTAGCCGCCGCCCGCCCTCCCCATATTTAATAAAAACCAGCACCAGGCAGAACCAGCTAGGGGGAGTAATGCCATAGCAGGGGAGACACTCAGTGTGGGGTCCCCCTGCATTCACATTAAACTCCCCCCAAACCAGTCAGCCCAGGGCTGGCATTCCTTAGAAAGTGGGGACACCAGAAAAATTTAATGGGGTCCCCCCTCCCGAGCAACAACCAGCACTGGGCTGAAAGAGCCCAGTGCTATGCCCAGCATCCCTGGTGGCGGTGGGTGCGGGGTTCATTCAAAATAATAAGAAGAACAAGAGTTTGAGCAATCTTCATTGCCCCAGACTGGCCAAGGAGGGCTTGGTATCCAGATCTTCTGGAGTTGCTCATAGAAGATCCTCGGCCTCTTCCTCCTCGAGAGGACCTACTACAGCAGGGGCCGTGTGTGTATCAAGACTACCGCGGCTACGTTTGACGCCATAGCCGTTGAGCTTCGGATCCTAGCCCGAAAGGGTATTCCCAAGGAAGTCATCCCCACTCTAATTCAGGCCAGGAAAGGAGTAACGTCTAAACATTACCACCGTATTTGGAGAAAATATGTGTCTTGGTGTGAATCCAAGAAGGCTCCTATGGAAGAGTTTCAGTTGGGACGTTTTCTCCATTTTCTGCAGGCTGGTGTGGATGCGGGCCTTAGATTGGGGTCAATCAAGGTCCAGATTTCGGCCTTATCAGTTTTCTTACAAAAACAATTGGCCTCCTTTCCAGAAGTTCAGACGTTCGTGAAAGGGGTTCTGCACATCCAGCCTCCATCTGTGCCTCCAGTGGCACCATGGGACCTTAATGTGTATTGCAGTTCCTTCAATTAGATTGGTTTGAACCTCTGCAGGAGATAGAATTGAAGTTTCTCACTTGGAAAGTGGTGATGCTTTTGGCCTTGGCATCCGCAAGGCGGGTGTCTGAGTTGGGGGCCTTGTCTCACAAGAGCCCTTACCTGATCTTCCATGAAGATAGGACAGAGTTAAGAACTCGTCAACAATTTCTTCCAAATGTGGTTCCATCCTTCCACATAAACCAACCTATTGTGGTGCCAGTACCTACTGACACTTTTACTCAGTCACAGTCTCTTGATGTGATTAGAGCTTTGAAGATTTATGTCGCAAGAACAGCCCGATTACGGAAAACAGAGGCTCTGTTTGTCCTGTATGCTCCCAACAAGATTGGGTGTCCTGCTTCTAAGCAGACTATTGCGCTCTGGATCAGAGGGACAATTCAGCACGCTCATTCTACGGCAGGCTTGCCGGTACCGAAGTCGGTAAAGGCCCATTTTACTAGGAAAGTGGGCTCATCCTGGGCGGCTGCCCGGGGCGCCTCGGCTTTACAACTTTGCTGAGCAGCTACTTGGTCAGGGTCAAACTCATTTGCTAAATTTTATAAGTTTGACACTTTGGCCGATGAGGACCTCAAGTTTGGTCAATCGGTGCTGCAGGGTCATCCGCACTCTCCCGCCCGTACTGGAACTTTGGTATAACCCCATGGTACTGAAGTGGACCCCAGCATCCTCTAAGACGTATAAGAAAATAGGATTTTAATACCTACCAGTAAATCCTTTTCTCCTAGTCCGTAGAGGATGCTGGGCACCCGACCCAGTGCGTACTTTACCTGCAGTTTGTTCTTTAAAGTTACACAAGTTGTGTTTCATTTGGTTTCAGCATGTTGCTGTAAATGGTTCATGCCTGTTGGAGTGTGTCATGTTGAATGCCATGTTGTGCGGCATGGTTGAGGTGTGAGCTGGTATGAATCTCACCATTAGTATAAAAGTAAATCCTTTCCTCGAAATGTCCGTCTCCCTGGGCACAGTTCCTATAACTGAGGTCTGGAGGTGGGGCATAGAGGGAGGAACCAGTTCACACCCTTGAAAAGTCTTAAAGTGCCCATGGCTCCTGCGGAACTGTCTATAACCCATGGTACTGAAGTGGACCCCTGCATCCTCTACGGACTAGGAGAAAAGAAGTTACCGGTAGGTATTAAAATCCTATTATTAATCTTATAAATGGGAATGTCTGTCTGTCTGTCTGCCTGTCTGTCTGTCTATATTATAAATAAGCATGTCTGTCTTATAAATGAGAATGTCTGTCTATCTTATCAATGGGAATGTCTGTCTATCTTATAAATGAGAATGTCTATCTTATAAATGGGAATGTCTGTCTGTCTATCTTATAAATGAGAATGTCTGTCTATCTTATAAATGGGAATGTCTGTCTATCTTATAAATGGGAATGTCTGTCTATCTTATAAATGGGAATGTCTGTCTGTCTATCTTATAAATGAGAATGTCTGTCTATCTTATAAATGGGAATATCTGTCTATCTTATAAATGAGAATGTCTGTCTATCTTATAAATGGGAATATCTGTCTATCTTATAAATGAGAATGTCTGTCTATTTTATAAATGGGAATATCTGTCTATCTTATAAATGAGAATGTCTATCTGTCTGTCTATCTTATAAATGGGAATGTCTGTCTATCTTATAAATGGGAATGTCTATCTGTCTGTCTATCTTATAAATGGGAATGTCTGTCTATCTTATAAATGGGAATGTCTATCTGTCTGTCTATCTTATAAATGAGAATATCTGTCTATCTTATAAATGGGAATGTCTGTCTATCTTATAAATGAGAATGTCTATCTGTCTGTCTATCTTATAAATGGGAATGTCTGTCTGTCTATCTTATAAATGAGAATGTCTGTCTATCTTATAAATGGGAATGTCTGTCTATCTTATAAATGAGAATGTCTGTCTGTCTATCTTATAAATGGGAATGTCTGTCTATCTTATAAATGAGAATGTCTGTCTGTCTATCTTATAAATGGGAATGTCTTTCTATCTTATAAATGGGAATGTTTGTCTATCTTATAAATGAGAATGTCTGTCTATCTTATAAATGGGAATATCTGTCTATCTTATAAATGAGAATGTCTGTCTATTTTATAAATGGGAATATCTGTCTATCTTATAAATGAGAATGTCTATCTGTCTGTCTATCTTATAAATGGGAATGTCTGTCTATCTTATAAATGGGAATGTCTATCTGTCTGTCTATCTTATAAATGGGAATGTCTGTCTATCTTATAAATGGGAATGTCTATCTGTCTGTCTATCTTATAAATGAGAATATCTGTCTATCTTATAAATGGGAATGTCTGTCTATCTTATAAATGAGAATGTCTATCTGTCTGTCTATCTTATAAATGGGAATGTCTGTCTGTCTATCTTATAAATGAGAATGTCTGTCTATCTTATAAATGGGAATGTCTGTCTATCTTATAAATGAGAATGTCTGTCTGTCTATCTTATAAATGGGAATGTCTGTCTATCTTATAAATGAGAATGTCTGTCTGTCTATCTTATAAATGGGAATGTTTGTCTATCTTATAAATGAGAATGTCTGTCTGTCTATCTTATAAATGGGAATGTCTGTCTATCTTATAAATGAGAATGTCTGTCTGTCTATCTTATAAATGGGAATGTTTGTCTATCTTATAAATGAGAATGTCTGTCTGTCTATCTTATAAATGGGAATGTCTGTCTATCTTATAAATGGGAATGTTTGTCTATCTTATAAATGAGAATGTCTGTCTGTCTATCTTATAAATGGGAATGTCAGTCTATCTTATAAATGGGAATGTCTGTCTATCTTATAAATGGGAATGTCTGTCTATCTTATAAATGGGAATGTTTGTCTATCTTATAAATGAGAATGTCTGTCTATCTTATAAATGGGAATGTTTGTCTATCTTATAAATGAGAATGTCTGTCTGTCTATCTTATAAATGGGAATGTCTGTCTATCTTATAAATGGGAATGTCTGTCTATCTTATAAATGGGAATGTCTGTCTGTTTGTCTGATTACAATAAACTCAGAAACCACTGAATCGATCGCGTTGCGGTTTTCACCATTGTGTAGGTAATTTTTCCGGGCAGGTTTTAGGCTAAGTATCATCACGATCAATTGTCAGGGGACTGTGTGCGTGGCTTCGTGCGGAGGGGTCCCCTGCACTGCTCTCAGCAAGTCTGCAGAGACAGGCGTACGCGCCTCATAGTGACTGAACATTGCGGCACATGTGTACTGTGTACCGGGATAGACTTAGTCGTAGGTAAGCGTTGTTATTTACTAACATATATACATGTAGTCAACGAGCTATAAATTATTATTTTTTAACCAGTTTATTTCTGTTGAAATGTCACAGTGTCTGGGAGAAAATCTTCACTTGGTGGTGACAGCACTGCTGGTAAAAGGGCACGCGTTGTGAGAAGAAACGAGGAGAGCCCGGAGAGAGAACATCGCCTCTTAGAAGACAGAGAGAGACACATGCTTCTCAGTGTCAAACGCCCCTCATATTACCAATCCGAAAACCCTAGGTAACCCACTGCCGTAATCACTAACTTTCACCCGAGCTGAGCGTAATATAGTGTAATATAAATCTAATATTTACTACATACTTGTCTACCTTGGAGGTCTCCTCTCCGGGAAAAGTCACTCGGCCCCGCCCCTCAAAGTGCAGTGATTTGTGGGTTCGCAGGCCCTGTAATATAAAACTGTAATACAGTACTATACAGTCATGTAATGTATATCTGCAATACACACAGATGGGATCGGTATAATATCCCAGCTGTCAAGATCCCAGAGGTCAGGAAATCGACAGCCGTGATACCGGCGGCGAGCTCAACATGTCCCATCGCCATGATTCAGGCCTGTAATATGTAATACATACAAAGCAGCCATGTAATATAAATCTGTAATACATACAATGCAGCCAAGTAATATAAATCTGTAATACATACTATGCAGCCATGTAAAGCAGGCAGAGATCCGCATAGGCTCGAAGCCACATAAACACCCTGAATTTTTCTGACATGTGTTGAGGATAGGCAGGGCTAGCCTTAGTGATTGACAGTTGTGGTCAGGTGACAGATGGGTGCCTATTAGGGATATGTAGGAGGAGTATACACAGGGGTATATAGTCCTGGGATTTGGCAGCCATCTTCCTCTTGCCAGTTTTCTTGGATGGTGGTAAGAACATACTGTCAGCATTTGTCAAGTATCCTCCTCCTTTATATACTGCATATATTACTGCTCCCTCTCCTGATACTACTGTACGTGTGCGCTTTTATTAGGTGTCAGCAGCAACATGCCCCGTCCCAAGAGAACTGCACCCCCCCCCCCCCCGCCGCCTGGCTGAGGCCGCCCGACCGCTCGCAGCAGCGGGCTATCACCGGCCGCGGGTGCGCGCGGTCCCCCCCTCCGCTTCGCCGCCCGCCGGAGACAGGGTCCTGCTCTCCACGGGCGGCGGTGCTTCCCCCGCGACGGCCGTTCTCGGAGCCCGTCGCAGCGGCAGAGCCGCGCGCGCCGGGGCTCAGGCCTCCACGGGCGATCAGATGCTCCTCCACAGGGCCGCAGTTGGCGGGACACGTGACCCAGCGGGCGGGTGCCGCGACTCCACAAATGGGAGCGGACTGACGGGGCTCTCACCAGCCAGCTCCCCTGCGGGTGCCTGGCTGGTGCAGGATTTAGTGTCCCTGCCTTCTGGTGCAGGGACAATTCGGGGTGCGGGGCCTACGTTTGCGCAGTCGCAAACCGTTTTTCCCCCCGCGGTTTCCATGGGTACCAATGTCGTGGCGGGCAGCGGGGTGTCGGGCGTCGGCGGGCAGGCATCTGGGATTTACCCGGGGGCGCTCCCGGTATCCCAGACACTGCTGCCGCCCGTGAGTGGCCTGTGGCCCAGTGAGTCGACGCCATCTGCTGGCCAGCTCCTGGTGCAGCAGATGGGGTCAGGACCAAGTTCCATGGCCGCTTCATTTGCGTACCGGGGCGGCACGTATACAGCTTCGCCCGCGGGTTTCCTTCCGGCGGCTTCGGTGTCGGTGGCCTGGTCGGGGTCACTGCAGCTCCCGGTCATGACTTCCGGGGCGGCACCCATATTCCGCGGGGTTCCGGCCCCCTTTTCGTCCACTTATTTGCTGGCGGCGTTTACGCATGCGCAGGGATCGGTGACCACCTGGCCCACGCCGAGTGGTCCGGGTTTTGCGCACTGGGGGGGTTCTTACACCGGGGGTTTTACCCCAGGGGCTCTCGGGCAGACGCCTTACTGGGCAGCGCCGTTTTCTCAGGCTCCGTCCACTTGGCACGCCGGTTTTACTTCCCCGGGCACATGGCCTCCAGCGTCTGGCGCAGCCGTTGAGTTGGCGGGCGCCGCGGCATTGGGCATGCCCGCACTCGGTTCACGGCCCCCCCTTGCTGCTCCACCTCCCCCGCTACCTCCGGTTCCCCCCCCCCCGGAGGTGGCTGTTTTTGTGCCTCTACTCCCCCCCCCTTCTGTTTCCCCACCAGGTGCAGGTACGTCGAGGGGGGTCTCTCCCCCGGGCGGATCGTCGGGGGCCACGACGGCAGCAACATCCAGCGAGGCACAGACAGGAGCGGCGACGGAGGCTGAACTAGTGGGGACGGGGGGATCTCGGGTCCCTGAAGAGGTTTCAACCGGCCCCACCACCGCGGCAGTAGAAGCGGGCGGTCCTTCTGGAACGGGTGAGACAGTTAATTCTTCTTCTGATAGCTCTTCTTCCAGCTCCTCTTCGGATACTAGGTCTTCCGGGTACCCCAGGTGCCCGCGTAAGTTAGCTAGGCTCATTGCGCATCGCTTGCACAAGAAAAATAAGAAGGCCAAGGGCGCATTTGCGGCAGCCACACAGGACCCTCCGCGTTTTACGGAAATGGTGCACTGTGCAAACACTGCGGTCACCAGGGGTTTACGTAAACGGATGAGGGAGAAGATTAAGAAAGCTAAATACGTCGACATGTTCACCCTTACGGATGACATGCGGAAGGCTTTCGATAAGGCCAAGAAGGTTGGTGGCATTGGCGAGAATGCATTTCGCAATTTTCACCAGTGGCTCCGGGGGTTTTTAGTGTTCACGGCATGCTACGCCGAGACGAGGCCTAAGGAATATCACAACACGGTCAAGTATTTGTACCTGGTGCATGAAATGTACTTGACATCCAAGGGTTACGCGTGGCGGGATTACGATGAGAAATTCCGTCATAACCAAGACGGGAACCCGACACTGCCCTTGGGGTTCAAGGACGTTGAAGTTTGGTTAGAAGTCACGCAGCATAATAAGCCCCTTCATGAAGCCCAGGGCGGCAAGCCGGGTTTAAGTGTCCGGCCGAGCCCGCCTATGGGGAATAAAGGGAAATGCTTCGCTTTCAATGAGGGCAAGTGTTCCCGGGGGGCTAACTGCCGTTTTCGCCACTCCTGCAAGGTGTGCGGCGGGGGGCACCCGGCCAAAGATTGCCAGTCCCCTTCCGGGTCCAGGCCCTCTGATGCTGCCGAGGTACCCGGAAGTGGAAAGTAAGGCGTTTTCCCCCATCAACGTCCCCGAATTGACTAAATTGTTGGGCAGTTACCCCGACGTCAATTCGGGGTTGTTTTTGTTGGAAGGTTTCCGTAGCGGTTTCAGGCTTCCCATCCCGGATTCGGTCCTCGTGGTCTCCAGGCGCAATTTAAAATCCGCACGCGATTTCCCCTCCGTGGTCGCCCGTAAGGTCCAGGCGGAAATCGATTTGGGGCGCATGTGCGGCCCTTTCCCGTCCCCACCACTGCCCCGGCTGTGCGTTTCACCGTTAGGGGTGGTCCCCAAGAAAGCTCAGGGTCAATTCCGCCTCATTCAGCATTTGTCGCACCCCCGTGGCAGCTCGGTCAACGACGCTATCCCGGTGGAAGCTTGCAGGGTACGGTATCAATCGTTTGATGAGGCCCTGCGGTTAGTCCAAAGGGCGGGTCCCGGCGCCCTCATGGCCAAGCTGGACATTGAGTCCGCTTTCCGCCTCCTACCCATCCATCCCGATTCCCTGCGTTTCCTGGGTTTCAGGTTAAGGGGCGGGTTTTATGTAGACAGGTGCTTGCCTATGGGGTGTTCCATCTCTTGTGCCTACTTTGAGAAATTCAGTTCGTTTTTACATTGGTGCGTAGTGTCAGCCTCCGGCCACCCGGGGGTTGCCCACTACCTCGACGATTTTCTCTTTGTGGGTCCAAGGGAGGGGCCGGTTTGCGGGGATGTACTGGGTTTAGCCCAGAGTTTGTTCGGTCGCCTGGGCGTGCCAGTAGCCTCGGATAAGACGGAGGGGCCCACGGTGTGCCTCAGTTATTTGGGCATTGAAATCGATTCGGAAGCCGGTTGCTGCCGGCTTCCGGCCGATAAGGTGCACAAGTTGATGGGTCTCATAGAGCAGTGCCTCCTCACGCGCAGGGTCAGACTACAACGGGTTCAGTCGTTGCTTGGGTCTTTTAATTTTGCGTGCAGGATCATACCCATGGGCCGGGTTTTCTGCCGCAAGCTTGAGAGATCCATGTCGGGGGTGCGAAAACCTCACCATACGGTTTACATTTCGCGCGAGGTCAGGGAAGATTTGAGAACCTGGTCCACTTTTTTGGTTTCTTTTAACCGGGAGGTGTTGTGGCCAGCGAAGCGCTGTTCCAACGCCGCGTTACAACTTTTTACCGACGCCGCTGGGGGTTCGGGCTTTGGGGCTTTTTTCAGAACAGAGTGGTGCGCCGCGCCTTGGCCTGCGGCATGGGTGACCCGAGGTTTTACAAAGAACTTGCTCCTTCTAGAGTTATTCCCCTTGATAGTGGCTGTCGAGTTGTGGGCACCCAGCTTGTCGGATCGGAGTATTGTATTTCGCTGCGACAATCTGGGCGTCGTGCACGCCGTTAATAACCAGCGCTCGTCCTCTCCTGAGGCTCTGCGCTTGTTGCGTTATCTGGTGCTCAAGTGCTTGAGGCATAACATTCATTTCACGGCTGCGCATGTCCCGGGGGTTGACAATAGAATTGCTGACGCACTGTCGCGTTTTGAGTTCGATAAGTTTAGGGAGCTGGTTCCTGATGCTGCGATTGGGGGTCTATTGGTGCCGCCCTTCCTGTGGAGAATCGTTGACTAAGGCCCTCCCCGGTGAGTGGGACTTGCCTATGCGGGCTGGATACCGTTTGGGGTATGGCAGCCCGATATCAGTTGGCTAGTCTTGCGCCTGGTCTAAGGAATATGTTAAGTGTTTTGTTATTGCGCCTGTTGCGCGAACCCGGAAACGTGTTTTACTCGTCGGTTTTTGAACGGCTAGCGTTCAGAAATGGAGGGTGTGAAGTGAATTTTTAAATTTTCCTCCGAGGGGACCGAATTACAATTGGCATCACACACGGTTCACGGGAGTTTTTTTGAGTTTTCTCCTTCACTTGGGTTCTTAATTGCATGTTTTAAGTTATTTGTTTTTCGATATGTTATAGTGTCTGACGGTAGGAAATTTTCTTTTGCAGCTACTTTGGACGGCTCGGATCAGATTTGGCTCATTGGCCATTCTTTTATTTTTTGGGCGGAGAGGCATCCAATGGCAGGACGAACAGGTGAATTGTTTGGGGACAAGGTAGTTAGATGGTTAGGAGTTAGAGGCTTGCGTTGGATGGGTTTACTTCGCTTGCTGTTTCGCCATGAGCGAAGGTGGGGGCGGCCCGGCTGGGTTGTCATTCACCTCGGGGGGAATGATATGGGGCGGGTCAAAGGCATCGATCTCATCTTGAGTATCAAAGCGGATTTAGTGGCTTTGCGGGCATCCTGGCCCCGGGTGATAATTGTGTGGTCTGACATGGTGCCCCGCTTCCATTGGCGGGGTGCCGTTCGCTTTTCTGCTGTCGAGAAAGCGAGGAAGAAAGTTAATTCCGCGGTGTCAGTATACGTGCAGGCGATAGGGGGTTTAGTGGTTAGGCATCTGCTTTTGGTGCTGCACAATGTACAGTTTTATAGGGAAGACGGTGTTCACCTTTCCGCTGCGGGTATTGGTGTGTTCTTGGAAAGTATTTTTAGAGTGCTGTCTGGTTGAATCTCTTCTCCTGTTGTTGGTTGGATGGCGGTCTGCGGTTTTTTGTTAAAATCCTTGTTGTGGCGGAAAGTCGCTACCAGCCAGCGGTCAAATAGTTACATAAGTGGTCACTGTGGGGCACCCCCTTTTGATTGAACAGCGAGTATGCCCTCCCCTTGCGGGTGGACTACGGATGTTCCCGTGCGGGTTCGTCCACGGCTCTGCTAAAGTAAGGGGGGTGAGCCTGCGCAGTGCGGGTTATGTTAAGGAGGCGGTTGTGAGGCCCCTCCTATTTTATTGTTTATTATAGTTCACTGGTGCTGGTGAGTTGGTAGCGCCTTTTCTTGCCATCCTCCAATATTCTTAGTTTAAACGACAGGTCACCAAACAATAAATATCTGTTTGACCTTTTAAATCTAGCAGTTGGTGTCCGTGTGTTTATTTCTTAGTGATAAGCTAGCTAGTTATAAATGTTAAGTTCGTCGGAATAAAGTCATGGGTGGTTTATATATCTGTAGTACATACTATGCAGCCACGTTATATATTTGTAATACATACTACGCAGCCACGTTATATATCTGTAGTTTATATATCTGTAGTACATACTATGCAGCCATGTTATACATCTGTAGTTTATATTTCTGTAGTACATACTGTACTATGCAGCCACGCTATACATCTGTAGTTTATATTTCTGTAGTACATACTATGCAGCCACGCTATACATCTGCAGTTTATATATCTGCAATACATACTATGCAGCCACGTTATATATTTGTAATACATACTACGGAGCCACGTTATATATCTGTAGTTTATATATCTGTAGTACATACTATGCAGCCACGTTATACATCTGTAGTTTATATTTCTGTAGTACATACTATGCAGCCACGTTATACATCTGTAGTTTATATATCTGTAGTACATACTATACAGCCACGCTATACATCTGTAGTTTATATATCTGTAGTACATACTATGCAGCCATGTTATATATTTGTAATACATACTATGCAGCCACGTTATATGTGTAATACATATTATGCAGCCACGTTATACTTCTGTAGTTTATATATCTGTAGTACATATTATGCAGCCATGTTATATATCTGTAGTACATACTATGCAGCCACGTTATATATCTGTAGTTTATATAGCTGCAGTACATACTATGCAGCCACGTTGTACATCTGTAGTTTATATATCTGTAGTACATACTATGCAGCCACGTTATACATCTGCAGTTTATATATCTGTAGTACATACTATGCAGCCACGTTATATATCTATAGTTTATATATCTGTAGTACATGCTATGCAGCCACGCTATACATGTGTAGTTTATATATCTGTAGTACATACTATGCAGCCACGTTATATATCTGTAGTTTATATATCTGTAGTACATACTATGCAGCCACGCTATACATCTGTAGTTTATATATCTGTAGTACATACTATGCAGCCACGTTATACATCTGTAGTTTATATATCTGTAGTATACTATGCAGCCACGTTATATAGCTGTAGTTTGTATATCTGTAGTACATAATATGCAGCCACGTTATACATCTGTAGTTTATATATCTGTAGTACATACTATGCAGCCACGTTATACATCTGTAGTTTATATATCTGTAGTACATACTATGCAGCCACGTTATATATCTGTAGTTTGTATATCTGTAGTCCATATTATGCAGCCACGCTATACATCTGTAGTTTATATTTCTGTAGTACATACTATGCAGCCACGTTATATATCTGTTGTTTATAGAGATGAGCGGGTTCGGTTCGTTGAGATCCGAACCCCCCCGAACTTCACCTATTTTACAACTTCCGAGTCAGCCTCGGATCTTCCCACCTTACTCGGTTAACCCGAGCGCGCCCGAACGTCATCATCTCGCTGTCGTATTCTCGTGAGATTCTTATTCTATATAAGAAGCCGCACGTCGCCACCATGTACTGCAAATATCTGTGCTCAGTGTGCTGCAAATATCTGTGCTCAGTGTGCTGAAAATATCTACGTTCTCTGCCTGAAAAACGCTCCATATCTGTGCTGTATTGTAGTATATAGTAGGAGGACAGTGCACAATTTCGCTGACCACCATTATATATATAGCAGTACGGTACAGTAGTCCATTGCTCTACCTCTGTGTCGTCAAGTATACTATCCATATCTGTGCTGCATTGTAGTATATAGTAGGAGGACAGTGCAGAATTTTGCTGACCACCAGTATATATATATATAGCAGTACAGTACAGTAGTCCATTGCTCTACCTCTGTGTCAAGTATACTATCCATATCTGTGCTGCATTGTAGTTGTGCACAGTATATAGTAGGAGGACAGTGCAGAATTTTGCTGACCACCAGTATATATATATATATATATATATATATATATTTATATATAAAATCCAAATACATCGTACAAGCAGCGGCACTCAGAGGCTTTTATATGTGAAAAAAATGTGAAGATTTAATCCATATTACAATGTGTTCAGGCCACATGGATTAAATCTTCACATTTTTTTCACATATAAAAGCCTCTGAGTGCCGCTGCTTGTACGATGTATTTGGATTATTGATTATTCTCAGAGGGCACCGGAGCAAGTATTCTATGAGAGGTGAGTGCCGGTCCTACACGCCATATATATATATATATATATATATATATATATATAAAACAGTACGGTACAGTAGTCCATTGCTCTACCTCTGTGTCGTCAAGTATACTATCCATATCTGTGCTGCATTGTAGTTGTGCGCAGTATACAGTAGGAGGACAGTGCAGAATTTTGCTGACCACCAGTATATATATAGCAGTACGGTACAGTAGTCCATTGCTCTACCTCTGTGTTGTCAAGTATACTATCCAAATCTATGCTGCATTGTAGTTGTGCGCAGTATATAGTAGGAGGACAGTGCAGAATTTTGCTGACCACCAGTATATATATATAGCAGTACGGTACAGTAGTCCACTGCTCTACCTCTGTGTCGTCAAGTATACTATCCATCCATACCTGTGCTGCATTTTATTTGTGCGCAGTATATAGTAGGAGGACAGTGCAGAATTTTGCTGACCACCAGTATATATATATAGCAGTACGGTATAGTAGTCCATTGCTCTACCTCTGTGTCGTCAAGTATACTATCCATATCTGTGCTGCATTGTAGTTGTGCACAGTATATAGTAGGAGGACAGTGCAGAATTTTGCTGACCACCAGTATATATATAGCAGTACGGTATAGTAGTCCATTGCTCTACCTCTGTGTCGTCAAGTATACTATCCATATCTGTGCTGCATTGTAGTTGTGCGCAGTATATAGTAGGAGGACAGTGCAGAATTTTGCTGACCACCAGTATATATATAGCAGTACGGTACAGTAGTCCACTGCTCTACCTCTGTGTCATCAAGTATACTATCCATCCACAACTGTGCTGCATTTTAGTTGTGCGCGGTACAGATGGGTCCACATTTATCTTGCCATTTAATAGTATTAACTGAGACTGGCCAGTTGGACTTAATCCCCTGCTGTAATGACTTAATCCCCTGCTGTATTGTTCTCTGTATTGTATTGCAGTTGAGAACAATAGATGAAGGGTTTATGCTAATAAATCATGTTGTGCCTAGGCGCAGAAAACTAGTCAAGATAACCGTGGACCCATCTGTATATAGTAGGAGGACAGTGCAGAATTTTGCTGACCACCAGTATATATATATAGCAGTACGGTACAGTAGGCCATTGCTATTGATATATTACTGGCATATAATTCCACACATTAAAAAATGGAGAACAAAAATGTGGAGGGTAAAATAGGGAAAGATCAAGATCCACTTCCACCTCGTGCTGAATCTGCTGCCACTAGTCATGGCCGAGACGATGAAATGCCATCAACGTCGTCTGCCAAGGCCGATGCCCAATGTCATAGTAGAGAGCATGTAAAATCAAAAAAACAAAAGTTCAGTAAAATGACCCAAAAATCAAAATTAAAAGCGTCTGATGAGAAGCGTAAACTTGCCAATATGCCATTTACGACACGGAGTGACAAGGAATGGCTGAGGCCCTGGCCTATGTTCATGGCTAGTGGTTCAGCTTCACATGAGGATGGAAGCACTCATCCTCTCGCTAGAAAACTGCAGTGCCACTCCTAGATGGGACAGGTGTTTGTGTCGGCCACTTGGGTCGCTTAGCTTAGCCATCCAGCGACCTTGGTGCACCTCTTTTTTTCTTTGCATCATGTGCTGTTTGGGGACTATTTTTTAAATCTGCCATCCTTTCTGACACTGCAGTGCCACTCCTAGATGGGCAAGATGTTTGTGTCGGCCACTTGGGTCACTTAGCTTAGCCATCCAGCGACCTCGGTGCACCTTTTTTTTTCTTTGCATCATGTGCTGTTTGGGGACTATTTTTAAATCTGCCATCCTGTCTGACACTGCAGTGCCACTCCTAGATGGGCCAGGTGTTTGTGTCGGCCACTTGGGTCGCTTAGCTTAGCCATTCAGCGACCTTGGTGCACCTCTTTTTTTCTTTGCATCATGTGCTGTTTGGGGACTATTTTTTAAATCTGCCATCCTGTCTGACACTGCAGTGCCACTCCTAGATGGGCCAGGTGTTTGTGTCGGCCACTTGGGTCACTTAGCTTAGTCATCCAGCGACCTCTGTGCAAATTTTAGGACTAAAAATAATATTGTGAGGTGTGAGGTGTTCAGAATAGACTGGAAATTAGTGGAAATTATGGTTATTGAGGTTAATAATACTATGGGATCAAAATGACCCCCAAATTCTATGATTTAAGCTGTTTTTGAGGGGTTTATGTAAAAAAAACACCCGAATCCGACAAAAAATTTTCAGGGAGGTTTTGCCAAAACGCGTACGAATCCAAAACATGGCCGCGGAACCGAATCCAAAACCAAAACACAAAACCCGAAAAATTTCCGGTGCACATCACTAGTTGTTTATATATCTGTAGTACATACTATGCAGCCACATTATATATCTGTAGTTTATATATCTGTAGTACATACTATGCAGCCACATTATATATTTGTAGTTCATATATCTGTAATACATACTATGCAGCCATGTTATATATCTGTAGTTTATATATCTGTAGTACATACCATGCAGCCACGCTATACATCTGTAGTTTATATATCTGTAGTACATACTATACAGCCACGCTATACATCTGTAGTTTATATATCTGTCTGTAGTACATACTATGCAGCCACGTTATACATCTGTAGTTTACTGTATATATCTGTAGTACACAGGGCCGGCGCCACCATTAGGCAGCTTTAGGCAGCTGCCTATGGGCGCCGGCCACTGGAGGGCGGCACCGCACGCTGCAGAGAAATGCGTCTTTTCTTTTATTCCCTTATGTGTGCTCCTCGTCTTTCTTATGAGACTTGGAGCCGCCCATGAATTACCAGCCGGCGCTGACAGAGTGAGTCAGTGTGTTACCATCAGCTGCTTCTACGTGAAAGCACTCCCTCTGCAATCCTCCCCGAGCCCCCCCCCCCCCCCCCGCGATATCACCTGGCATTTCCCACCCCACACCACAACAGCATCTCCTCCCCGCCCCCCTTCCAATCGCATCCCGCATTTTCTCTTCCTCCAACCTACCGTTAATGACCACCGTCGCCGCCAAACTCCCCACTCCCCCCCCCCCCCCCCCAGCAAATTGGGCAGCTTTCCATTCAGCCTCCCCTCACCTCCGCCCCCCCCCCCCCCGCCCATGACCGCATCCTGCATATTCTCTCCTACGATTCATGATATCCCCCCTTCCCCGCTGAACAAACTGACCAGCTGTCAACTTTGTGCAGCCAGCTGGACTAGCTGGGCGCATGGAAGGAGGCTGGATCCCTGCGTTAGGAGGAGGAGACAGTGAGTAGAGAATAAGTAAAGACAGGCTGTATTCATTCTCTTTTTTTTTTTTTTTTTTACTGTGACCAACTAAATTTGAGTTTTAGGCTGTGGTTTTATATATATATATTTTATATATATATATATATATATATATACACACATACATACATACATACATACATACATACATACATACATACATATATGTGTGTGTATATATATATATATATATATATATATATATTTCTACTAATGTGTGTGTGTGTAAATATATATATATTCCATTACAGCAGGCGGCACTCCATGGACTTTTTATGAAAAAACAACAGCCATTGCAGCTAATTCATGTCATCAATGTTTCAGATGTTTAATCCTACACCTTTCATCAGGTGTAGGATTAAACACCTGAAACGTTGATGACATGAATTAGCTGCAATGGCTGTTGTTTTTTCATAAAAAGTCCGTGGAGTGCCGCCTGCTGTAATGGAATGTTAGTATGGGGGCTGGCTGGTAACCCAAGGGAAGGCATCCAGGCATTACTTCTCAGTTTAGTGGAGTGCCAGTTATATATATATATATATATATATATATACATACATACATACATACATACATTGTAGTGTGTGTATATATATAATGTAGTATAATGCCAACAACTATTCTCCCTCTGAGGGGAGAATAAAAAATGTGGTGCGCAAAGTGCTTCAACGTGCCCGCAGCGTGGTGAGCAAAGCTGCAGACATTTTGGCGTCCGGCATCCCACTGCCAGGATTCTGTTAACCGGGATGCCAGCTGCCGGTGTATATATATATATATATATATATATATATATCAGAATGATCAACTCCTGCACTGTATGTCTATATACCCAGGGGCAGAACTGCAATGGAGACTTTTGCCGCCGGGCTCCAGCCCTGAAGGGGGCACTTTCTCCATTGTCCACCAGCTGTTCTGTGCCCTTCCCACTATAATATACAGAGGAGCCCAGTGTATACAACCCAGGGCCCTACTTATGGCCGCGCGGCCCGCGCCGCACTATTATCCACTCTTTAAGGTACCCAGCCTGACAGCCCCGCCCACTGCCATCTTCACTAGCGGCAGCACTGCCAGCGGTGGGGTGCGCCGAGCATCTCGCTCCACCACAGACAGCCAAGAAGCGCTGCAGCTTCCAGCCTGCATGCTCCGCTCCCTCCTGACTCCTGGCTTCTGCTGCCTCCCAGTCCACAAGTGAAGTGATCTAGGAGGAAACTATATGCTACCGATCCAGGAGCCAGATGCTGGAAGTGCCTAGTGGGAACCAAAGAGTATGTGGTGGAGGAAAGTGATTATGGGCGGGATGTACTAAAGGAAAAATGCGGTAAAACCCCTGTTTTCGGGGGTTTTACCGCATTTTCATATGTTCTAAGGCCCCTTCGCTGCGATTACGCCTCCGGGGGTATCGCCATCTTTTGATGGCGATACCCCATAGAAGCCTATGGGCTTCTTACCGCCGCCGCATCCCGCCGCCGACCTACGCCACTCACGACAATCTCTCTACCCCCGGCCCCCTCCTCCTTCTCCCCCACAGCACAGCCTTGTCTCCTTTCAGCTGCAGGGGGGAGAAGGAGGATCACGGGGACTCCCTGCACGTCACCACCCGGGGCTGGGAGGTGACGGAAGCCGCCACTAACCTTGTCCTGTGGAACATCACTGATCGCAGGACACCCCTGGCATCGCTCTGTGATACTAATCGCATATGTTAGTACATATGCGATTAGTATCATTGCGTTGACCAGCGATGACCCACGATCAGTGACAGTACATCCCGCCCTATGACTGTGACAGGGGAGTAGAGAGGCACAGGTATGGGACGGGAGAACGGCGCGTGGTGCAGGGCTCGGAAGTGGCTGAGCGTTTGGCCTGTTAGGTACTGTACCGGAGTGTCAGGTAGCTGCCCACAATGCCCGCTGCTCACAGGGTCCATTTACTTAGTCATCCATCTCTCCTGTCCCTGTCACCTCTCTGCTGGCCCTGTCATCTCTCTTTACTGACCCTTATGTTCTGTCCCTGTCCCCTCTGTCCAGTCCCTGACCCCCCCCCTGTCCTGTCCCTGTCACTCCTGTGCTGGCCCTGTCTCCCCTCTCTCCTGTCCTCGTCCTGTCCCTTTTTAACCCTTTCTTCTATCCCTTCGGTACTGTCCTGGTACCTTTTGTCTTGGTTCTGCCCCTGTCACCTCTATTTGGTCCCTGTCACCTTTGCTGTCCCTGTCATCTCTCTCTGCTGACCCTTCTGTTCTGTCCCCTCTGTCCAGTACCTGACATCCCTGTCCTGCCCCTGTCACTCCGTGCTGACCCTGTCTCCCCTCTCTCCTGTCCCTACCACCCTGTTCTGTCCCTGTCACCCCTCTCCTGACCCTGTTAACTCTCTCTCCTATCCCTTTAGTTCTGTCCTGGTTCTGCCCCTGTCACCTCTATTTGATCTCTGCCATCTTTGTTCTGGCACTGTCACCCCTCAGTCCTGTGCCCTCTGTTCTTTACTGTCCCTGTCCCTTTACCCTCTGTCACCTATGTTCTGACCCTGTCATGTCTCTCTTGTGCCTGTCACATCTGTCTTGGTTATCTTTCTTGCCCTGTCATTTTGGTTCTTTCCCAATGTACTGTCCCTATAATCTTTGTATTGGCCCTTTCACCCTTCTCTCCTGTCCCCTCTGTTCTGTCCTGGCCCTGTCACCCTTGTCCTGCGCCTGTTCTCTCTGTCTTAGTCTGTCCTGGTCCCACTGGACTGTCCCTTTCATCTCAGTACTGGCCCTGTCACCTCTGTCCTGGCACTGTCCCTCTTGGTCCTGTCACCTTTGACCTATTCACAAATTGTATATTCCCTTTTTTTTTTTTCCGAGGGTTGGGGGCACCAAACTCTAACTTGCCTCCGGGCGTTGGGAATGAACTTATGCCACTGTATATACCCGCTGCTTGTTCCCCTCCTCTGGCGGGACCAGTTGTTAGTACTACTAATCAAGCTACTGGCACATGCTTGTTGTATTCAGTGCTTGCAGGCTTACACTCTATAGGTAGCATTGATACACGAGGATACGTGCTACCTATTATTACCAGTTGATTGGGTATAAGATGCTGGTGGTCAGACTGTTTGAAATCCCGATTGGGGCAGTGGAGGTAAGTATACCTAATCCTAACCCTCCCTCCCAAGTATACTTGCGTTCGGAATTCCGGCTGTCGGGATTCTGGCGTTGGCATTCTGACAGGTCTTGGGATTCGAGCGCTGGTATCCCAACTACATCCCTTACCAGTTATTTATATAGCGCACACATATTCTGCAGGACTTTACAGAGCATATTTGGGCATTCACATCAGTCTCTGCCCCAGTGGAGCTTACACTCTATATTCCCTATCACATGCACACGCACACACATTCACACTATTGTTAATTTTTGTATGAAGCCAATTAACCTACCAGTATATTTTTGGATTGTGGGAGGAAACCGGAGTACCCGGAGGAAACCCACGCAAGTATGGGGAGAATATACAAACTCCACACAGTTAGAGCCATGCTGGGAATCAAACCCATGATCTCAGTGCTGTGAGGCAGTAATGCTAACCATTACTCTGTCTGTGCTATTGCATAAAGGTCCATGCAGATAGCAAATGTTCTTAATGGGCTGTATGCTACGGTCACCCAGCACTGTTGGCCAGGGGTCAGGAGGATGTAAAAGTGAGGAAACACAAAATATGTAAGGTTATGTGTGGACTGTACAGAGTGTATGTGTCAAGGTTATGTGGGTGGGTCCGGAACGTATAAGACCTTGCGTACACACTTTCACCTGAAGGATTGGGAAGGAGTGGTTGGGGGGGTGGGGTGGGGGGGGGGCTGAAGTTTTGCCTAGGGTGTCAAGAAACCTTGCACCGGCCCTGGTAGTACATACTATGCAGCCACATTATATATCTGTAGTTTATATATCTGTAGGACATACTATACAGCCACGCTATACATCTGTAGTTTATATATCTGTAGTACATACTATGCAGCCACGTTATACATCTGTAGTTTATATATCTGTAGTACATACTATGCAGCCACGCTATACATCTGTAGTTTATATGTCTGTAGTACATACTATGCAGCCACGTTATACATCTGTAGTTTATATATCTGTAGTACATACTATGCAGCCACGTTATACATCTGTAGTTTATATATCTGTAGGACATACTATACAGCCACGCTATACATCTGTAGTTTATATATCTGTAGTACATACTATGCAGCCACGTTATACATCTGTAGTTTATATATCTGTAGTACATACTATGCAGCCACGCTATACATCTGTAGTTTATATATCTGTAGTACATACTGTACTATGCAGCCACATTATATATCAGTAGTTTATATATCTGTAGTACATACTATGCAGCCACGTTATATATCTGTAGTTTATATATCTGTAGTACATACTATGCAGCCACGCTATACATCTGTAGTTTATATATCTGTAGTACATACTATGCAGCCACATTATATATCTGTAGTTTATATATCTGTAGTACATACTATACAGCCACGCTATACATCTGTAGTTTATATATCTGTAGTACATACTATGCAGCCACGTTATACATCTGTAGTTTATATATCTGTAGTACATACTATGCACCCACGCTATACATTTGTAGTTTATATATCTGTAGGACATACCATACAGCCACGCTATACATCTGTAGTTTATATATCTGTAGTACATACTATGCAGCCACGTTATACATCTGTAGTTTATATATCTGTAGTACATACTATGCAGCCATGCTATACATCTGTAGTTTATATATCTGTAGTACATACTATGCAGCCACGTTATACATCTGTAGTTTATATATCTGTAGTACATACTATGCAGCCACACTATATATCTGTAGTTTATATATCTGTAGTACGGGTGTAGTATGTTATGCCGGCAGTCGGGCTCCCGGCGACCAGCATACCGGCTCCGGAATCCCGACCACCGGCATACTGACAGCTAGGTGAGCGCAAATTATCCCCTTGCGGGTTCGCTGCGCTCGCCATGCTGCGGGCATGGTGCTATTCTCCCTCCAGGGGGGTCGTGGATTCCCAAGAGGGAGAAGAACTGTGGGTATGCCAGTGGTCGGGATTCCAGTGCCGGTATGCTGGTCGCCGGGAGCCCGACCGCCGGCAAAGTGAAGACCACCCCTGTAGTACATACTATGCAGCCATGTTATATATCTGTAGTTTATATATCTATATCTATTGCTGAAGTATTTACCCCCCTTGGCTTTTTACTTATTTTATGTACTCCTCACCTGTGATGTGGAGTCACTTTATACCAACATTCCACATCAACAGGGGGTAGAGGCATGTCGCCACTGTCTCGAATTAGATACAGAATTAACATCTGAATGCTGTGAGCTTATTTTGTATTCCATGAATTTTATTTTAGCACACAATTATTTTTTATTTAATTCACAGTTTTTTCTTCAAGTGCACGGTACCGCCATGGGCTTTGCCAACCTATATATGGGCCTCTTCAAAAATCAGTATGTCTGGGGGCCCCATATAGGATGAACCTGGTGTTCTATGGTCGGTACATTGATGATCTATTTATTATTTGGGATGGGTATGATACTGTATCTTCTTTTATTTCTTATCTTAATTCTTACACGTTTGGTCTTAAGTGTAGTCACACCTGTCACCCTGCATACATTCATTTTTTGGACATTGCCCTCTCTGTCAGGGCCAACTCTTTGGCCACAAAAACCTATAGAAAATAGGTTTATTGTAGTAATTATCTCAATTATAAAACCTGCCATCACTTAAAGTGGAAGAATAACATTGCAAAAGGTCAGTATCTTAGAGTGAGACGAAATTGTTCGGATGAGGTGAGCTTTTGTGAACAAGCGAAGGAGATGACAGTTCATTTCTTGATCAAGGCTATCCAGAATCATTATTAGAAAAATCCTTTATGGAGGCCTGTCAAAGAGATAGAAGTTCTCTTCTCTCTCAGTCTGATCAGGCTCATTCATCTAAAAAAACACGATAATATTATGGGTAATGACATTCTCCCATTTATCAGCAAATATAATATCTGTGCTGACGAAATAAAGAAAATGATCTACAAAAACTTTGAGCTACTTAAACTTGATCAGACTTTAAAATCTTGCCTAGAAGATAAAGCAAAAGCTGTATTTAAAAAAACTAAAAATCTTAAGAACCACCTATCACCTAGTTTGTTTCAGGACACAAGGAGCACAATAGGGTCCTCTACAGGTAAGAGCACTTGGATCTCTGAGCATAATGGCTGTTTCTGCTGTGGGAAAGCAAGAGGTATCACCTGTGGGTTCATTTTACATAGGAGTACAAGCCTCGTTGATAGGACAGAAATTCCCGATTGACTCTTTCATTGTCAAAAAATGTATTTAATATACCTACTTAGCTGTGAGTGTGGTAAGCAATAAGTGGGTAGGACCACTAGGAGCCTGAATGTTAGATTTCTTGAGCATAGGAGAAATATCCTCAAAAAGAATATTAATCATAGTGTCCCTAGACATATGGTACAGGAACACGAGGGGAATTTGAGTGGTTTAAAAATACAGGACATTGAGTTTATTGCACCTACACCAAGAGGTGGTGATAGAGTTAGTAAACTCTGCACCAGAGAGGCATTCTGGATTTTTACTTTGGGAACGCTAATTCCAGATGGCCTGAATGAAAACATTGAACTCAAAATGAGACTTCTACTCTAGTCAATTTCAATGGTGTGTCAAGGCTGTAATTGAGTGTTTTCTTCATGTGCACTTCACGTCTCTTCTATTAGGTTTTTTGAATCTTCTCTATTGTCCTCCATGGGGGTGCTATTTTGGCATCCACTATGGGTTATTATATTACATTTATATCTGTGTCAGATTAAGGGATAATCATACGGTGCTCTAGTTAGGTTTTGAGAAATTAATATGAGACAACCATTTTATATACATATAAGAATGAAGATAATTGCTCGTCACCATTATATTAGATTTATTTTCTTCTGGTTGAAATTCAGAATGGCGGTGTATGAAGCGAGTGGAAGTATAATAATAACAATATCAATATAATCATTTTTTGAGATACTAAATATACAGGTTGAGTATCCCATATCCAAATATTCCGAAATACGGAATATTCCGAAATACGGACTTTTTTGAGTGAGAGTGAGATAGTGAAACCTTTGTTTCCTGATGACTCAATGTACACAAACTTTGTTTAATACACAAAGTTATTAAAAATATTGTATTAAATGACCTTCAGGCTGTGTGCATAAGGTGTATATGAAACATAAATGAATTGTGTGAATGTACACACACTTTGTTTAATGCACAAAGTTATAAAAAATATTGGCTAAAATGACCTTCAGGCTCTGTGTATAAGGTGTATATGTAACATAAATGCATTCTGTGCTTAGATTTAGGTCCCATCACCATGATATCTCATTATGGTATGCAATTATTCCAAAATACGGGAAAATCCGATATCCAAAATACCTCTGGTCCCAAGCATTTTGGATAAGGGATACTCAACCTGTACAAATAAAGGTCAAAAATTGACCTAAAATAAAATAAAATGTAAATAAAATACATTTTGGGACATGTGGTGACTCGGGTTCCCATCTGTAATGGTCAGTGTCCTTCACCACTACACTACTGACACTGCCTCTCTGTGTGTCTATCCAGGTCTTGATGTTATTTGGTTATCCTCATAATAGAAGTTATTTCTGATGTAATGTGACATAGAATAAAATTAGATTTAAATCAAATAAATAAATCAACTTTGGGACAGGATGTGACTCAAACCCGGGTCTTTGCCTGTAATTGTTGGTGTCCTTCACCACTATACTATTGACACTGTCTAGCTGTGTGTCTATTTAGACCTTGATGTTGTTTGATTATCTTCATAGTAGAAATCAATTCTTATGTGATTGACACTTAGGCATACCTCCCAACTTTGGTGGGCGTCAAGGAGGGACATCGGCGCGGCCCGTCAGAAAAAGGGGGCGTGGCTTCGCAGGTGTGCCCACAATCGCGAGCCACGCCCCTGGTTTTCATCACTTTGGGGGCATGCCCAGCGCTCTGCGAGCCGCTGGCATGCCCACTCTCCCTCTGCCGCTAGATAATAGACGCTGTGCACATGCTCAGCAGAGCAGTGAGTGCAGGACACTCCCAACTGCCCCCCCCCCCCCCCCGACACTGTGGCCCGTAGTATTCATACACTACAAATGGAGGAGACAGCTTAAAACGGCTGCTTATGTTCATTTACAATTCTATGCCCTACCTCCACAATATTACTGCATTAAAGGACATGATCAAAGGAGTTGAGTAAAATTTGGGTTCACTACTACTCTGGACATAATTTTTACCTGTTACTGTGCACCTGCTAAAGTTATCATAACCTTTAAGTCACCACAAAGGATGATTAAGGCAGTTTTAACTAAAGTGCAATACAACAGGTCACCCAGAGACATTTATATGTGTGCTATAATATTGTATGTTATATGTGTCAACTTTTATATTGTACTATGTTGTGTTGATTTTACTGGTTATATCCTTTAAGGCGTAACTAATAAATTATTCATTTAAGCATTACTAGCGCTCCTTTTGATATTTTCAATATCTTATATTTTTTGTTTTCATTTCTTGACACTACAGCGGTGTCACTGGGAGCTGATTAGCAAATTAGAGGATTTTAATTAACCGAGCATAATAGGTGATTATATTTAGCGCCAGGGATTTGTGTTTGTTTTTACCCATTTTGTTACATTACAGCCTGAAATTTTTTTTTTTAAATCTGAATTTTATGTGATGGATCTGTACAAAATAATGAAAATTGGCATGTGCATAGGTATTCACCCCCTTTGCTATGATGCCCTTCAAAAGTTCTGGTGCAACCAATTACCTTCAGAAGTCACATAATTAGTGAAATGAAGTCCACCTGTGTGCAATCTAAGCGTCACATGATCCGTCAGTATAAACACACCTTTTCTGAAAGGCCCCAGGGGCTAAGCAAGAGGCATCACACCATGAAGATCAAGGAGCTCTCCAAACAAGTCAGGGACACAGTTGTTGAGAAGTACAAGTCAGGGTTGGGTTATAAAAAAATATCCAAATCTTTGATGAGCCCCCGGAGCACCATCAAATCCATCATCTTCAAATGGAAAGATCATGGTACCACAACAAACCTGCCAAGAGAGGTCCGGCCACCAAAACTCACAGACCGGGCAAGGAGGGCATTAATCAGAGAGGCAGCACAGAGACCAAAGGTAACCCTGAAGGAGCTGCAGAGTTCCACAGCAGAGACTGGTATATCTGCGCATGTGACCACAATAAGACGTACACTCCATAGAAATGGCTTTATGGAAGAGTGGACAAAAAAAAGCCATTACTTAGTGTTAAAAATAAGAAGGCACGTTTTGAGTTTGCCAAAAGGCATGTGGACGACTCTCCAAATGTATGGAGGAAGGTGCTCTGGTCAGATGAGACTAAAATTTAACTTTTTGGGTACCACGGAAAACGCTATGTGTGGCACAAACCCAACACATCCCATCGCCCCAAGAATACCATCCCCACAGTCAGTGCCAGATTAAGGTCTTCATGGGCCTGGAGCTGAAATTTCTGAAGGGCCTACTGTATGACACAACATGCGGTGTGACCGTGTGACTAGCACGACATGTGTGTGCAGGCTCGGACTGGCGCACAGGGGTACAGGGGAAACCACCGGTAGGCCCTACTGCCTGGGGGCCCTCCTCCTCTAGGGATCAGGTTCTAGACTGTGCACTTGAATTATATATCATACACATGTTACCTTATACTGCACAGGATTATGATGTATTCTCTACAGTACATTGCTGTCATTAATCTGGCACATTATCATGCATGCACTAGCATTAATTACTATATAAATTATCAAGGAGTCCAGACCAGGTATTCTATAATGGTCAGCCAAACCTCTGCGGTGGCTGGCCACACCCCCTTTGGAGGCTGGCCACACCTCTAATCATGGGCCCCTACCACCGCATACCCCCGGTGGGCCCTTCATGCTCCAGTCCGACACTGTGTGTGTGACCACTGATATGGGGATGCGGTCAGTGCTGTATATATATATATATATCAGGACATGGGGGGGGGTCAAGCCGAGTTGATCGCTAGCTAAAAATGTTCGCTGCGCAGCGATGATGCAAAAAAAGGCACTTCTGCGCATGCAAATGCGGCACAGTGCGCACGTGCAACGTACTTTCACAACGGGCAAAGTATTTTTACACAAGGTCTAGCGAAGCTTTTCAGTCGCAATGGCAGCCGCAAAGTGATTTACAGGAAGAGGGCATTTCTGGGTGTCAACTGACCGTTTTCAGGGAGAGCTCGAAAAAAACGCAGGCGTGCCAGGAAAAATGCAGGCTACTCTGAAACTGCACAATTTTTTTTTGTATCCGCTCTGTGATCCTTTCATTCGCACTTCTGATAAGCTAAGATACACTCCCAGAGGGCAGCGGCTTAGTGTTTCCACGACTGCTAAAAACTACTAGCGAGCGAACAACTCGGAATGACCCCCATGGTGCATCGCCTCAATCTGCCTCCCCCCCATGCAAGTGCAGATATTGGTCGTGGAGACAAGCTACACGCAGCAGTCGGGAAACAGGGAGAAGGACAGACACACACACAAGGGGATCGAGGGGAAATGTGGTCGGTTGCGCCCACAGAGGAGAGTTGCGCACTACCTTAGTTACGGCCCTGTGCATATATATATATATATATATATATATATATACACACATGCATCCATACATATACTACACACACATAGTTATATATACACATATACATGTTTATATATATATATATATATATAACAAGAAGTATAATAGCAGGCACTCACAGTATATTCAGCCACCGGGGTGCCATCCAAGGAAGGAAATATCATTAATACAGTCCCCTGGGTGAAGCTATACTTAATCACCCTCCAGAGACCAGGCGGCACTCCACGGATTTTTAAAGAAAAAAAGCTTTTATAAATATATGCATATTTATAAAAGCTTTTTTTCTTTAAAAATCCGTGGAGTGCCGCCTGGTCTCTGGAGGGTGATTAAGTATAGCTTCACCCAGGGGTCTGCATTAATGATATATATATATATATATATATATATATATATATATATATGTATGTGCACAGTGTATATATATATATATATATGTGCATAGTATATGTGTGTGTGTGTGTGTATATATATATATATGCGGTGCAGGGAGCCCAGGGCTAGTGAGCCTTCTATTGTGCCGCCATGAGCAGCACACTGTGCCGCTGGAGGAGGTGAAGGAGGGATCACGGCCATGGGGGGGGGGGGGGGGGGGGGCACTTGGGCAGCCTTTTGGAAGGCTGCTGTAGCAGGAAATAAAATTCCTGCCTGCAGCAGCAGAGCGGGTACTTTTGGGCCTATTTTGATGTGGGGCCTGGAGCTGTAGCTACATCTACCCCATTGTTGATCTGGCCATGTTTTACAGCAGCAAGGACTGGGAAACTGTTTCGAGTCGAGGAAAAGATGGATGGTGCTAAATACAGGGATATTCTTGAGCAAAACCTGTTTCAGTCTGCCTGTGATTTGAGACTGATCCGATCGTAGATGTGCTAAATTTAGTTACTCTGACATGCGGGGGGACGCCCAGCACAGGGCTAGTCCACCCTGGATGTCAGGCCCTGCCCCCGCCCCCTGAAAAGGTGCAAGAGCATCTCACAGTGGCGATGCTTTTGCACCCGCTGCGCAGCTCCCTGCCACCGCACCAGTCCCGGGTTGCAGCGGCTGCATGTGACATCATGCAGATCAGGCAGAGGCGATCGCAGCCCTGGGATGCTGTTAGCAAAGGGATTCAGACTGAGATCGCTGTCGCTGCAGCGATCCAGTCTGAATTACCCCCTAAATCTGCAGAAGTCTGCTTTGCTCCAGCCGCCTTAGTTAGAAAAAGGAGAGTAAACTGCATTGAGTCTCTGTCAGACTGGAAGTCCTGGGAGTAGCTGGAGCAATCCTTATAGGCAGCCAGCTAATGCGTACTTGTAGCTGTCTTGTTGTGGCAGCGGAGCAGAATCTCTACTTTACAACAATTCATGTGGGATCCAATTAAGCAGCAGAACAGACAGTCCTCCCAGCAATCAGCTGGTGATCTCCGTGAGTCGGACAGTGGGCTCCTTACTGGTTTCAGCACTCGCAGACCATGCGGTTTCATCAGAGAGGTGAAATGTTGGCACAGATGCTCAAGCGGACTGAGATCCGGCTTGTGGCTAGACCACCTCAGGACAATGACCTTTCTGCTGTGATGTCACTGCATTGTGGCTGTTGCTGTATACTTTGGTTGCTGTTGACGTCTTGTTAGCAGCAGTGGTTAGCATAATGTCTGCACAGAGTACTGCCCAGTCATGTAATATACGGTCATGCAACATTTATCTGTGCTCAACACTATTCGGGTATGCAACAAATATCTATACTGACTACGCAGCAACCAGGCTGTATACCTGAGTACCATGCAGCATACATCCGTACCTAAAACTAGGCAATATTTATATATCATATGAATACTGTCACTACAGATCTGTACTTTGAACATTTAAAAATATAACAACATTTGACATTGGTATTAAACTTTATTTCAGCACCACGGACAGTGTATGACTAAGTATACGATTGTTCTACCATATATTTTCAGCACCATGGACAGGGTAAGAGAACCAGATCGTCCTATCCTCTTGTTAATAGCACCTTGGCGTTGATGGTAAATAAGGAGAAGATTGTCCAAATATCTTTTCAGCACCATAGACGGGGGATGGTAAATTGAATGCAGATAACGCTGACTGGTATTGGAAAGTGACAGTTAGGTGCAGACACCACCATTGCGGGGCTGAAACAAGGATTTTCGTCACCACGGTCAAGGCAGTAATTTGGCAAACCCCTCCCTGTTGTTGCCCCCCCCATACACACACACACACTTCCCATCTCATTTCAACAGCTTGTGACTCTCCTCCCTATATCTCCGCAGCAGTCTGTGTTTGTGTTACTCCTTCCCCCACCACCACTTACCTGGATCTTCTCTTTGCTCTTCCTTCAGGTGGCAGCAGACTCCTCACATACTGTTCTGTTGTGTGTGTGATGTCATACAGCGCAGATAGGGGAAAATACTTTTTCTGTGTCGGGTGGTCCTACCCTTCTGATTAGTCGAGCGATGCAGGCATGGAGCTCAGCCACAATCACCAGACGGGACATCAGCTTAAGAGGGGCCAGAGGAGCTCTGGCTGGGGGTCCTCCTGAGAGAGGAGGATCTGGGAGTACTCACTCCCTGTGCTCCCCCTCCTACCTTAATCCAGCCTTGGCCCACCCTCTAAAGCCTACCCCCACCACTGCATGCCTTATCACAGGTTTACCACTTTTTCTCCACCCATACCACGCTGTACTCAAAAGTCAGAAAGTGTACTGAAGTCTACTCCATCTTACTGAAGCCTACTCCATCTGTACTTATTATGCGGATGCTACAGTATCTGTTTATGATTAATCTGGACAGATCAAACTTCTATCAGTGTCCAATCACGTGTACAATTGGAAATGTGCAGGAAAAACCATAGAGACAAATTTACAGATAAATGACGTCAGCGTACAGATGCAGCACATACGGTTCAATCACATGACAGTTGCGCAGTAGTACATCTGTTGCGCCAATTCATGCTTATCCCCTGCCAGCTACTAATGAAATATACTGGAGGTCTTGGGGTTATTGCAACATGTCTCCAAGGTCTCATCATACTTTGAAGGTCATCCTATTTGACTCCATAGAATGTTCTTTATCTGTACGTAACACACGGTGAAGTTTTCCCAACTGAGACCCCTCCGCCCCATCCTTGTTTTAAACTACTGCCCATTCGGAAATCTATATATAGACATTATTTCATGTTCACATTCTGTATATGTGTGACCCTGCGAAATGGCTTTTACAGAACACATATCCTTGAAGAAGAGGCATCAAGTATATAACTGTTGATTGTGGCTGTAGGACTAAAAGACAGAAAATTACTGGAATGTTATTAGTTACTGTTCAACGAGGCTGCTGGGGCTTTAGTGCTCGAGGTCTCTATTGTCAGAAAACCTGGCCATGAAATCCGTCGGTTTACATTGTCTGCGCCTGGAGAACAAATCCTCCTGTTTCCACGGGTTCATCGCTGTGTTCATTCTACATGGCTGCAATGGGAACAGCCTTGCACCCCCACCCCACACCACCAGTACCTGCACCCTTATAAGTGCAGGCCCCACCCAACTGCAGGCGAGACGACCAGTAGTACGTGTGTAGTGGTGACAGGTATAAATGGCAATATATATAATACAGCTCTGCTCAGAAATGGAGCCAGTGTGAATGAGGATTTTTGCAGTGAGACCAATAGGTAATGATTAATGTATCATAGGGCGTAAGTGCTATAGATGCAGCGGCATGCAGATGCAGTGGGCCTACTTCTGTGGGTTGGAGGAGGGGGGCACTGTCTTTCTTTGTCTATCCCATCTTTCTATGAGTTTTTGTTTTTGCAATTGAGCAGTACATAGGACCCTTACATACAAAGCCGGATTAAGGTGGGGGCGCAGGGGACACTGGGGCAGATGTATTAAGCCTGGAGAAGTGATAAAGCAGTGATAAGTGGAAGGTGATAACGCACCAGCCAATCATTACGGGTCTGAAAAATGACAGGAGCTGATTGGCTGATTCGTTATCACCTTCCTCTTACCACTGCTTTATCACTTCTCCAGGCTTAATACATCTGCCGCACTGTACCCCGGGCCCCCGTCTCATAGAGGGGCCCCCCTGCCCGAGCACACTGATATCACCGGCTCTCCCTCTTGGGCAGCATCAGTTGGAAGAACTAGGAAGACAGAATGCATGCAGTGCAGGCAGAGACAAGGGAGTTATAAGGATTCATGAGCTGCCCACAGATTCCCGACCAGAGGAGAGATAGGAGGAAGGTTTGGGCTGTATCCCGACATATTCTCCCTCTGTGGGTGTCCACGACACCCATAGAGGGAGAATATAATAGTGTGCCGAGCGTAGCGAGGCACCGTGCCCGCAGTGTGGCGAGCGAAGCGTGCCCGCAAGGGGCCGCGTTCCGCTCGCCACCCCTGACGGGATTGTGTGGTCGGGATTCCGGCGTCGGTATTTCGACCGCCGGGATCCCGTCCAGCGGGATTTAGTACTGATCCCGACCGGGGAGGCAGGAGTGGGGATCGGCCCCACTGTTTTAAGTGCCCTGGTACCCCCCAAATCTTAATCTGCCCCTGCTTACATATGCTGCTATGGAGCCCACAAATTACTAGTTACGTACCTGACTGTAATACTCCACTCCAACTCCTCCTTCAGACACGCCCTCCGACAAGTGACTGCGCAGAGTGACTGTATGATGGCAAAGATGGAAGATATTGGGTAAATGCTCTTCTCTTTCCTCTATATTTACTTTGGTACACAGACCCCCAAGTTCTTACTGGCCCAAATAAATGTTATATGGGTATTGGGGGCGGAGGTGATGTTGGCGCAGGACCTATTCCACCCAATGGTAGCGTTGGCCCCCGCACCGTTTTCAGCTGGTTACATTGCATGCTTCAACCACTGTCGTTCGAAAGCACAATGGCCCAGATTTATCAAGCCTTGGAGAGTGATAAATTGCACGGTGGTAAAGTACCAGCCAATCAGCTCCTAACTGCCATGTTACAGGCTGGGTTTGAGAAATGACAATTAGGAGCTGATTGGTTGGGAGTCTGGGACTTTTGGGTCTATTCACGAAGCAGTGAAAAGTGTGGAGAAGTGAGCCAGTGGAGAAGTTGCCCATGGCAACAAGTCAGCATTAAAGTAACATCTATAAGTTGCATACTATACAATTGTACAGAGCAGCTGATTGGTTGCCATGGGCTACTTCTCCACTGGCTCACTTCTCCACTCTTTTCACTGCTTTATGAATAGATCAGCGTGCAATTTATCACTCTCCAATGCTTGACAAATCCGGGCCTAAATGATGCAAACAGCCAGCGATCGCTCAATCCCCGGCCAACAAAGCTCAAAAAATGAGTTTGGCATTGCAAAGACGAAAAGTAATATTCATATGACCGCTGGGGGAAGCTATGGCGCGCTCTTGTTGATGGTTTCGGAATGATCAACATAAGCTTTGTTTTGAAGTCCAGCACTGTTTTATCAATCATAACGTCTTAGCAGGCATTGTGTTTTAAAGAATTGCCATGAAGCCACATCACCACCCACAAGACATCTGCATGACACAAACACAACACGGAATGCACGATGAGCGCTAGGTAGGGAGACGCGGATGGGGCTCCGCACAAAAGAATACATTATTCACTGCCACACATCAAGAAAGGAGAGGTAGACGGATTCATTAAGTGCATTCAGCTCCCACATTCAGTACACAAATATCAGTCCAGATGTTCCCACCTCCCCTATTACACACTTCCTGCTTCCAACGTCAGCGTATATTTAGGAAAGTACTTTGTTTTGTTAATATAGAGTCTAAAAGGGAAAATACAATGCATAGCGCTGTGGGAGCCGGAAGGAATCTGTGTTCCGGTGTGGGCTGAAAAGACATTTTTGTGTAGTGTTGCTGCTTGCACAGATTGTATGTGAGCTCAGCTATCTCCAGAGTTACAGAGATTCAGCCACCCACTTTCTCTCTATTATGTGATTACATCACAAGCGGCGTTGTCATTCCAACTGTTAATGAACCTAAATAACCCAATGTTTAAATGTGTTAAAAGTGAACGGAGAAATCAGAATATTAAAGAAATACTAACACATTTTAAATAGCGTGTTAAAGGTAGACAACCACAGATTATCGTGCATCTGTCAGCCAGCGCACAGCGCGGGCAGCCATCTTGCAGGCTGAACGAGAGACTGTAAGAAGGCAGCCTACAGTACAAATCCATAGTGAGCGGACTGGCTGCATTCTCGCCGGTGGGGCTGCCATCACTTGGGTCTACGCAGGGTTTGGGCAGAGGTGTGGTTCTATATGAGCGAGTCTTTAAAACCTGGCATGTTATTTCTTTTATTGACTTTCATTAAGTTGCATATAGAGTTACACACACATAACATTAAACACACACACTCATATATATCTATATATACACACACACACACACACACACACACACACACATATATAGCTATATATACTAGTGATGAGCGGGTTCGGATCCTCGGGATCCGAACCCCCCCGAACTTCACCCTTTTTTGTACCGGTCCGAGCAGATTTGGATCCTCCCGCCTTGCTCGGTTAACCCGAGCGCGCTCGAACGTCATCATCCCGCGGTCGGATTCTCGCGAGATTCATATTCTATATAAGGAGCCACGCGTCCCCGTCATTTTTCACTCGTGCATTGGAGATGATCGTGAGAGGACGTGGCTGGCGTCCTCTCAGTTTCTATGTTCAGTGGGCTGCAAATATCTGTGCTCAGTGTGCTGCAAATATCTGTGCTCAGTGTGCTGCAAATATCTGTGCTCAGTGTGCTGCAAGTGCAAATATCTACATTCTCTGCCTGAAAAACGCTCCATATCTGTGCTCAGTGTGCTGCAAATATCTGTGCTCAGTGTGTTAATTGCTTTATTGTGGGGACTGGGGACCAGCAGTATTATATAGTAGGAGGACAGTGCAGAGTTTTGCTGACCAGTGACCACCAGTATTATACGTTCTCTGCCTGAAAAACGCTCCATATCTGTGCTGCATTGTAGTATATAGTAGGAGGACAGTGCAGAATTTTGCTGACCACCAGTATAACTATATATATAGCAGTACGGTACAGTAGTCCACTGCTCTACCTCTGTGTCATCAAGTATACTATCCATCCATACCTGTGGTGCATTTCAGTTTTGCACAGTTTGCTGACCACCAGTATATAATATATAGCAGTACGGTACAGTAGGCCACTGCTCTACCTACCTCTGTGTCGTCAAGTATACTATCCATCCATACCTGTGGTGCATTTCAGTTTTGCACAGTTTGCTGACCACCAGTATATAATACAGATGTGTCCACTTACATCTTTGCTTTTTTCTGAATTTGGCACAACATGCAAAACACGGCTAAGCTGTTTTTCACAAGTAGTGAGTGGATGGATTTTAAAAATGTTGTTTGCCATGATAGAATATGTATAAAGTAACATATTAAAGAAGCAAATTATGAAAAATCACAAGGCATGGCTAAATCTCTGAGTCTATGGCATGGAAGACCGTGCCATACATGGCGGGATATAGCAAAGATGTATGTGGACACATCTGTATATAGCAGTACGGTACAGTAGGCCACTGCTCTACCTACCTCTGTGTCGTCAAGTATACTATCCATCCATACCTGTGGTGCATTTCAGTTTTGCACAGTTTGCTGACCACCAGTATATAATATATAGCAGTACGGTACAGTAGGCCACTGTTCTACCTACCTCTGTGTCATCAAGTATACTATCCATCCATACCTGTGGTGCATTTCAGTTTTACACAGTTTGCTGACCACCAGTATATAATATATAGCAGTACGGTACAGTAGGCCACTGCTCTACCTACCTCTGTGTCGTCAAGTATACTATCCATCCATACATGTGGTGCATTTCAGTTTAGCACAGTTTGCTGACCACCAGTATATAATATATAGCAGTACGGTACAGTAGGCCACTGCTCTACCTACCTCTGTGTCGTCAAGTATACTATCCATCCATACCTGTGGTGCATTTCAGTTTTGCACAGTTTGCTGATCACCAGTATATAATATATAGCAGTACGGTACAGTAGGCCACTGCTCTACCTACCTCTGTGTCGTCAAGTATACTATCCATCCATACCTGTGGTGCATTTCAGTTTTGCACAGTTTGCTGACCACCAGTATATAATATATAGCAGTACAGTACAGTAGGCCACTGCTCTACCTACCTCTGTGTCGTCAAGTATACTATCCATCCATACCTGTGGTGCATTTCAGTTTTGCACAGTTTGCTGACCACCAGTATATATATAGCAGTACGGTACAGTAGGCCACTGCTCTACCTACCTCTGTGTCGTCAAGTATACTATCCATCCATACCTGTGGTGCATTTCAGTTTAGCACAGTTTGCTGACCACCAGTATATAATATATAGCAGTACAGTACAGTAGGCCACTGCTCTACCTACCTCTGTGTCGTCAAGTATACTATCCATCCATACCTGTGGTGCATTTCAGTTTTGCACAGTCTGCTGACCACCAGTATATAATATATAGCAGTATGGTACAGAAGGCCACTGCTCTACCTACCTCTGTGTCATCAAGTATACTATCCTTCCATACCTGTGGTGCATTTCAGTTTTGCACAGTTTGCTGACCACCAGTATATAATATATAGCAGTACGGTACAGTAGGCCACTGCTCTACCTACCTCTGTGTCGTCAAGTATACTATCCATCCATACCTGTGGTGCATTTCAGTTTTGCACAGTTTGCTGACCACCAGTATATAATATATAGCAGTACGGTACATTAGGCCACTGCTCTACCTACCTCTGTGTCGTCAAGTATACTATTCATCCATACCTGTGGTGCATTTCAGTTTTCTCTAACGTCCTAAGTGGATGCTGGGGACTCCGTAAGGACCATGGGGAATAGCGGCTCCACAGGAGACTGGGCACAAAAGTAAAGCTTTAGAACTACCTGGTGTGCACTGGCTCCTCCCCCTATGACCCTCCTCCAAGCCTCAGTTAAGATTTTGTGCCCGAACGAGAAGGGTGCACACTAGGTGGCTCTCCTGAGCTGCTTAGTGAAAAGCTTAGTTTTAGGTTTTTTATTTTCAGTGAGACCTGCTGGCAACAGGCTCACTGCATCGAGGGACTAAGGGGAGAAGAAGCGAACTCACCTGCGTGCAGAGTAGATTGGGCTTCTTAGGCTACTGGACATTAGCTCCAGAGGGACGATCACAGGCCCAGCCATGGATGGGTCCCAGAGCCGCGCCGCCGGCCCCCTTACAGAGCCAGAAGACAGAAGAGGTCCGGAAAATCGGCGGCAGAAGACGTCCTGTCTTCAACAAGGTAGCGCACAGCACTGCAGCTGTGCGCCATTGCTCTCAGCACACTTCACACTCCGGTCACTGAGGGTGCAGGGCGCTGGGGGGGGGCGCCCTGAGACGCAATAAAAACACCTTGGATGGCAAAAAATGCATCACATATAGCTCCTGGGCTATATGGATGCATTTAACCCCTGCCAGAATACATAGAAAAACGGGAGATAAGGCCGCCGATAAGGGGGCGGAGCCTATCTCCTCAGCACACAAGCGCCATTTTCCCTCACAGCTCCGTTGGAGGGAAGCTCCCTGGCTCTCCCCTGCAGTCACTACACTACAGAAAGGGTTAAAAAAGAGAGGCGGGGCACTAATTACGCGCAGTATTAAAGATACAGCAGCTATAAGGGGAAAAACACTTATATAAGGTTATCCCTGTATATATATAGCGCTCTGGTGTGTGCTGGCAAACTCTCCCTCTGTCTCCCCAAAGGGCTAGTGGGGTCCTGTCCTCTATCAGAGCATTCCCTGTGTGTGTGCTGTATGTCGGTACGTTTGTGTCGACATGTATGAGGAGAAAAATGATGTGGAGACGGAGCAGATTGCCTGTAATAGTGATGTCACCCCCTAGGGGGTCGACACCTGAGTGGATGAACTGTTGGAAGGAATTACGTGACAGTGTCAGCTCTGTATAAAAGACAGTGGTTGACATGAGACAGCCGGCTACTCAGCTTGTGCCTGTCCAGACGTCTCATAGGCCGTCAGGGGCTCTAAAGCGCCCGTTACCTCAGATGGCAGATATAGACGCCGACACGGATACTGACTCCAGTGTCGACGGTGAAGAGACAAATGTAACTTCCAGTAGGGCCACACGTTACATGATGGAGGCAATGAAAAATGTTTTACACATTTCTGATAATACGAGTACCACCAAAAAGGGGTATTATGTTCGGTGAGGAAAAACTACCTGTAGTTTTCCTGAATCTGAGAAATTAAATGAGGTGTGTGATGATGCGTGGGTTTCCCCCGATAACAACTGATAATTTCTAAAATGTTATTGGCATTATATCCTTTCCCGCCAGAGGTTAGGGTGCGTTGGGAAACACCCCCTAGGGTGGATAAAGCGCTCACACGCTTGTAAGGGCTCTACCCTCTCCTGAGATGGCCGCCCTTAAGGATCCTGCTGATAGAAAGCAGGAGGGTATCCTAAAATGTATTTACACACATACTGGTGTTATACTGCGACCAGCAATCGCCTCAGCCTGGATGTGCAGTGCTGGGTTGGCGTGGTCGGATTCCCTGACTGAAAAATAAGAATTTACTTACCGATAATTCTATTTCTCATAGTCCGTAGTGGATGCTGGGAACTCCGTAAGGACCATGGGGAATAGCGGCTCCGCAGGAGACTGGGCACAAAAAGTAAAAGCTTTAGACTAGCTGGTGTGCACTGGCTCCTCCCCCTATGACCCTCCTCCAAGCCTCAGTTAAGATACTGTGCCCGGACGAGCGTACATAATAAGGAAGGATCTTGAATCCCGGGTAAGACTCATACCAGCCACACCAATCACACCGTACAACTCGTGATCTGAACCCAGTTAACAGTATGATAACCGTAGGAGCCTCTGAAAAGATGGCTTCCAACAATAAACAACCCGATTTGTTTGTAACAATAACTATATACAAGTATTGCAGACAATCCGCACTTGGGATGGGCGCCCAGCATCCACTACGGACTATGAGAAATAGAATTATCGGTAAGTAAATTCTTATTTTCTCTGACGTCCTAGTGGATGCTGGGAACTCCGTAAGGACCATGGGGATTATACCAAAGCTCCCAAACGGGCGGGAGAGTGCGGATGACTCTGCAGCACCGAATGAGAGAACTCCAGGTCCTCCTCAGCCAGGGTATCAAATTTGTAGAATTTAGCAAACGTGTTTGCCCCTGACCAAGTAGCTGCTCGGCAAAGTTGTAAAGCCGAGACCCCTCGGGCAGCCGCCCAAGATGAGCCCACCTTCCTTGTGGAATGGGCTTTTACAGATTTTGGCTGTGGCAGGCCTGCCACAGAATGTGCAAGTTGAATTGTACTACAAATCAAACGAGCAATCGTCTGCTTAGAAGCAGGAGCACCCAGCTTGTTGGGTGCATACAGGATAAACAGCGAGTCAGATTTTCTGACTCCAGCCGTCCTGGAAACATATATTTTCAGGGCCCTGACTACGTCCAGCAACTTGGAGTCCTCCAAGTCCCTAGTAGCCACAGGTATCACAATAGGTTGATTCATGTGAAACGCTGAAACCACCTTAGGGAGAAATTGAGGACGAGTCCTCAATTCCGCCCTATCCGAATGAAATATCAGGTAAGGGCTTTTATAGGATAAAGCCGCCAATTCTGATACGCGCATGGCTGAAGCCAGGGCCAACAGCATTACCACTTTCCATGTGAGATATTTCAAATCCACTGTGGCAAGTGGTTCAAACCAATGTGATTTTAGGAATCCTAAAACTACATTGAGATCCCAAGGTGCCACTGGAGGCACAAAAGGAGGCTGTATATGCAGTACCCCTTTGACAAACGTCTGAACTTCAGGCACTGAAGCCAGTTCTTTCTGGAAGAAGATCGACAGGGCCGAAATTTGAACCTTAATGGATCCTAATTTTAGGCCCATAGACAATCCTGCTTGCAGGAAATGTAGGAAACGACCCAGTTGAAATTCCTCCGTAGGGGCCTTCTTGGCCTCACACCACGCAACATATTTTCGCCAAATGCGATGATAATGTTTTGCAGTTACATCCTTCCTGGCTTTGATCAGGGTAGGGATGACTTCATCTGGAATGCCTTTTTCCTTCAGGATCCGGCGTTCAACCGCCATGCCGTCAAACGCAGCCGCGGTAAGTCTTGGAACAGACAAGGTCCCTGCTGGAGCAGGTCCTTCCTTAGAGGTAGAGGCCACGGGTCCTCCGTGAGCATCTCTTGCAGCTCCGGGTACCAAGTTCTTCTTGGCCAATCCGGAGCCACGAGTATCGTTCTTACTCCTCTCCTTCTTATTATTCTCAGTACTTTTGGTATGAGAGGAAGAGGAGGGAACACATATACCGACTGGAACACCCACGGAGTTACCAGAGCGTCCACCGCTATTGCCTGAGGGTCCCTTGACCTGGCGCAATATCTGTCCAGTTTCTTGTTGAGACGGGACGCCATCATGTCCACCTTTGGTTTTTCCCAACGGTTTACAATCACTTGGAAGACTTCTGGATGAAGTCCCCACTCCCCCGGGTGGAGGTCGTGTCTGCTGAGGAAGTCTGCTTCCCAGTTGTCCACTCCCGGAATGAACACTGCTGACAGTGCTATCACATGATTTTCCGCCCAGCGGAGAATCCTTACAGCTTCTGCCATTGCCCTCCTGCTTCTTGTGCCGCCCTGTCTGTTTACGTGGGCGACAGCCGTGATGTTGTCCGACTGGATCAATACCGGTTGACCCTGAAGCAGAGGCCTTGCTTGACTTAGGGCATTGTAAATGGCCCTTAGCTCTAGGATATTTATGTGAAGAGACGTTTCCATGCTTGACCACAAGCCCTGGAAATTTCTTCCCTGTGTGACTGCTCCCCAGCCTCTCAGGCTGGCATCCGTGGTTACCAGCATCCAATCCTGAATGCCGAATCTGCGGCCCTCTAGAAGATGAGCCTTCTGTAACCACCACAGGAGAGATACCCTTGTCCTTGGAGATAGGGTTATCCGCTGATGCATCTGAAGATGCGATCCGGACCATTTGTCCAGCAGATCCCACTGAAAAGTTCTTGCATGGAATCTTCCGAATGGAATCGCTTCGTAAGAAGCCACCATTTTTCCCAGGACTCTCGTGCACTGATGCACTGACACTTGTCCTGGTTTTAGGAGGTTCCTGACTAGCTCGGATAACTCCCTGGCCTTCTCCTCCGGGAGAAAGACCTTTTTCTGGACTGTGTCCAGAATCATCCCTAGGAACAGTAGACGTGTTGTTGGAATCAGCTGTGATTTTGGGATATTTAGAATCCACCCGTGCTGACGTAGCACTACCTGAGATAGTGCTACTCCGACCTCTAACTGTTCCCTGGACCTTGCCCTTATCAGGAGATCGTCCAAGTAAGGGATAATTAATACGCCTTTTCTTCGAAGAAGAATCATCATTTCGGCCATTACCTTGGTAAAGACCCGTGGTGCCGTGGACAATCCAAACGGCAGCGTCTGAAACTGATAATGACAGTTTTGTATCACAAACCTGAGGTACCCTTGGTGAGAAGGGTAGATTGGGACATGGAGATAAGCATCCTTGATGTCTAGAGATACCATATAGTCCCCTTCTTCCAGGTTCGCTATCACTGCTCTGAGTGACTCCATCTTGAATTTGAACCTTTTTATGTAAGTGTTCAAAGATTTTAGATTTAAAATTGGTCTCACCGAGCCGTCCGGCTTCGGTACCACAAACAGCGTGGAATAATACCCCTTTCCCTGTTGTAGGAGGGGTACCTTGATTATCACCTGCTGGGAATACAGCTTGTGAATAGCTTCCAATACTGCCTCCCTGTCGGAGGGAGACGTTGGTAGAGCAGACTTCAGGAACCGGCGAGGGGGAGACGTCTCGAATTCCAATTTGTACCCCTGTGATACTACCTGCAGGATCCAGGGGTCCACTTGCGAGTGAGCCCACTGCGCGCTGAAATTCTTGAGACGGCCCCCCACCGTGCCCGAGTCTGCTTGCAGAGCCCCAGCGTCATGCTGAGGACTTGGCAGAAGCGGGGGAGGGCTTCTGCTCCTGGGAAGAGGCTGCATGGTGCAGTCTTTTTCCCCTTCCTCTGCCCCGGGGCAGGAACGAGCGGCCTTTTTCCCTCTTGCCCTTATAGGGACGAAAGGACTGGGTTTGAAAAGACGGTGTCTTTTTCTGCTGAGAGGTGACCTGGGGTAAAAAGGTGGATTTTCCAGCCGTTGCTGTGGCCACCAGGTCCGATTGACCGACCCCAAATAACTCCTCCCCTTTATACGGCAATACTTCCATATGTCGTTTGGAATCCGCATCACCTGACCACTGTCGCGTCCATAACGTTCTTCTGGCAGAAATGGACATCGCACTTACTCTAGATGCCAGGGTGCAAATATCCCTCTGTGCATCTCGCATATATAGTAATGCATCCTTCAAATGCTCTATAGTTAATAATATACTGTCCCTATCCAGGGTATCAATATTTTCAGTCAGGGAATCCGACCAAGCCACTCCAGCGCTGCACATCCAGGCTGAGGCGATCGCTGGTCGCAGTATAACACCGGTATGTGTGTATATACCTTTTAAGATATTTTCCAGCCTTCTATCAGCTGGTTCCTTGAGAGCGGCCGTATCAGGAGACGGTAACGCCACTTGTTTTGATAAGCGTGTGAGCGCCTTATCTACCCTAGGGGGTGTTTCCCAACGTGCCCTAACCTCTGGCGGGAAAGGGTATAGTGCCAATAATTTATTAGAAATCAGCAGTTTTTTATCGGGGGAAACCCACGCTTTATCACACACCTCATTTAATTCATCTGACTCAGGAAAAACCACTGGTAGTTTTTTCACACCCCACATAATACCCTTTTTTGTGGTACTTGTAGTGTCAGAAATGTTCAATGCCTCCTTCATTGCCGTGATCATGTAACGTGTGGCCCTACTGGACATTACGTTTGTCTCGTCACCGTCGACACTGGATTCAGTATCCGTGTCAGGGTCTGTGTCGACCATCTGAGGTAACGGGCGTTTTAGCGCCCCTGACGGTGTCTGAGACGCCTGAACAGGCACTAATTGACTTGTCGGCTGTATCATGTAGTCAACAGTTTTTTGCAAAGTGCTGACATTGTCACGTAATTCTTTAATTACTACCATCCAGTCAGGTGTCGACTCCCTAGGGGGTGACATCACTAACACAGGCAATTGCTCTGCTTCCACATCATTTTCCTCCTCATACATGTCGACACAATCGTACCGACACCCAGCACACACACAGGGAATGCTCTGATAGAGGACAGGACCCCACTAGCCCTTTGTGGAGACAGAGGGAGAGTTTGCCAGCACACACCAGAGCGCTATATATATACAGGGATAACCTTATAGAAGTGTTACTCCCTGTTATAGCTGCTGTATTTATATATTAGCTGCCAATAGTGCCCCCCTCTCTGTTTTACCCTGTTTCTGTAGTGCAGGACTGCAGGGGAGAGTCAGGGAGCCGTCCTTCCAGCGGAGCTGTGAAAGAAAATGGCGCTTGTGTGCTGAGGAGAAAGGCTCCGCCCCCTTCACGGCGGCCTTTTCTCCCGCTTTTTTCAGGAAACTGGCAGGGGATAAATGCATCCATATAGCCCAGGAGCTATATGTGATGCATTTTTTTTTTTAGCCATATAAGGTTTACATATCGTTTTTATTGCGTCTCAGGGCGCTCCCCCCCAGCGCCCTGCACCCTCAGTGACCGGAGTGTGAAGTGTGCTGAGAGCAATGGCGCACAGCTGCAGTGCTGTGCGCTACCTTATTTGAAGACAGGAACGTCTTCTGCCGCCGCTTTCTCCGGACCTCTTCGCTCTTCTGGCTCTGTAAGGGGGCCGGCGGCGCGGCTCCGGGACCCATCCAGGCTGAACCTGTGATCGTCCCTCTGGAGCTAATGTCCAGTAGCCAAGAAGCCCAATCCACTCTGCAGTCAGGTGAGTTCGCTTCTTCTCCCCTTAGTCCCACGATGCAGTGAGCCTGTTGCCAGCAGGACTCACTGAAAATAAAAAACCTATTTAAACTTTTACTTCTAAGCAGCTCAGGAGAGCCACCTAGCTTGCACCCTTCTCGTTCGGGCACAAAAATCTAACTGAGGCTTGGAGGAGGGTCATAGGGGGAGGAGCCAGTGCACACCAGCTAGTCTAAAGCTTTTACTTTTTGTGCCCAGTCTCCTGCGGAGCCGCTATTCCCCATGGTCCTTACGGAGTTCCCAGCATCCACTAGGACGTCAGAGAAATATTGATACCCTAGATAAGGACAGTATATTTTTGCCTATAGAGCAGGGCTGGCCAAACCGGTCCTCGAGATCTACCAACAGTTCATGTTTTCCAGGCCTCCTGGAGATCTGTAGAATTGTCAGTTAGGAATGAATGCAGCACATCTTAATTAGTAATGACTACACCTGTGCACCAGCTAGGTGGTCTGGAAAATGTGAACTGTTGGTAGATCTCGAGGACCGGTTTGGCCAGCCCTGCTATAGAGCATTTAAAAGATGCATTTCTATATATGTGTAACGCCCACAAACACATAACATTTACGGTGCCGAAAACTTAAACTAAATTGTGGGGTGCTGATGTAAATCAGGTTCGGGTGATCAGAGCGGCAGACCTGCTTTACCTCTCAGACACAATGACAACACAAACATAATATAGTATCCAACTCCATTTTATTATCCTAACAAAATTTACAAGAGGCAGGTAAACAGGGAACTGGCGCACAATTGAAGCAGGCTGGTTATGGCTTCTAAATAACAGTCTCAGGTAACCAGCGTTAGCAATACAGGTAGCAGGTAAGCAAGTAACTGGTGCACAATTGAAGCAGGCTGGTTATGGCTTCTAAATAATAGTCTCAGGTAACCAGCGTCAGAAATACAGGTAGCAGGTAAGCAGGAACTTGTGCACGATTAAAGCAGGCTGGTTATGGCTATTAAACGACAGTCTCAGGTAACCAGTGTTAGCAATACAGGTAGCAGGTAAGCAGGAACTTGTGCACGATTAAAGCAGGCTGGTTATGGCTATTAAACGACAGTCTCAGGTAACCAGCGTTAGCAATACAAGTAGCAGGTAAGCAGGAACTTGTGCACGATTAAAGCAGGCTGGTTATGGCTATTAAACGACAGTCTCAGGTAACCAGCGTCAGCAATACAGGTAGCAGGTAAGCAGGAACTTGTGCACGATTAAAGCAGGCTGGTTATGGCTATTAAACGACAGTCTCAGGTAACCAGCGTTAGCAATACAAGTAGCAGGTAAGCAGGAACATGTGCACGATTAAAGCAGGCTGGTTATGGCTATTAAACGACAGTCTCAGGTAACCAGCGTTAGCAATACAAGTAGCAGGTAAGCAGGTAACTTGTGCACAATTAAAGCAGGCTGGTTATGGCTACTAAACAACAGTCTCAGGTAACCAGCGTCAGCAATACAGGTAGCAGGTAAGCAGGAACTTGTGCACGATTAAAGCAGGCTGGTTATGGCTATTAAACGACAGTCTCAGGTAACCAGCGTTAGCAATACAAGTAGCAGGTAAGCAGGAACTTGTGCACGATTAAAGCAGGCTGGTTATGGCTATTAAACGACAGTCTCAGGTAACCAGCGTCAGCAATACAGGTAGCAGGTGAGCAGGAACTTGTGCACGATTAAAGCAGGCTGGTTATGGCTATTAAACGACAGTCTCAGGTAACCAGCGTTAGCAATACAAGTAGCAGGTAAGCAGGAACTTGTGCACGATTAAAGCAGGCTGGTTATGGCTATTAAACGACAGTCTCAGGTAACCAGCGTCAGCAATACAGGTAGCAGGTAAGCAGGAACTTGTGCACGATTAAAGCAGGCTGGTTATGGCTATTAAACGACAGTCTCAGGTAACCAGCGTTAGCAATACAAGTAGCAGGTAAGCAGGAACTTGTGCACGATTAAAGCAGGCTGGTTATGGCTACTAAACAACAGTCTCAGGTAACCAGCGTCAGCAATACAGGTAGCAGGTAAGCAGGAACTTGTGCACGATTAAAGCAGGCTGGTTATGGCTATTAAACGACAGTCTCAGGTAACCAGCGTCAGCAATACAGGTAGCAGGTAAGCAGGAACTTGTGCACGATTAAAGCAGGCTGGTTATGGCTATCAAACGACAGTCTCAGGTAACCAGCGTTATCAATACAAGTAGCAGGTAAGCAGGTAACTTGTGCACAATTAAAGCAGGCTGGTTATGGCTATTAAACAACAGTCTCAGGTAACCAGCGTCAGCAATACAGGTAGCAGGTAAGCAGGAACTTGTGCACAAATAAAGCAGGCTGGTTATGGCTACTAAACAACAGTCTCAGGTAACCAGCGTCAGCAATACAGGTAGGAGGTAAGCAGGAACTTGTGCACAATTAAAGCAGGCTGGTTATGGCTTGTTAACAACAGTCTCAGGTAACCAGCGTTCCTTAGTAGCGGATAAATGCATTAACATTAGCTTTCACACTGCTGGGCGGAGCTTGCATAAAAAGAACTATCAGTATCAGCAATCCTTAATAGCGGATAAATGCTTTAACATTAACTTTCACACTGCTGGGCGGAGCTTGCATAAAAAGAACTATCAGTACCAGCATTCCTTAATAGCAGATAAATGCATTAACATTAGCTTTCACACTGCTGGGCGGAGCTTGCATAAAAAGAACTATCAGTACCAGCATTCCTTAATAGCAGATAAATGCATTAACATTAACTTTCACACTGCTGGGCGGAGCTTGCATAAAAGAACTATCAGTACCAGCATTCCTTAATAGCAGATAAATGTATTAACATTAACTTTCACACTGCTGGGCGGAGCTTGCATAAAAGAACTATCAGTACCAGCATTCCTTAGTAGCAGATAAATGCATTAACATTAACTTTCACACTGCTGGGCGGAGCTTGCATAAAAGAACTATCAGTACCAGCATTTCTTAATAGCAGATAAATGTATTAACATTAGCTTTCACACTGCTGGGCGGAGCTTGCACAAAAAGAACTATCAGTACCAGCATTCCTTAATAGCAGATAAATGCATTAACATTAGCTTTCACACTGCTGGGCGGAGCTTGCATAAAAAGAACTATCAGTACCAGCATTCCTTAATAGCAGATAAATGCATTAACATTAGCTTTCACACTGCTGGGCGGAGCTTGCATAAAAAGAACTATCAGTACCAGCATTCCTTAATAGCAGATAAATGCATTAACATTAGCTTTTACACTGCTGGGCGGAGCTTGCATAAAAAGAGAACTATCAGTATCAGCAATCCTTAATAGCGGATAAATGCATTAACATTAACTTTCACACTGCTGGGCGGAGCTTGCATAAAAAGAACTATCAGTATCAGCAATCCTTAATAGCAGATAAATGCATTAACATTAGCTTTCACACTGCTGGGCGGAGCTTGCATAAAAAGAACTATCAGTACCAGCATTCCTTAATAGCAGACAAATGCATTAACATTAGCTTTCACACTGCTGGGCGGAGCTTGCATAAAAAGAACTATCAGTACCAGCATTCCTTAATAGCAGATAAATACATTCACAAATATATAAGGGCAGTCTACCCCCTTTTACAACATTCCAAAACAAATATGCGGGGCACAGCACTAGTGGGGAGCCTCTTCCCCTGGAATACAATATATTGCCCCCAGATTACAGAGTCTTTGCAGCAGAAGGGGTTAAGCCGGGCACATACAAATGAGGGGAGCGCAACCCCTAATTATCTAAACTTTGTGGGGGTACTATCATGAGGGGAGCACACCCCTTTTATTACATAAGATGTTCCCAATTGCAGAGTTTATGCAGCGGAAGGGGTTAAATACCGGACACAGGGGATCTTAGGGGTGTCTACACCCTTTACTAATACTATGTCCCCTCTTTGCAGAGTTCAAGCAGCGGAAGGGCTCAACAGGGGCAGAGTTTCTGGCAGCGGAAGGGTTGTTTGCAAATTCTCACCCATCGCTGCGGCGCTTCTGCCACCTCCGATCCTCCGCATCTTCAGCGTGGCTGTCTGGAGTCTCCCTCCTCAGTCTCCGGTCCGGTCTTCTCCTCTTCAGCTGCCGCCGCGCCGTCTCCGGGTCTTCACTCCTCTTGTGCAGCAGACTCCGGTCCGCGCCGTCATCTCTACGCTGGGGTCTTCTCGGGTCCTCGCCGTACTCCAGCCGCCAGGGGTCCTCGCTGGGGTCTTCTTCCCGGGGTCGTCCTTCGCGGTGCCTGCGCGCTTCTCATCTGCCGCTCCTTGGAATCCAGGGGACGGATGTCATCACTGCTCTGCTGGACGGGCTGCGGTTCCTCCGGCCCAGCGCTCCAGTCTCTCAGCAGCGGCGGCTCTTCTCCGCACTCCATCCCCGCTGGCACTGACGCGGCCAGCTCTTCTCCTCAGGCAGGGTCTCCGGCATTCTTCTGGCACTGGTGCTCCGGTCGCTGGTTCTCCCCTCGGCTTCTTCTCTGCGCAGACGGTCCTCACACACTGGCAGGCGGCTCCTGGGGCTACATGGCGACACCTTCCCCAGGTAATCTTCCCATTCCTCCAGGGCTCCTCTGGCAGCGATCCTCCCAGCGCTGCATACTCCAGTCTTCAGGCTCTGGACACTACATGGCTCCACTTCCCCAGGTACATATTCCCATTCCTCCAGGGGCTCTCTCTCTCCTGTGCTGTGAGGCTTCTTTTAAGGGTACTGGTGCTCCTCCACCTCCCCTCTCCTCTATGATGACTGGCTCCCGGGGCCCCAGCAACAGACCACCCCCTGGTCACTCTGCCCTACAACCCAGGGGACCCAATCAGCTGGGGACCTGTTTCCCAGACTTTTTATGTTGCTGGGTAAGAAGTGACAGGACCAGAGAATTGGCGGCAAAATCCCTGTCCCAATCTGACAGGGTCACATAAAGTTCAGCCCACGATCTACTCTGGGACTTGTAGTTCCACAATGTAAATACTAAAAAAAAAAAAAATCACAAGGGGATCTCCATGGTGCAATAGCTTCAGGGTATTACATTCTTCCCCCCTAAAATTATACGTGTCCTCACGTATACACTTTAACATTATACATCGGTTAACATAAGCCTTGAACTGGGTACAGCTCTGTTGGCAAACAAGTCATTGTGTCTGGAGTACAGGCCCGCCTGCGATTCTCTGATCCTGTTCGTGACGCCAAAGAGATGTAACGCCCACAAACACATAACATTTACGGTGCCGAAAACTTAAACTAAATTGTGGGGTGCTGATGTAAATCAGGTTCGGGTGATCAGAGCGGCAGACCTGCTTTACCTCTCAGACACAATGACAACACAAACATAATATAGTATCCAACTCCATTTTATTATCCTAACAAAATTTACAAGAGGCAGGTAAACAGGGAACTGGCGCACAATTGAAGCAGGCTGGTTATGGCTTCTAAATAACAGTCTCAGGTAACCAGCGTTAGCAATACAGGTAGCAGGTAAGCAAGTAACTGGTGCACAATTGAAGCAGGCTGGTTATGGCTTCTAAATAATAGTCTCAGGTAACCAGCGTCAGAAATACAGGTAGCAGGTAAGCAGGAACTTGTGCACGATTAAAGCAGGCTGGTTATGGCTATTAAACGACAGTCTCAGGTAACCAGTGTTAGCAATACAGGTAGCAGGTAAGCAGGAACTTGTGCACGATTAAAGCAGGCTGGTTATGGCTATTAAACGACAGTCTCAGGTAACCAGCGTTAGCAATACAAGTAGCAGGTAAGCAGGAACTTGTGCACGATTAAAGCAGGCTGGTTATGGCTATTAAACGACAGTCTCAGGTAACCAGCGTCAGCAATACAGGTAGCAGGTAAGCAGGAACTTGTGCACGATTAAAGCAGGCTGGTTATGGCTATTAAACGACAGTCTCAGGTAACCAGCGTTAGCAATACAAGTAGCAGGTAAGCAGGAACATGTGCACGATTAAAGCAGGCTGGTTATGGATATTAAACGACAGTCTCAGGTAACCAGCGTTAGCAATACAAGTAGCAGGTAAGCAGGTAACTTGTGCACAATTAAAGCAGGCTGGTTATGGCTACTAAACAACAGTCTCAGGTAACCAGCGTCAGCAATACAGGTAGCAGGTAAGCAGGAACTTGTGCACGATTAAAGCAGGCTGGTTATGGCTATTAAACGACAGTCTCAGGTAACCAGCGTTAGCAATACAAGTAGCAGGTAAGCAGGAACTTGTGCACGATTAAAGCAGGCTGGTTATGGCTATTAAACGACAGTCTCAGGTAACCAGCGTCAGCAATACAGGTAGCAGGTAAGCAGGAACTTGTGCACGATTAAAGCAGGCTAGTTATGGCTATTAAACGACAGTCTCAGGTAACCAGCGTTAGCAATACAAGTAGCAGGTAAGCAGGAACTTGTGCACGATTAAAGCAGGCTGGTTATGGCTATTAAACGACAGTCTCAGGTAACCAGCGTCAGCAATACAGGTAGCAGGTAAGCAGGAACTTGTGCACGATTAAAGCAGGCTGGTTATGGCTATTAAACGACAGTCTCAGGTAACCAGCGTTAGCAATACAAGTAGCAGGTAAGCAGGAACTTGTGCACGATTAAAGCAGGCTGGTTATGGCTACTAAACAACAGTCTCAGGTAACCAGCGTCAGCAATACAGGTAGCAGGTAAGCAGGAACTTGTGCACGATTAAAGCAGGCTGGTTATGGCTATTAAACGACAGTCTCAGGTAACCAGCGTCAGCAATACAGGTAGCAGGTAAGCAGGAACTTGTGCACGATTAAAGCAGGCTGGTTATGGCTATCAAACGACAGTCTCAGGTAACCAGCGTTATCAATACAAGTAGCAGGTAAGCAGGTAACTTGTGCACAATTAAAGCAGGCTGGTTATGGCTATTAAACAACAGTCTCAGGTAACCAGCGTCAGCAATACAGGTAGCAGGTAAGCAGGAACTTGTGCACAAATAAAGCAGGCTGGTTATGGCTACTAAACAACAGTCTCAGGTAACCAGCGTCAGCAATACAGGTAGGAGGTAAGCAGGAACTTGTGCACAATTAAAGCAGGCTGGTTATGGCTTGTTAACAACAGTCTCAGGTAACCAGCGTTCCTTAGTAGCGGATAAATGCATTAACATTAGCTTTCACACTGCTGGGCGGAGCTTGCATAAAAAGAACTATCAGTATCAGCAATCCTTAATAGCGGATAAATGCTTTAACATTAACTTTCACACTGCTGGGCGGAGCTTGCATAAAAAGAACTATCAGTACCAGCATTCCTTAATAGCAGATAAATGCATTAACATTAGCTTTCACACTGCTGGGCGGAGCTTGCATAAAAAGAACTATCAGTACCAGCATTCCTTAATAGCAGATAAATGCATTAACATTAACTTTCACACTGCTGGGCGGAGCTTGCATAAAAGAACTATCAGTACCAGCATTCCTTAATAGCAGATAAATGTATTAACATTAACTTTCACACTGCTGGGCGGAGCTTGCATAAAAGAACTATCAGTACCAGCATTCCTTAGTAGCAGATAAATGCATTAACATTAACTTTCACACTGCTGGGCGGAGCTTGCATAAAAGAACTATCAGTACCAGCATTTCTTAATAGCAGATAAATGTATTAACATTAGCTTTCACACTGCTGGGCGGAGCTTGCACAAAAAGAACTATCAGTACCAGCATTCCTTAATAGCAGATAAATGCATTAACATTAGCTTTCACACTGCTGGGCGGAGCTTGCATAAAAAGAACTATCAGTACCAGCATTCCTTAATAGCAGATAAATGCATTAACATTAGCTTTCACACTGCTGGGCGGAGCTTGCATAAAAAGAACTATCAGTACCAGCATTCCTTAATAGCAGATAAATGCATTAACATTAGCTTTTACACTGCTGGGCGGAGCTTGCATAAAAAGAGAACTATCAGTATCAGCAATCCTTAATAGCGGATAAATGCATTAACATTAACTTTCACACTGCTGGGCGGAGCTTGCATAAAAAGAACTATCAGTATCAGCAATCCTTAATAGCAGATAAATGCATTAACATTAGCTTTCACACTGCTGGGCGGAGCTTGCATAAAAAGAATTATCAGTACCAGCATTCCTTAATAGCAGACAAATGCATTAACATTAGCTTTCACACTGCTGGGCGGAGCTTGCATAAAAAGAACTATCAGTACCAGCATTCCTTAATAGCAGATAAATACATTCACAAATATATAAGGGCAGTCTACCCCCTTTTACAACATTCCAAAACAAATATGCGGGGCACAGCACTAGTGGGGAGCCTCTTCCCCTGGAATACAATATATTGCCCCCAGATTACAGAGTCTTTGCAGCAGAAGGGGTTAAGCCGGGCACATACAAATGAGGGGAGCGCAACCCCTAATTATCTAAACTTTGTGGGGGTACTATCATGAGGGGAGCACACCCCTTTTATTACATAAGATGTTCCCAATTGCAGAGTTTATGCAGCGGAAGGGGTTAAATACCGGACACAGGGGATCTTAGGGGTGTCTACACCCTTTACTAATACTATGTCCCCTCTTTGCAGAGTTCAAGCAGCGGAAGGGCTCAACAGGGGCAGAGTTTCTGGCAGCGGAAGGGTTGTTTGCAAATTCTCACCCATCGCTGCGGCGCTTCTGCCACCTCCGATCCTCCGCATCTTCAGCGTGGCTGTCAGGAGTCTCCCTCCTCAGTCTCCGGTCCGGTCTTCTCCTCTTCAGCTGCCGCCGCGCCGTCTCCGGGTCTTCACTCCTCTTGTGCAGCAGACTCCGGTCCGCGCCGTCATCTCTACGCTGGGGTCTTCTCGGGTCCTCGCCGTACTCCAGCCGCCAGGGGTCCTCGCTGGGGTCTTCTTCCCGGGGTCGTCCTTCGCGGTGCCTGCGCGCTTCTCATCTGCCGCTCCTTGGAATCCAGGGGACGGATGTCATCACTGCTCTGCTGGACGGGCTGCGGTTCCTCCGGCCCAGCGCTCCAGTCTCTCAGCAGCGGCGGCTCTTCTCCGCACTCCATCCCCGCTGGCACTGACGCGGCCAGCTCTTCTCCTCAGGCAGGGTCTCCGGCATTCTTCTGGCACTGGTGCTCCGGTCGCTGGTTCTCCCCTCGGCTTCTTCTCTGCGCAGACGGTCCTCACACACTGGCAGGCGGCTCCTGGGGCTACATGGCGACACCTTCCCCAGGTAATCTTCCCATTCCTCCAGGGCTCCTCTGGCAGCGATCCTCCCAGCGCTGCATACTCCAGTCTTCAGGCTCTGGACACTACATGGCTCCACTTCCCCAGGTACATATTCCCATTCCTCCAGGGGCTCTCTCTCTCCTGTGCTGTGAGGCTTCTTTTAAGGGTACTGGTGCTCCTCCACCTCCCCTCTCCTCTATGATGACTGGCTCCCGGGGCCCCAGCAACAGACCACCCCCTGGTCACTCTGCCCTACAACCCAGGGGACCCAATCAGCTGGGGACCTGTTTCCCAGACTTTTTATGTTGCTGGGTAAGAAGTGACAGGACCAGAGAATTGGCGGCAAAATCCCTGTCCCAATCTGACAGGGTCACATAAAGTTCAGCCCACGATCTACTCTGGGACTTGTAGTTCCACAATGTAAATACTAAAAAAAAAAAAAATCACAAGGGGATCTCCATGGTGCAATAGCTTCAGGGTATTACATATGCGTGATGCACAGCGGAATATTTGCCGACTGGCATCAAGTCTAAGTGCGTTGTCCATTTCTACCAGTAGAGGGTTATGGACACGACAGTGGTCAGGTGATGCGGATTTCAAACGGCATTTGGAAGCAACATGAGAAGACGCCGTATTATCAGGCGCAGTCTTTTCGTGGACAAGCGGGCAAAAGGTTCCTCATTTCTGCCCCGTGACAGAGGGAGAGGAAAAAGGCTGCAGAAATCAGCCAGTTCCCAGGAACAGAAACCCTTTCCCGCCTCTGCCAAGCCCTCAGTATGACGCTGGGGCTTTACAAGCAGAATCAGGCACGGTGGGGGGCCCGTCTCAATGAATTTCAGCGCGCAGTGGGCTCACTCGCAAGTAGACCCCTGGATCCTTCAGGTGATATCTCAGGGGTACAAACTGGAATTCGAGACGTCTCCCCCTCGCCGTTTCCTAAAGTCGGCTTTACTGATGTCTCCTTCTGACAGGGAGACAGTTTTGGAAGCCATTCAGAAGCTGTATTCCCAGCAGGTGATAATCAAGGTACCCCTCCTGCAACAGGGAACGGGGTATTATTCCACACTGTTGTGGTACCGAAGCCGGACGGCTCGGTGAGACCGATTCTAAATCTAAAATATTTGAACACTTACATACAGAGGTTCAAATTCAAGATTGAGTCACTCAGAGCAGTGATTGCGAACCTGGAAGAAGGGGACTACATGATGTCTCGGGACATCGAGGATGCTTACCTTCATGTCCAAATTTACCCTTCTCACCAAGGGTACCTCAGGTTTATGGTACAGAACTGTCACTATCAGTTCAGACGCTGCCGTATGGATGGTCCACGGCACCCCGGGTCTTTACCAAGGTAATGGCCGAAATGATGATATTCCTTCGAAGGAAGGGAATTTTAGTTATCCCTTACTTGGACGATTCCCTGATAAGGGTAAGATCCAGGGAACAGTTGGAGGTCGGTGTAGCACTATCTCAGGTAGTGTTGCGGCAGCACGATTGGATTCTCAATATTCCAAAATCGCAGCTGGTTCCGACGACTCGTCTTCAGTTCCTAGGGATGATCCTGGACACAGTCCAGAAAAAGGTGTTTCTCCCGGAGGAGAAAGCCAGGGAGTTATCCGAGCTAGTCAGGAACCTCCTAAAACCGAGCCAAGTCTCAGTGCATCAATGCACAAGGGTTCTGGGTAAAATGGTGGCTTCCTACGAAGCAATCCCATTCGGCAGATTCCACGCAAGAACTTTCCAGTGGGACCTGCTGGACAAATGGTCCGGGTCGCATCTTCAGATGCATCAGCGGATAACCCTGTCACCAAGAACAAGGGTGTCCCTCCTGTGTTGGTTGCAGAGTGCTCATCTTCTAGAGGGCCGCAGATTCGGCATTCAGGACTGGGTCCTGGTGACCACGGATGCCAGCCTGCGAGGCTGGGGAGCAGTCACACAGGGAAGGAATTTCCAGGGCTTATGGTCAAGCCTGGAGACATCACTTCACATAAATATCCTGAAGCTAAGGGCCATTTACAATGCTCTAAGCTTAGCAAGACCTCTGCTTCAAGGTCAGCCGGTGTTGATCCAGTCGGACAACATCACGGCAGTCACCCACGTAAACAGACAGGGTGGCACAAGAAGCAGGAGGGCAATGGCAGAAGCTGCAAGGATTCTTCGCTGGGCGGAAAATCATGTGATAGCACTGTCAGCAATTCCGGGAGTGGACAACTGGGAAGCAGACTTCCTCAGCAGACACGACCTCCACCCGGGAGAGTGGGGACTTCACCCAGAAGTCTTCCACATGATTATAAACCGTTGGGAAAAACTCGACAGGTATTGCGCCAGGTCAAGGGACCCTCAGGCAATAGCTGTAGACGCTCTGGTAACACCGTGGGTGTACCAGTCAGTGTATGTGTTCCCTCATCTGCCTCTCATACCCAAGGTACTGAGATTGATAAGATGGAGAGGAGTAAGCACTATATTCGTGGCTCCGGATTGGCCAAGAAGGACTTGGTAACCGGAACTTCAAGAGATGCTCACGGAGGATCCGTGGCCTCTACCTCTAAGAAGGGACCTGCTCCAGCAAGGACCCTGTCTGTTCCAAGACTTACCGCGGCTGCGTTTGACGGCATGGCGGTTGAACGCCGGATCCTGAAGGAAAAAAGGCATTCCGGATGAAGTCATCCCTATCCTGATCAAAGCCAAGAAGGATGTAACCGCAAAACTTTATCACCGCATTTGGCGAAAATATGTTGCGTGGTGCGAGGCCAGTAAGGCCCGACGGAGGAAATTCAACTGGGTCGATTCCTACATTTCCTGCAAACAGGAGTGTCTATGGGCCTGAAATTGGGGTCCATTAAGGTTCAAATTTCGGCCCTGTCAATTTTCTTCCAAAAAGAACTAGCTTCAGTCCCTGAAGTTCAGACGTTGTAAAAGGGGTACTGCATATACAGCCTCCTTTTGTGCCTCCAGTGGCACCTTGAGATCTCAATGTAGTTTTTGGGTTCCAAAAGTCACATTGGTTTGAACCACTTAAATCTGTGGAGTTAAAATATCTCACATGGAAAGTGGTCATGCTGTTGGCCCTGGCCTGGGCCAGGCGCGTGTCAGAATTAGCGGCTTTATCCTGTAAAAGCCCTTATCTGATTTTCCATTCGGACAGGGCGGAATTGAGGACTCGTCCTCAGTTTCTCCCTAAGGTGGTTTCAGCGTTTCACCTGAACCAACCTATTGTGGTGCCTGCGGCTACTAGGGACTTGGAGGACTCCAAGTTGCTAGACGTTATCAGGGCCCTGAAAATATATGTTTCCAGGACGGCTGGAGTCAGAAAATCTGACTCGCTGTTTATCCTGTATGCACCCAACAAGCTGGGTGCTCCTGCTTCTAAGCAGACTATTGCTCGTTGGATTTGTAGTACAATTCAGCTTGCACATTCTGTGGCAGGCCTGCCACAGCCAAAAATCTGTAAATGCCCACTCCACAAGGAAGATGGGCTCATCTTGGGCGGCTGCCCGAGGGGTCTCGGCTTTACAACTTTGCCGAGCAGCTACTTGGTCAGGAGCAAATACGTTTGTAAAATTCTACAAAATTGATACCCTGGCTGAGGAGGACCTGGAGTTCTCTCATTTGGTGCTGCAGAGTCATCCGCACTCTCCCGCCCGTTTGGGAGCTTTGGTATAATCCCCATGGTCCTTACGGAGTCCCCAGCATCCACTTAGGACGTTAGAGAAAATAAGAATTTACTTACCGATAATTCTATTTCTCGTAGTCCGTAGTGGATGCTGGGCGCCCATCCCAAGTGCGGATTGTCTGCAATACTGGTACATAGTTATTGTTACCAAAAAATCGGGTTATTGCTGTAGTGAGCCATCTTTTCTAGAGGCTCCTCTGTTATCATGCTGTTAACTGGGTTTAGATCACGAGTTGTACGGTGTGATTGGTGTGGCTGGTATGAGTCTTACCCGGGATTCAAAATCCTTCCTTATTGTGTACGCTCGTCCGGGCACAGTATCCTAACTGAGGCTTGGAGGAGGGTCATAGGGGGAGGAGCCAGTGCACACCAGGTAGTTCTAAAGCTTTACTTTTGTGCCCAGTCTCTTGCGGAGCCGCTATTCCCCATGGTCCTTACGGAGTCCCCAGCATCCACTACGGACTACGAGAAATAGAATTATCGGTAAGTAAATTCTTATTTTCCACAGTTTGCTGACCACCAGTATATATAATATATAGCAGTACGGTACAGTAGGCCACTGCTCTACCCACCTCTGTGTCGTCAAGTATACTATCCATCCATACCTGTGGTGCATTTCAGTTGTGCGCAGTATATATAGTAGTAGACCATTGCTATTGATATATTACTGGCATATAATTCCACACATTAAAAAATGGAGAACAAAAATGTGGAGGGTAAAATAGGGAAAGATCAAGATCCACTTCCACCTTGTGCTGAAGCTGCTGCCACTAGTCATGGCCGAGACGATGAAATGCCATCAACGTCATCTGCAAAGGCCGATGCCCAATGTCACAGTAGAGAGCATGTAAAATCCCAAAAAATAAAGCTCAGTAAAATGACCCAAAAATCTAAATCAAAATCGTCTGAGGAGAAGCGTAAACTTGCCAATGTGCCATTTACGACACGGAGTGGCAAGGAACGGCTGAGGGCCTGGCCTATGTTCATGGCTAGTGGTTCAGCTTCACATGAGGATGGAAGCACTCATCCTCCTGCTAGAAAACTTAAAAGAGTTAAGATGGCAAAAGCACAGCAAAGAACTGTGTGTTCTTCTAAATCACAAATCCCCAAGGAGAGTCCAATTGTGTCGGTTGCAATGCCTGACCTTCCCAACACTGGACGGGAAGAGGTGGCGCCTTCCACCATTTGCACGCCCCCTGCAAGTGCTGGAATGAGCACCCGCAGTCCAGTTCCTGATAGTCAAATTGAAGATGTCACTGTTGAAGTACACCAGGATGAGGATATGGGTGTTGCTGGTGCTGGGGAGGAAATTGACAAGGAGGATTCTGATGGTGAGGCGGTTTGTTTAAGTCAGGCACCCGGAGAGACACCTGTTGTCCGTGGGACGAATATGGCCATTGACATGCCTGGTCAAAATACAAAAAAATCAGCTCTTCGGTGTGGAATTATTTCAACACAAATGCGGACAACTGGTGTCAAGCCGTGTGTTGCCTTTGTCAAGCTGTAATAAGTAGGGGTAAGGACGTTAACCACCTAGGAACATCCTCCCTTATACGTCACCTGGAGCGCATTCATCACAAGTCATTGACAAGTTCAAAAACTTTGGGTGACAGCGGAAGCAGTCCACTGCCAACTAAATCCCTTCCTCTTGTAACCAAGCTCCTGCAAACCACACCACCAACTCCCTCAGTGTCAATTTCCTCCTTAGACAGGAAAGCCAATAGTCCTGCAGGCCATATCACAGTCAAGTCTGACGAGTCCTCTCCTGCCTGGGATTCCTCCGATGCATCCTTGAGTGTAATGCCTACTGCTGCTGGCGCTGCTGTTGTTGCTGCTGGGAGTCGATCGTCATCCCAGAGGGGAAGTCGGAAGACCACTTGTACTACTTCCAGTAAGCAATTGACTGTCCAACAGTCCTTTGCGAGGAAGATGAAATATCACAGCAGTCATCCTGCTGCAAAGCGGATAACTCAGGCCTTGGCAGCCTGGGTGGTGAGAAACGTGTTTCCGGTATCCACCGTTAATTCACAGGGAACTAGAGAATTGATTGAGGTACTGTGTCCCCGGTACCAAATACCATCTAGGTTCCATTTCTCTAGGCAGGCGATACCGAAAATGTACACAGACGTCAGAAAAAGAGTCACCAGTGTCCTAAAATATGCAGTTGTACCCAATGTCCACTTAACCACGGACATGTGGACAAGTGGACCAGGTCAGACTCAGGACTATATATATGACTGTGACAGCCCTCTGGGTAGATGTATTGCCTCCCGCAGCAAGAACAGCAGCGGCGGCACCAGTAGCAGCATCTCGAAAACGCCAACTCGTTCCTAGGCAGGCTACGCTTTGTATCACCGCTTTCCATAAAAGGCACACAGCTGACAACCTCTTACGGAAACTGAGGAACATCATCGCAGAATGGCTTATCCCAATTGGACTCTCCTGGGGATTTGTGACATCGGACAACGCCACCAATATTGTGCGTGCATTACATCTGGGCAAATTCCAGCACGTCCCATGTTTTGCACATACATTGAATTTGGTGGTGCAGAATTATTTAAAAAACGACAGGGGCGTGCAAGAGATGCTGTCGGTGGCCCGAATAATTGCGGGCCACTTTCGGCATTCAGCCACCGCGTGCCGAAGACAGCAGCACCAGCAAACAGTCCTGAACCTGCTCTGCCGTCATCTGAAGCAAGAGGTGGTAACGAGGTGGAATTCAACCCTCTATATGCTTCAGAGGATGGAGGAGCAGCAAAAGGCCATTCAAGCCTATACAGCTACCTACGATATAGGCAAAGGAGGGGGAATGCACCCGACTCAAGCGCAGTGGAGAATGATTTCAATGTTGTGCAAGGTTCTGCAACCCTTTGAACTTGCCACACGTGAAGTCAGTTCAGACGCTGCCAGCCTGAGTCAGGTTATTCCCCTCATCAGGCTTTGCAGAAGAAGCTGGAGGGATTGAAGGAGGAGCTAAAACAGAGCGATTCCGCTAGGCATGTGGGACTTGTGGATGGAGCCCTTAATTTGCTTAACCAGGATTCACGGGTGGTCAATCTGTTGAAATCAGAGCACTACATTTTGGCCACCGTGCTCGATCCTAGATTTAAAACCTACGTTGTATCTCTCTTCCCGGCAGACACAAGTCTGCAGAGGTTCAAAGACCTGCTGGTGAGAAAATTGTCAAGTCAAGCGGAACGTGACCCGTCAACAGCTCCTCCTTCACATTCTCCCGCAACTGGGGCTGCGAGGAAAAGGCTAAGAATTCCGAGCCCACCCGCTGGCGGTGATGCAGGGCAGTCTGGAGCGAGTGCTGACATCTGGTCCGGACTGAAGGACCTACCAATGATTACTGACATGTCGTCTACTGTCACTGCATATGATTCTGTCACCATTGAAAGAATGGTGGAGGATTATATGAGTGACCGCATCCAAGTAGGCACGTCAGACAGTCCGTACGTATACTGGCAGGAAAAAGAGGCAATTTGGAGGCCCTTGCACAAACTGGCTTTATTTTACCTAAGTTGCCCCCCCTCCAGTGTGTACTCCGAAAGAGTGTTTAGTGCAGCCGCTCACCTTGTCAGCAATCTGCGTACGAGGTTACTTCCAGAAAATGTGGAGAAGATGATGTTCATCAAAATTAATTATAATCAATTTCTCCGTGGAGACATTCACCAGCAATTGCCTCCAGAAAATACACAGGGACCTGAGATGGTGGATTCCAGTGGGGACGAATTAATAATCTGTGAGGAGGGGGATGTACACAGTGAAAGGGGTGAGGAATCGGACGATGAGGAGGAGGTGGACATCTTGCCTCTGTAGAGCCAGTTTGTGCAAGGAGAGATTGATTGCTTCTTTTTTAGTGGGGGCCCAAACCAACCAGTCATTTCAGTCACAGTTGTGTGGCAGACCCTGTCATTGAAATGATGGGTTTGTTAAAGTGTGCATGTCCTGTTTATACAACATAAGGGTGGGAGGGCCCAAGGACAATTCCATCTTGCACCTCTTTTTTCTTTAATTTTTCTTTGCATCATGTGCTGTTTGGGGACTATTTTTTGAAGTGCCATCCTGTCTGACACTGCAGTGCCACTCCTAGATGGGCCAGGTGTTTGTGTCGGCCACTTGGGTCGCTTAGCTTAGTCACACAGCTACCTCATTGCATCTCTTTTTTTCTTTGCATCATGTGCTGTTTGGGGACTATTTTTTTGAAGTGCCATCCTGTCTGACATAGAGATGAGCGCCTGAAATTTTTCGGGTTTTGTGTTTTGGTTTTGGGTTCGGTTCCGCGGCCGTGTTTTGGGTTCGAACGCGTTTTGGCAAAACCTCACCGAATTTTTTTTGTCGGATTCGGGTGTGTTTTGGATTCGGGTGTTTTTTTCAAAAAACACTAAAAAACAGCTTAAATCATAGAATTTGGGGGTCATTTTGATCCCAAAGTATTATTAACCTCAAAAACCATAATTTACACTCATTTTCAGTCTATTCTGAATACCTCACACCTCACAATATTATTTTTAGTCCTAAAATTTGCACCGAGGTCGCTGTGTGAGTAAGATAAGCGACCCTAGTGGCCGACACAAACACCGGGCCCATCTAGGAGTGGCACTGCAGTGTCACGCAGGATGTCCCTTCCAAAAAACCCTCCCCAAACAGCACATGACGCAAAGAAAAAAAGAGGCGCAATGAGGTAGCTGTGTGAGTAAGATTAGCGACCCTAGTGGCCGACACAAACACCGGGCCCATCTAGGAGTGGCACTGCAGTGTCACGCAGGATGTCCCTTCCAAAAAACCCGCCCCAAACAGCACATGACGCAAAGAAAAAAAGAGGCGCAATGAGGTAGCTGACTGTGTGAGTAAGATTAGCGACCCTAGTGGCCGACACAAACACCGGGCCCATCTAGGAGTGGCACTGCAGTGTCACGCAGGATGTCCCTTCCAAAAAACCCTCCCCAATCAGCACATGATGCAAAGAAAAAGAAAAGAAAAAAGAGGTGCAAGATGGAATTGTCCTTGGGCCCTCCCACCCACCCTTATGTTGTATAAACAAAACAGGACATGCACACTTTAACCAACCCATCATTTCAGTGACAGGGTCTGCCACACGACTGTGACTGATATGACGGGTTGGTTTGGACCCCCCCCAAAAAAGAAGCAATTAATCTCTCCTTGCACAAACTGGCTCTACAGAGGCAAGATGTCCACCTCATCTTCACCCTCCGATATATCACCGTGTACATCCCCCTCCTCACAGATTATCAATTCGTCCCCACTGGAATCCACCATCTCAGCTCCCTGTGTACTTTGTGGAGGCAATTGCTGCTGGTCAATGTCTCCGCGGAGGAATTGATTATAATTCATTTTAATGAACATCATCTTCTCCACATTTTCTGGATGTAACCTCGTACGCCGATTGCTGACAAGGTGAGCGGCGGCACTAAACACTCTTTCGGAGTACACACTTGTGGGAGGGCAACTTAGGTAGAATAAAGCCAGTTTGTGCAAGGGCCTCCAAATTGCCTCTTTTTCCTGCCAGTATAAGTACGGACTGTGTGACGTGCCTACTTGGATGCGGTCACTCATATAATCCTCCACCATTCTATCAATGTTGAGAGAATCATATGCAGTGACAGTAGACGACATGTCCGTAATCGTTGTCAGGTCCTTCAGTCCGGAACAGATGTCAGCATCAGCAGTCGCTCCAGACTGCCCTGCATCACCGCCAGCGGGTGGGCTCGGAATTCTGAGCCTTTTCCTCGCACCCCCAGTTGCGGGAGAATGTGAAGGAGGAGATGTTGACAGGTCGCGTTCCGCTTGACTTGACAATTTTGTCACCAGCAGGTCTTTCAACCCCAGCAGACCTGTGTCTGCCGGAAAGAGAGATCCAAGGTAGGCTTTAAATCTAGGATCGAGCACGGTGGCCAAAATGTAGTGCTCTGATTTCAACAGATTGACCACCCGTGAATCCTTGTTAAGCGAATTAAGGGCTGCATCCACAAGTCCCACATGCCTAGCGGAATCGCTCCCTTTTAGCTCCTTCTTCAATGCCTCCAGCTTCTTCTGCAAAAGCCTGATGAGGGGAATGACCTGACTCAGGCTGGCAGTGTCTGAACTGACTTCACGTGTGGCAAGTTCAAAGGGCATCAGAACCTTGCACAACGTTGAAATCATTCTCCACTGCACTTGAGACAGGTGCATTCCACCTACTATATCGTGCTCAATTGTATAGGCTTGAATGGCCTTTTGCTGCTCCTCCAACCTCTGAAGCATATAGAGGGTTGAATTCCACCTCGTTACCACTTCTTGCTTCAGATGATGGCAGGGCAGGTTCAGTAGTTTTTGGTGGTGCTCCAGTCTTCTGTACGTGGTGCCTGTACGCCGAAAGTGTCCCGCAATTTTTCTGGCCACCGACAGCATCTCTTGCACGCCCCTGTCGTTTTTTAAAAAATTCTGCACCACCAAATTCAAGGTATGTGCAAAACATGGGACGTGCTGGAATTTGCCCATATTTAATGCACACACAATATTGCTGGCGTTGTCCGATGCCACAAATCCACAGGAGAGTCCAATTGGGGTAAGCCATTCCGCGATGATCTTCCTCAGTTGCCGTAAGAGGTTTTCAGCTGTGTGCGTATTCTGGAAAGCGGTGATACAAAGCGTAGCCTGCCTAGGAAAGAGTTGGCGTTTGCGAGATGCTGCTACTGGTGCCGCCGCTGCTGTTCTTGCGGCGGGAGTCCATACATCTACCCAGTGGGCTGTCACAGTCATATAGTCCTGACCCTGCCCTGCTCCACTTGTCCACATGTCCGTGGTTAAGTGGACATTGGGTACAACTGCATTTTTTAGGACACTGGTGAGTCTTTTTCTGACGTCCGTGTACATTCTCGGTATCGCCTGCCTAGAGAAGTGGAACCTAGATGGTATTTGGTAACGGGGGCACACTGCCTCAATAAATTGTCTAGTTCCCTGTGAACTAACGGCGGATACCGGACGCACGTCTAACACCAACATAGTTGTCAAGGACTCAGTTATCCGCTTTGCAGTAGGATGACTGCTGTGATATTTCATCTTCCTCGCAAAGGACTGTTGAACAGTCAATTGCTTACTGGAAGTAGTACAAGTGGGCTTACGACTTCCCCTCTGGGATGACCATCGACTCCCAGCGGCAACAACAGCAGCGCCAGCAGCAGTAGGCGTTACACGCAAGGATGCATCGGAGGAATCCCAGGCAGGAGAGGACTCATCAGAATTGCCAGTGACATGGCCTGCAGGACTATTGGCATTCCTGGGGAAGGAGGAAATTGACACTGAGGGAGTTGGTGGGGTGGTTTGCGTGAGCTTGGTTACAAGAGGAAGGGATTTACTGGTCAGTGGACTGCTTCCGCTGTCGCCCAAAGTTTTTGAACTTGTCACTGACTTATTATGAATGCGCTGCAGGTGACGTATAAGGGAGGATGTTCCGAGGTGGTTAACGTCCTTACCCCTACTTATTACAGCTTGACAAAGGGAACACACGGCTTGACACCTGTTGTCCGCATTTCTGGTGAAATACCTCCACACCGAAGAGCTGATTTTTTGGGTATTTTCACCTGGCATGTCAACGGCCATATTCCTCCCACGGACAACAGGTGTCTCCCCGGGTGCCTGACTTAAACAAACCACCTCACCATCAGAATCCTCCTGGTCAATTTCCTCCCCAGCGCCAGCAACACCCATATCCTCCTCATCCTGGTGTACTTCAACACTGACATCTTCAATCTGACTATCAGGAACTGGACTGCGGATGCTCCTTCCAGCACTTGCAGGGGGCGTGCAAATGGTGGAAGGCGCATGCTCTTCACGTCCAGTGTTGGGAAGGTCAGGCATCGCAACCGACACAATTGGACTCTCCTTGTGGATTTGTGATTTCGAAGAACGCACAGTTCTTTGCTGTGCTTTTGCCAGCTTGAGTCTTTTCATTTTTCTAGCGAGAGGCAGAGTGCTTCCATCCTCATGTGAAGCTGAACCACTAGCCATGAACATAGGCCAGGGCCTCAGCCGTTCCTTGCCACTCCGTGTGGTAAATGGCATATTGGCAAGTTTACGCTTCTCCTCCGACAATTTTATTTTAGGTTTTGGAGTCCTTTTTTTACTGATATTTGGTGTTTTGGATTTGACATGCTCTGTACTATGACATTGGGCATCGGCCTTGGCAGACGACGTTGCTGGCATTTCATCGTCTCGGCCATGACTAGTGGCAGCAGCTTCAGCACGAGGTGGAAGTGGATCTTGATCTTTCCCTAATTTTGGAACCTCAACATTTTTGTTCTCCATATTTTAATAGGCACAACTAAAAGGCACCTCAGGTAAACAATGGAGATGGATGGATTGGATACTAGTATACAATTATGGACGGGCTGCCGAGTGCCGACACAGAGGTAGCCACAGCCGTGAACTACCGCACTGTACTGTGTCTGCTGCTAATATAGACTGGTTGATAAAGAGATAGTATACTCGTAACTAGTATGTATGTATAAAGAAAGAAAAAAAAACCACGGTTAGGTGGTATATACAATTATGGACGGGCTGCCGAGTGCCGACACAGAGGTAGCCACAGCCGTGAACTACCGCACTGTACTGTGTCTGCTGCTAATATAGACTGGTTGATAAAGAGATAGTATACTCGTAACTAGTATGTATGTATAAAGAAAGAAAAAAAAACCACGGTTAGGTGGTATATACAATTATGGACGGGCTGCCGAGTGCCGACACAGAGGTAGCCACAGCCGTGAACTACCGCACTGTACTGTGTCTGCTGCTAATATATAGACTGGTTGATAAAGAGATAGTATACTCGTAACTAGTATGTATGTATAAAGAAAGAAAAAAAAAACACGGTTAGGTGGTATATACAATTATGGACGGGCTGCCGAGTGCCGACACAGAGGTAGCCACAGCCGTGAACTACCGCACTGTACTGTGTCTGCTGCTAATATATAGACTGGTTGATAAAGAGATAGTATACTCGTAACTAGTATGTATGTATAAAGAAAGAAAAAAAAAACACGGTTAGGTGGTATATACAATTATGGACGGGCTGCCGAGTGCCGACACAGAGGTAGCCACAGCCGTGAACTACCGCACTGTACTGTGTCTGCTGCTAATATATAGACTGGTTGATAAAGAGATAGTATACTCGTAACTAGTATGTATGTATAAAGAAAGAAAAAAAAAACACGGTTAGGTGGTATATACAATTATGGACGGGCTGCCGAGTGCCGACACAGAGGTAGCCACAGCCGTGAACTACCGCACTGTACTGTGTCTGCTGCTAATATATAGACTGGTTGATAAAGAGATAGTATACTCGTAACTAGTATGTATGTATAAAGAAAGAAAAAAAACCCACGGTTAGGTGGTATATACAATTATGGACGGGCTGCCGAGTACCGACACAGAGGTAGCCACAGCCGTGAACTACCGCACTGTACTGTGTCTGCTGCTAATATAGACTGGTTGATAAAGAGATAGTATACTCGTAACTAGTATGTATGTATAAAGAAAGAAAAAAAAACCACGGTTAGGTGGTATATACAATTATGGACGGGCTGCCGAGTGCCGACACAGAGGTAGCCACAGCCGTGAACTACCGCACTGTACTGTGTCTGCTGCTAATATAGACTGGTTGATAAAGAGATAGTATACTACTAATATTATATATACTGGTGGTCAGGTCACTGGTCACTAGTCACACTGGCAGTGGCACTCCTGCAGCAAAAGTGTGCACTGTTTAATTTTACTATAATATTATGTACTCCTGGCTCCTGCTATAACCTATAACTGGCACTGCAGTAGTGCTCCCCAGTCTCCCCCACAATTATAAGCTGTGTGAGCTGAGCAGTCAGACAGATATATAATATATATAGATGATGCAGCACACTGGCCTGAGCCTGAGCAGTGCACACAGATATGGTATGTGACTGACTGAGTCACTGTGTGTATCGCTTTTTTCAGGCAGAGAACGGATATATTAAATAAACTGCACTGTGTGTCTGGTGGTCACTCACTATATAATATATTATGTACTCCTGGCTCCTGCTATAACCTATAACTGGCACTGCAGTAGTGCTCCCCAGTCTCCCCCACAATTATAAGCTGTGTGAGCTGAGCAGTCAGACAGATATATAATATATATAGATGATGCAGCACACTGGCCTGAGCCTGAGCAGTGCACACAGATATGGTATGTGACTGACTGAGTCACTGTGTGTATCGCTTTTTTCAGGCAGAGAACGGATATATTAAATAAACTGCACTGTGTGTCTGGTGGTCACTCACTATATAATATATTATGTACTCCTGGCTCCTGCTATAACCTATAACTGGCACTGCAGTAGTGCTCCCCAGTCTCCCCCACAATTATAAGCTGTGTGAGCTGAGCAGTCAGACAGATATATATAATATTATATATAGATAATAGATGATGCAGCACACTGGCCTGAGCCTGAGCAGTGCACACAGATATGGTATGTGACTGAGTCACTGTGTGCTGTGTATCGCTTTTTTCAGGCAGAGAACGGATTATAAATAAAACTGGTGGTCACTATCAGCAAAACTCTGCACTGTACTGAGTACTCCTAATGCTCCCCAAAATTAGTAAATCAAGTGTCTCTCTAATCTATTCTAAACGGAGAGGACGCCAGCCACGTCCTCTCCCTATCAATCTCAATGCACGTGTGAAAATGGCGGCGACGCGCGGCTCCTTATATAGAATCCGAGTCTCGCGATAGAATCCGAGCCTCGCGAGAATCCGACAGCGTCATGATGACGTTCGGGCGCGCTCGGGTTAACCGAGCAAGGCGGGAAGATCCGAGTCGCTCGGACCCGTGAAAAAAAACATGAAGTTCTGGCGGGTTCGGATTCAGAGAAACCGAACCCGCTCATCTCTAGTCTGACACTGCAGTGCCACTCCTAGATGGGCCAGGTGTTTGTGTCGGCCACTTGGGTCGCTTAGCTAAGTCACACAGCTACCTCATTGCGTCTCTTTTTTTCTTTGCATCATGTGCTGTTTGGGGACTATTTTTTTGAAGTGCCATCCTGTCTGACACTGCAGTGCCACTCCTAGATGGGCCAGGTGTTTGTGTCGGCCACTTGGGTCGCTTAGCTTAGTCACACAGCTACCTCATTGCACCTCTTTTTTTCTTTGCATCATGTGCTGTTTGGGGATAATTTTTTTAATCTGCCATCCTGTCTGACACTGCAGTGCCACTCCTAGATGGGCCAGGTGTTTGTGTCGGCCACTTGGGTCGCTTAGCTTAGTCATCCAGCGACCTCGGTGCAAATTTTAGGACTAAAAATAATATTGTGAGGTGTGAAGTGTTCAGAATAGACCGGAAATGAGTGTAAATTATGGTTATTGAGGTTAATAATACTATGGGATCAAAATGACCCCCAAATTCTATGATTTAAGCTGTTTTTGCGGATTGTTTGTAAAAAAAACACCCGAATCCGATAAAAAATTTTTAGGGAGGTTTTGCCAAAATGCGCCCGAATCCAAAACATGGCCGCAGAACCGAATCCAAAACCAAAACACAAAACCCGAAAAATTTCCGGTGCACATCACTAATATATACACACGCTCATATATATATATATATATATATATATATATACACACATATACATATATATATACAGTATAGCTATATATACACATGCACATATATATCTATATACACACATATATATAGCTATATATACACACGCTCATATATATATATATATATACAGACACATATATATAAACATATATATATAGCTATATATACATACGCACATATATATCTATATACACACGCACACATATATATATAGCTAAATATACACACGCACATATATATATAGATATAGCTATATATATACACACACACACATATATATATATATATATATATAGCTATATATACACACACACATATATATCTATATATACACACACACATATATATATACCTATATATACACACGCATATTTATATATAGCTATATATACACACGCACATATATATCTCCTATATAATAGCCCTATTCTGTGACCTTGTGATTCATTTGCTAACGCTGGGCGGAGTCACAACACTGGGCGGAGTTAGTCAAATGAGTCACAGAGATCTGGCCAAATCTACAGGAGACTAGGAGCAGAAGCAGATAGCATGGGCATTGGGCATGTCACAGGCAGGGGTGCATACCTCCCAGCTTTCTGCAGGAGCTTTCTCCAGGCAGAAGGAGGGAAACACACTCGGCGAAAAGGGGGCGTGGCTTCACGGGAGGGTCCCCGTTTTCGTCAGTGAGGGAGCATGCCCAGCGCTCTGTGAGCTGCTGGCATGCTCCCAGGGGCTGATTATGAGTCCGGGGGGCCCACGGCACTTGATACAGGGGAGCCCTATCTCATCGCTGTGCCTGCTGGGGGTTGGGGGCGTGGCCTAATCGCGGCCCGCGTGGCCACGCCCCCTTATGCAAATTCCGATTTTTATTTTTTAAATGGGATTTTGGCCCCTCAGCTAGGGCTAAATCCAGAGGAGGTGGTCGCTCCCCCCTACACACCCGCACAGGCAGAAGAAAGCAGGGAGACTGCTGCCTCCCTGCAACACCACAGACCTGCCTATATGCAGCAGCGTGTGCTGACTGTAGCACAATGCTGCCGCTGTTGCTGGCAGGACGTGGGGGGGGAGCTTCTGAGCTGGGACAGAGCTACTCCAGCCGGGGGGCCCCCTAAAACTGTGGGGCCAACGGTACGTATCCCCTGCCCCCCCCCACCTTAATCCGGCTCTGCTGCTGGAACCCCCCCATTAATCCGTACCCCCTGATGCCCCCTCTCCCTCTGTCTCCACTATTCACCGCTGCTCTGCGAAGCAGAACAGCGAGTACAGGAGCTTTCCAACTGCCCCCCCACCGCCGGACACTGCGACCCGCGGGTGGGACAGCGGGACAGACCCCAAAAAATGGGACTGTCCCGCGAAAATCGGGACATTTGGGAGGTATGGGGGTGTGTGAGGGGTATGTCATACAGACAGACGGGCACTGGCTCACTGTGTGCTTGACCCCCCACATCGGCATACTCAGCAGGGTCTCTCTGGTGCGGAGGAGCGTCACTTTCTGGCACACTCCACGCTTCTTAGCTGCAGTTTAGTGGGGCACCTGCCGCTGTGCAGGTTCCATACTGCCTCTGTTATCTCCAGCCCCGGCAACCCCACCGCTAGCTGCAGCGCTGCCACCCGCAGTGGAGTGCGCCCAGCTCATTCACACACTTTAGCTGGCGGGTAGCGCTGCAGAAATCCGAGCTGCTTGCAGGCTCTGACCCACTCCTCCCTCCAGCCGCAGCGTCTCCTGGGAGCTAACCAGTCACTCCCAGCCTCCCCTTACCACAGTGCCCGGAAGCCGTGAGGTCCGCGCCACGTGCATGCTATGACCCCCTCCTCCCTCCAGCCGCAGCATCTCCTGGGGGCTAACCAGTCATTTCCAGTCTCACCTTACCACAGTGCCCGGCAGCTGCGCGAGGTCTGCGGTGTGTGACTGAGGAGGGGGGGAGGGATGCGGACGGGCAGAGGAAGCAGGACTCCAGCCTGAGAGAGTCAGCCATGCCAAGTCTCCAGCAGCAGCAGATCCCAACAGGTTGGAGTGGAACAGCAGCAGCCAGCAGCCGTGACTCCGGTAAGACACATCTGTCTGTCACCACTGTTTTGTCCCTAATACCAATCTCTCCCGTGCCCTGTGTTCTGTCATGTCCCTGTCACCCCTGGCCTTGCCCTGCCACCCTTATCCTGGCCCTTTCACCCTTATCCTGGCCCTGTCACCCTTATGCTGGCCCTGTTACCCCTATCCTGGCCCTGTCACCCCTGTGCTTGCCCTGTGAACCCTATACTGGCCCCGTCACCCCTGTCCTGGTCCTGCCGCCCCTACCCTGGCCCTGTCACCCCTATCCTGTCCCTATCATTTCTGTCCTGGCCCTGTCACCCCTGTCCTGGCCCCGTCACCCCTGTCCTGGCACCGTCACCCCTGTTCTGACCCTGTCACCCCTGTCCTGGCCCCGTCAACCCTGTACTGACCCTGTCACCCCTGTCCTGGCCCTGTTACTGCATACCCTCCAACTACCTTTTATGGCATGTACAGTACCCGCAGCGCCTCCAGACCTCTCCCCAATGCACCACACCTCCGCACCTTCCCCTCCACCACATGCGGCACTCCACCCCTCCCCCACATGCTATGCCTCCAGACCCCCTACACCACCCGTGGCTCCCACTCCTCCACCCCTTCACCACCCACAGCACCTCCAGGCCCCTTCCACCATTCACCCCCCTTATATGTCTCCCCCCACACCTGCCCCCCTCCACCCGCAGCATCTGCAGACACCCTCCTCCATCAGCGGTCCCCCCCTCACCCACCCCTCCCCCACCAATGGCACCCCCGCACCTGCCCCTCCACCACCTGCAGCACCTCCGGACCTCCTTTCCCATTCACCGCAACACCCGTACCTGCCCCTACCCTACCCATGGTGCCTGTGGTCCCCTACCCCACCCCCGGCACTCCCGTCCCTTCCCATCCCACAGCACCTCCGGAACCCTTCACCCATCCACAACATCCCCACACCTGCCCCTCTCCCACCCGTGGCACCCCTGCCCCTCCCCCACCTGCAGTGCCTCCGGACCCCTCCCCCATCTGCATCCCCCACTCCTCTGCCCCTCCCCCATGCGCAGCACCTCCCGAACCTTCCCCATCCGGGCCCCACCCCCACTTCTGCCTCCCCTCCACCCGCAGCATCTACAGACACCATCCGCAGTCCCCCCCGCACCCGCTACATTCTGTACATCGTGCCCTGCAGGTGCTGTTCACGCCGTCGCAAGGGGCTGCGCCTCCTTCACCATCGCACGCCCTTTCATTGTGCAATATTTAACCACTAACAAAGGAATGCAGGTAATACTCTATATAATACAAATATTAAACCCCAGAAAGGCATGCAAGGGTTAAGGGGGCGTAGCCCCTTGCGACGGTGTGAAGAGCGCCCGTAGGGCGCGATGAAGCACCTAGTATATATATATATAGCTATATATACACGCTCACACACACACACATATATATACATATATACACACACACGCACATATATATAGCTATATATACACATGCACATATATATCTATATATACACATGCACATATATATAGCTATATATACACATGCACATATATATCTATACTAGGTGCTTCATCGTGCCCTACGGGCGCTCTTCACACCGTCGCAAGGGGCTACGCCCCCTTAACCCTTGCATGCCTTTCTGGGGTTTAATATTTGTATTATATAGAGTATTACCTGCATTCCTTTGTTAGTGGTTAAATATTGCACAATGAAAGGGCGTGCGATGGTGAAGGAGGCGCAGCCCCTTGCGACGGCGTGAACAGCACCTGCAGGGCACGATGTACAGAATGTAGCGGGTGCGGGGGGGACTGCGGATGGTGTCTGTAGATGCTGCGGGTGGAGGGGAGGCAGAAGTGGGGGTGGGGCCCGGATGGGGAAGGTTCGGGAGGTGCTGCGCGTGGGGGAGGGGCAGAGGAGTGGGGGATGCAGATGGGGGAGGGGTCCGGAGGCACTGCAGGTGGGGGAGGGGCAGGGGTGCCACGGGTGGGAGAGGAGCAGGTGTGGGGATGTTGTGGATGGGTGAAGGGTTCCGGAGGTGCTGTGGGATGGGAAGGGACGGGAGTGCCGGGGGTGGGGTAGGGGACCGCAGGCACCATGGGTAGGGTAGGGGCAGGTACGGGTGTTGCGGCGAATGGGAAAGGAGGTCCGGAGGTGCTGCAGGTGGTGGAGGGGCAGGTGCGGGGGTGCCATTGGTGGGGGAGGGGTGGGTGAGGGGGGGACCGCTGATGGAGGAGGGTGTCTGCAGATGCTGCGGGTGGAGGGGGGCAGGTGTGGGGGGAGACATATAAGGGGGGTGAATGGTGGAAGGGGCCTGGAGGTGCTGTGGGCGGTGAAGGGGTGGAGGAGTGGGAGCCACGGGTGGTGTAGGGGGTCTGGAGGCATAGCATGTGGGGGAGGGGTGGAGTGCCGCATGTGGTGGAGGGGAAGGTGCGGAGGTGTGGTGCATTGGGGAGAGGTCTGGAGGCGCTGCGGGTACTGTACATGCCATAAAAGTTAGTTGGAGGGTATGCAGTAACAGGGCCAGGACAGGGGTGACAGGGTCAGTACAGGGTTGACGGGGCCAGGACAGGGGTGACAGGGTCAGAACAGGGGTGACGGTGCCAGAACAGGGGTGACGGGGCCAGGACAGGGGTGACGGGGCCAGGACAGGGGTGACAGGGCCAGGACAGAAATGATAGGGACAGGATAGGGGTGACAGGGCCAGGGTAGGGGCGGCAGGACCAGGACAGGGGTGACGGGGCCAGTATAGGGTTCACAGGGCAAGCACAGGGGTGACAGGGCCAGGATAGGGGTAACAGGGCCAGCATAAGGGTGACAGGGCCAGGATAAGGGTGAAAGGGCCAGGATAAGGGTGGCAGGGCAAGGCCAGGGGTGACAGGGACATGACAGAACACAGGGCACGGGAGAGATTGGTATTAGGGACAAAACAGTGGTGACAGACAGATGTGTCTTACCGGAGTCACGGCTGCTGGCTGCTGCTGTTCCACTCCAACCTGTTGGGATCTGCTGCTGCTGGAGACTTGGCATGGCTGACTCTCTCAGGCTGGAGTCCTGCTTCCTCTGCCCGTCCGCATCCCTCCCCCCCTCCTCAGTCACACACCGCAGACCTCGCGCAGCTGCCGGGCACTGTGGTAAGGTGAGACTGGAAATGACTGGTTAGCCCCCAGGAGATGCTGCGGCTGGAGGGAGGAGGGGGTCATAGCATGCACGTGGCGCGGACCTCACGGCTTCCGGGCACTGTGGTAAGGGGAGGCTGGGAGTGACTGGTTAGCTCCCAGGAGACGCTGCGGCTGGAGGGAGGAGTGGGTCAGAGCCTGCAAGCAGCTCGGATTTCTGCAGCGCTACCCGCCAGCTAAAGTGTGTGAATGAGCTGGGCGCACTCCACTGCGGGTGGCAGCGCTGCAGCTAGCGGTGGGGTTGCCGGGGCTGGAGATAACAGAGCAGAGGCGTATCTAGCACGGGGCGAGCAGGGCACGTGCCCTGGGCGCCATGGCAGCCCCAACAGAGGGGGGCGACACCGGCACCTGCACGGCCCACTCGCCCCATGCTTCAGGGATTCCGCCGGCGCTACCCGCGGCGCTTTCCCTGTCTCCCCGGCTGCTGTGCCTGTCACAATAGACAGGCAGCGGCAGCCAGGAGCCTCCCCCTACTCCCCCCTGCAAAAGTGTCTGTGTGTACGCGATCGCGACCGCGGAGGTGCGCGCATGCGCGTGCGTGACCTCGGGGGGGCGTGCGGCCCCTGCCCTGAACAGCAGTAAGTGCAGGTGAGCGGGAAGGGGGTGCGGGACATTTTGTGTGTGTGTGTGTTAAGTGTGTGTGTGCCGGACAGTGTGCGTGTGACATTGTGTGTGGGACAGTGTGAGTGTGTTAATTGTGTGTGTGGGACAGTTTGAGTGTGTGTAAATTGTGTGTGTGTGTGACTGTGTGTGTGTGTGTGGGACAGTGTGCGTGTGTTAATTGTGTGTGTGTGGGACAGTGTGTGTGTGTTAATTGTGTGTGTGTGTGTGTGTGTGTGTGTGTGTGTGTGTGTGTGTGTGTGTGTGAGTGTGTTAATTGTGTGTGTGGGACAGTGCGTGTTTGTTAATTGTGTGTGTGTGTGTGTGTGTGTGTGTGTGTGTGTGACAGTGTGAGTGTGTTAATTGTGTGTGTGGGACAGTTTTGAGTGCGTGTTAATTGTGTGTGTGTGGGACAGTGTGCGTGTGTTAATTGTGTATGTGTGGGACAGTGTGCGTGTGTTAATTGTGTATGTGTGGGACAGTGTGAGTGTGTTAATTGTGTGTGTGTGTGTGGGACAGTGTGAGTGTGTTAATTGTGTGTGTGTGGGACAGTTTGAGTGTGTGTTAATTGTGTGTGTGTGGGACAGTGTGCGTGTGTGTTAATTGTGTGTGTGTGGGACAGTGTGCGTGTGTATCAATTGTGTGTGTGTGGGACAGTGTGCGTGTGTGTTAATTGTGTGTGTGTGGGACAGTGTGCGTGTGTTAAGTGTGTGTGTGTGTGTGTGTGTGTGTGTGTGGGACAGTGTGAGTGTGTTAATTGTGTGTGTGTGGGACAGTGCGTGTTTGTTAATTGTGTGTGGGACAGTGTGCGTGTGTGATATTTGTGTGTGTGGGACAGTGTGCGTGCGTGTGTGTTAATTGTGTGTGGGACAGTGTGCGTGGGTTAATTGTGTGTGTGTGTGTTAATTGTCCCGGCGGTTATTGGCGTCTGTAGTGTGCGCCCCATCCTCCTCCGCTGCCGCTGACAGGAGCGGCGGTGTGCGGCTCTCCCCCTCCTCCGCCGGCTCCGTCCTCCCGTCGTGGCCCTGCAGTGTGTGCCGGTCTCCCCGGCAGCAGCAGCAGGTTAGTCTCTTCCCCCCCCCCCCCTCTCTCTCTCTCTCTCTCTCTCTCCTCCTGTGGATTGCAGTTTGTAAGTATCATTTTAATTTTTACAGGTACCCCTATTGAATTCTACTGGACAAGTGGACGTGACCGGCGTGGGATGTAGGTAAGTAATCTGTCTCTCATTTTTACAGGTACCCCTTTTGGATTCTACTGGACAAGTGGACGTGACCGGCGTGGGATGTAGGTAAGTAATCTGTCTCTCATTTTTACAGGTACCCCTATTGGATTCTACTGGACAAGTGGACGTGATCGGCGTGGGATGTAGGTAAGTAATCTCTCTCTCATTTTCACAGGTACCCCTATTGGATTCTACTGGACAAGTGGACGTGACCGGCGTGGGATGTAGGTAAGTAATCTGTCTCTCATTTTTACAGATTCCCCTACTGGATTCTACTGGACAAGTGGACGTGACCAGCGTGGGATGTAGGTAAGTAATCTGTCTCTCATTTTTACAGGTACCCCTATTGGATTCTACTGGACAAGTGGACGTGACCGGCGTGGGATGTAGGTAAGTAATCTGTCTCTCATTTTTACAGGTACCCCTATTAAATTCTACTGGACAAGTGGACGTGACCGGCGTGGGATGTAGGTAAGTAATCTGTCTCTCATTTTTACAGGTACCCCTACTGGATTCTACTGGACAAGTGAACGTGACCAGCGTGGGATGTAGGTAAGTAATCTGTCTCTCATTTTTACAGGTACCCCTATTGGATTCTACTGGACAAGTGGACGTGACCGGCGTGGGATGTAGGTAAGTAATCTGTCTCTCATTTTCACAGGTACCCCTATTGGATTCTACTGGACAAGTGGACGTGACCGGCGTGGGATGTAGGTAAGTAATCTGTCTCTCATTTTTACAGGTACCCCTATTGGATTCTACTGGACAAGTGGACGTGACTGGCGTGGGATGTAGGTAAGTAATCTGTCTCTCATTTTTACAGGTACCCCTACTGGATTCTACTGGACAAGTGGACGTGACCGGCGTGGGATGTAGGTAAGTAATCTGTCTCTCATTTTTACAGGTACCCCTATTGGATTCTACTGGACAAGTGGACGTGACCGGCGTGGGATGTAGGTAAGTAATCTGTCTCTCATTTTTACAGGTACCCCTATTGGATTCTACTGGACAAGTGGACGTGACTGGCGTGGGATGTAGGTAAGTAATCTGTCTCTCATTTTTACAGGTACCCCTACTGGATTCTACTGGACAAGTGGACGTGACCGGCGTGGGATATAGGTAAGTAATCTGTCTCTCATTTTTACAGATTCCCCTACTGGATTCTACTGGACAAGTGGACGTGACCAGCGTGGGATGTAGGTAAGTAATCTGTCTCTCATTTTTACAGATTCCCCTACTGGATTCTACTGGACAAGTGGACGTGACCAGCGTGGGATGTAGGTAAGTAATCTGTCTCTCATTTTTACAGATTCCCCTACTGGATTCTACTGGACAAGTGGACGTGACCGGCGTGGGATTTTGGTAAGTAATCTGTCTCTCATTTTTACAGATTCCCCTCTTGGATTCTACTGGACAAGTGGACGTGACCGGCGTGGGATGTAGGTAAGTAATCTCTCTCTCATTTTTACAGGTACCCCTATTGAATTCTACTGACAAGTGGACGTGACCGGCGTGGGATGTAGGTAAGTAATCTCTCTCTCATTTTTACAGGTACCCCTATTGAATTCTACTGACAAGTGGACGTGACCGGCGTGGGATTTTGGTAAGTAATCTGTCTCTCATTTTTACAGGTACCCCTATTGAATTCTACTGGACAAGTGGACGTGACCAGCGTGGGATGTAGGTAAGTAATCTGTCTCTCATTTTTACAGGTACCCCTATTGAATTCTACTGGACAAGTGGACGTGACCGGCGTGGGATGTAGGTAAGTAATCTGTCTCTCATTTTTACAGATTCCCCTACTGGATTCTACTGGACAAGTGGACGTGACCAGCGTGGGATGTAGGTAAGTAATCTGTCTCTCATTTTTACAGATACCCCTATTGAATTCTACTGGACAAGTGGACGTGACCAGCGTGGGATGTAGGTAAGTAATCTGTCTCTCATTTTTACAGGTACCTCTATTGAATTCTACTGGACAAGTGGACGTGACCAGCGTGGGATGTAGGTAAGTAATCTGTCTCTCATTTTTACAGGTACCCCTATTGGATTCTACTGGACAAGTGGACGTGACCGGCGTGGGATGTAGGTAAGTAATCTGTCTCTCATTTTTACAGATTCCCCTACTGGATTCTACTGGACAAGTGGACGTGACCAGCGTGGGATGTAGGTAAGTAATCTGTCTCTCATTTTTACAGGTACCCCTATTGAATTCTACTGGACAAGTGGACGTGACCGGCGTGGGATGTAGGTAAGTAATCTGTCTCTCATTTTTACAGGTACCCCTATTGGATTCTACTGGACAAGTGGACGTGACTGGCGTGGGATGTAGGTAAGTAATCTGTCTCTCATTTTTACAGATTCCCCTACTGGATTCTACTGGACAAGTGGACGTGACCAGCGTGGGATGTAGGTAAGTAATGTGTCTCTCATTTTTACAGGTGCCCCTATTGGATTCTACTGGACAAGTGGACGTGACTGGCGTGGGATGTAGGTAAGTAATCTGTCTCTCATTTTTACAGATTCCCCTACTGGATTCTACTGGACAAGTGGACGTGACCAGCGTGGGATGTAGGTAAGTAATCTGTCTCTCATTTTTACAGGTACCCCTATTGAATTCTACTGGACAAGTGGACGTGACCGGCGTGGGATGTAGGTAAGTAATCTGTCTCTCATTTTTACAGGTACCCCTATTAGATTCTACTGGACAAGTGGACGTGACTGGCGTGGGATGTAGGTAAGTAATCTGTCTCTCATTTTTACAGATTCCCCTACTGGATTCTACTGGACAAGTGGACGTGACCGGCGTGGGATGTAGGTAAGTAATGTGTCTCTCATTTTTACAGCTACCCCTATTGGATTCTACTGGACAAGTGGACTTGACCGGCGTGGGATATAGGTAAGTATGTGTGAGTGTGTCAGTGTGCTTTAATAAATTTTTACTGTCACGGTGTGTGAGTTGTGTTTTTATTTGGGTATTTTTTCTGTTGTAGAACTACAGGTACCGGCGGGCCCGTTATTTCCCTGCATGTTGGTACTTGAGGTTCTCCAAGTACCAGCAAGCGGGGGAGGCTTTCTGGGCCTTGTAGTTCCACAACAAAAAACAATATTCTTTTTTTACTTACATGGCTATCAGCCTCCCATCCACAGCCCACGGATGGGGGGGACAGCCTTGGGCTTCACCCCTGGCCCTTGGGTGCCTGGAGGGGGGGTGACCCCTTGATTTAAGGGGTCCCCACTCCTCCAGGGAACCCCGGCCAGTGGTGACTAGTTGGGGGGGTAATGCCACGGCCGCAGGGACCTACATAAATGTGTCCCCCGGCTGTGGCATTATGTCCCTGGCTAGTGGAGCCCGGTGCTGGTTTTAAAAATACGGGGGGACTCCTACATCTTTTGTCCCCCGTATTTTTGGAACCAGGACCGGACTAAGAGCCCGATGCTGGTTGTCTAAATACGGGGAACCCCTGTCCAATTGTTTCCCAGTATTTAAACAACCAGGACCGGCTCAAAGAGCCCGAGGCTGGTTATACTTAGGTTTTTTTTACATTTTTAACCCATTCAGACCCTTCTCCATTAAGTTAATGGAAACCCTGGACAACAAAATTGCATTCATGTCCTCCTCCCACTCCCTTCCCAGTCCCAAACACTGATTATTATTTTTTTCTATAAAAATGTACAATACAACATCACAAGTATGATGAGCAGGCATGCAGCGGGCATTGGCAACTTTGGACTGAGTTGCAAATTAGTGGCGGAGGGCTGGGTCAGTTGATGGTGGGCGAGTTTGTAAGCCATTGGTGGTGGCATCGGCTCAGAGGCAGTGGCGGGCATTGGCTCGGTGGCGGTAGGGTTCATCGACAGGATTCGGCGGACATTATGGCTGTAGTGCCTCACCGCACGCCACTGACCTCACCGCACGCCACTGGTGTGTGGGACAGTGTGCGTGTGTGTTAATTGTGTGTGTGGGACAGTGTGAGTGTGTGTTAATTGTGTGTGTGTGGAACAGTGTCAGTGTGTGTAAATTTTTGCAGTCCAGTGTGTGTGTGGGGGAGAGGAAAGTATGAGAATGTGTGTGTGTGTGTGTGTGTGTGTGTGTGTGTGTGTGTAGTCTGAGTGGGTGTGTGTAGGATTTGGGGGTGGCCAGTCTGTGTGTGTGTAATCAGTGTGTGTGGGATGTACTAATGGCCATTTACCGAAGAGAGATATGTATTAAACCACGGGCACTGAGATGCCCTTCTTACTCACCATCCAGCTGGGTGGGCGAGCCGGGCGGGTGGAAAGCCAGCAGCAGGGGCAGCATGCCAGATATCAGCAGCCGAGGGTGGGGGCTGTAATGCACATGCGGAGCCCAAAGCCGGAGATCAGCAGCATGCTGACCGGCAATAAGCAGCTTCTGCTTCCGCGTTCAACATGCTGCTGATCTCCGGCTTTGGGCTACGCAGGGTTCGGGGGATGGGTGTCCTCTGCCGGTGTACTGCAGCTCTGGGGGTGCGGGCTCCGGAGGCTTTCAGCACTGTTGAATATCCAGCTGCCCCAAGTATGTACAGCCCGCACCCTCTGCTGCTGATATCCGGCATGCTGCTGCTGGTTGTCCCCCCGCCCGGCTCGGCCACACAGCTGTATGGTGAGAAGGGCATCTCAGTTCCTGAGGTTTAACACATATGCCTCAGAAAATGGCCTCTGCGGTAAACGATACTAATGCTTACCGTGACAGTAACAGCGGGGAGGAAGGCGCACATCGGGATCCTGCAGCATGAAACAAGAACCCCTTCGGAGCGCAGCAGGCCACACTGAAAAGGGTGCATACCCGGTGCGGTGCTCTGCATCCCGGGTGGTGCCGAAGATGTGGAGTGTCGGAGGTGGCAGAAGCGCCGCAGCTTGGGGTGAGAAACCGCTGCAGCCCTTCCGCTGCTAAACTCTGCAATTATTCTATTAAGGGGGTGGGCTCCCCTCATCATAGTGCCCCACAGGCCATGTTAATTCTGGGGGTAGGATCCCCTAACTCTATAATGGGAATTTTGGCTCATATCATGTGCTGTAACGTGAATTTTGGCTAATACCGTGTGCTGTAATGTGAATTTCGGCTCATACTATGTGGGGTAATGTGAATTTTGGCTCATTCCGTGTGCTGTAATGTGAATTTCGGCTCATACCGTGTGCTGTAATGTGAATTTCTGCTCATACCATGTGGGGAAATGTGAATTTCTGCTCATACCATGTGGGGAAATGTGAATTTTGGCTCATACCATGTGGAGTAATGTGAATTTTGGCTCATACCGTGTGCTATAATGTGAATTTCGGCTCATACCGTGTGCTATAATGTGAATTTTGGCTCATACCATGTGGGGTAATGTGAATTTCGGCTCATACTGTGTGCTATAATGTGAATTTCGGCTCATGCCGTGTGGGGCAATGTGAATTTCGGCTCATACTGTGTGCTATAATGTGAATTTCGGCTCATGCCGTGTGGGGCAATGTGAATTTCGGCTCATACTGTGTGCTATAATGTGAATTTCGGCTCATACCGTGTGCTATAATGTGAAAGGGGCACCAGTACTAGATAGTATAAGGGGTACTACTATACTGAAGGACACGCCCCTTTTGAGTGACCACGCCCCTTTTCTGGAGCGCGCGCCTTCGGCGCGCGCATAATTGCTATCTGCACTCTTTCATTCCACCTTCAAAAATTCAACTTCGACCACTGCACCTACATACACATACATACACACCCTGACATGTTTATATGCAGTGACACCGGTGGCGTCTGCACATACTTTCCTTTTGTATTTTTTTTTTCATTATCATTTTATTAATTTATTTTGTTAAGAAAAAATTATTTATTTCTTTTTTTTTTTTTTTGGGGGGGGGGGGGGGGCGCCATTATTGATCTTGCCCTGGGCTCCAAAAACCCTAGTTACGCCTCTGTAACAGAGGCAGTATGGAACCTGCACAGCGGCAGGTGCCTCACTAAACTGCAGCTAAGAAGCGTGGAGTGTGTCAGAAAGTGACGCTCCTCCGCACCAGAGAGACCCTGCTGAGTATGCCGATGTGGGGGGTCAAGCACACAGTGAGCCGGTGCCCGTCTGTCTGTATGACATACCCCTCACACACCCCCATACCTCCCAAATGTCCCGATTTTCGCGGGACAGTCCCATTTTTTGGGGTCTGTCCCGCTGTCCCACCCGCGGGTCGCAGTGTCCGGCGGTGGGGGGGGGCAGTTGGAAAGCTCCTGTACTCGCTGTTCTGCTTAGCAGAGCAGCGGTGAATAGTGGAGACAGAGGGAGAGGGGGCATCAGGGGGTACGGATTACGGGGGGGGGTTCCAGCAGCAGAGCCGGATTAAGGGGGGGGGTGGGGGTGGCCAGGGGATACGTACCGTTGGCCCCACAGTTTTAGGGGGCCCCCCGGCTGGAGTAGCTCTGTCCCAGCTCAGAAGCTCCCCCCCCGTCCTGCCAGCAACAGCGGCAGCATTGTGCTACAGTCAGCACACGCTGCTGCATATTGGCAGGTCTGTGGTGTTGCAGGGAGGCAGCAGTCTCCCTGCTTTCTTCTGCCTGTGCGGGTGTGTAGGGGGGAGCGACCACCTCCTCTGGATTTAGCCCTAGCTGAGGGGCCAAAATCCCATTTAAAAAATAAAAATCGGAATTTGCATAAGGGGGCGTGGCCACGCGGGCCGCGATTAGGCCACGCCCCAACCCCCAGCAGGCACAGCGATGAGATAGGGCTCCCCTGTATCAAGTGCCCTGGGCCCCCCGGACTCATAATCAGCCCCTGTGAGCATGCCAGCAGCTCACAGAGCGCAGGGCATGCTCCCTCACTGACGAAAACGGGGACCCTCCCGTGAAGCCACGCCCCCTTTTCGCCGAGTGTGTTTCCCTCCTTCTGCCTGGAGAAAGCTCCTGCAGAAAGCTGGGAGGTATGCACCCCTGCCTGTGACATGCCCAATGCCCATGCTACCTGCTTCTGCTCCTAGTCTCCTGTAGATTTGGCCAGATCTCTGTGACTCATTTGACTAACTCCGCCCAGTGTTGTGACTCCGCCCAGCGTTAGCAAATGAATCACAAGGTCACAGAATAGGGCTATTATATAGGAGATATACACACACACACATATATAGCTATATATGCACACGCACATATCTCCTATATAATAGCCCTATTCTGTGACCTTGTGATTCATTTGCTAACGCTGGGCGGAGTCACAACACTGGGCGGAGTTAGTCAAATGAGTCACAGAGATCTGGCCAAATCTACAGGAGACTAGGAGCAGAAGCAGATAGCATGGGCATTGGGCATGTCACAGGCAGGGGTTCAGACCTCCCAGCTTTCTGCAGGAGCTTTCACCAGGCAGAAGGAGGGAAACACACTTGGCGAAAAGGGGGCGTGGCTTCACGGGAGGGTCCCCGTTTTCGTCAGTGAGGGAGCATGCCCAGCGCTCTGTGAGCTGCTGGCATGCTCCCAGGGGCTGATTATGAGTCCGGGGGGCCCAGGGCACTTGATACAGGGGAGCCCTATCTCATTGCTGTGCCTGCTGGGGGTTGGGGGCGTGGCCTAATCGCGCCCCGCGTGGCCACGCCCCCTTATGCAAATTCCGATTTTTATTTTTTATTTTTTAAATGGGATTTTGGCCCCTCAGCTAGGGCTAAATCCAGAGGAGGTGGTCGCTCCCCCTACACACCCGCACAGAGAGAAGAAAGCAGGGAGACTGCTGCCTCCCTGCAACACCACAGACCTGCCTATATGCAGCAGCGTGTGCTGACTGTAGCACAATGCTGCCGCTGTTGCTGGCAGGACGTGGGGGGGGAGCTTCTGAGCTGGGACAGAGCTACTCCAGCCGGGGGGCCCCCTAAAACTGTGGGGCCAACGGTACGTATCCCCTGCCCCCCCCCCACCTTAATCCGGCTCTGCTGCTGGAACCCCCCCATTAATCTGTACCCCCTGATGCCCCCTCTCCCTCTGACTCCACTATTCACCGCTGCTCTGCGAAGCAGAACAGCGAGTACAGGAGCTTTCCAACTGCCCCCCCACCGCCGGACACTGCGACCCGCGGGTGGGACAGCGGGACAGACCCCAAAAAATGGGACTGTCCCGCGAAAATCGGGACATTTGGGAGGTATGGGGGTGTGTGAGGGGTATGTCATACAGACAGACGGGCACTGGCTCACTGTGTGCTTGACCCCCCACATCGGCATACTCAGCAGGGTCTCTCTGGTGCGGAGGAGCGTCACTTTCTGGCACACTCCACGCTTCTTAGCTGCAGTTTAGTGGGGCACCTGCCGCTGTGCAGGTTCCATACTGCCTCTGTTATCTCCAGCCCCGGCAACCCCACCCCTAGCTGCAGCGCTGCCACCCGCAGTGGAGTGCGCCCAGCTTATTCACACACTTTAGCTGGCGGGTAGCGCTGCAGAAATCCGAGCTGCTTGCAGGCTCTGACCCACTCCTCCCTCCAGCCGCAGCGTCTCCTGGGAGCTAACCAGTCACTCCCAGCCTCCCCTTACCACAGTGCCCGGAAGCCGTGAGGTCCGCGCCACGTGCATGCTATGACCCCCTCCTCCCTCCAGCCGCAGCATCTCCTGGGGGCTAACCAGTCATTTCCAGTCTCACCTTACCACAGTGCCCGGCAGCTGCGCGAGGTCTGCGGTGTGTGACTGAGGAGGGGGGGAGGGATGCGGACGGGCAGAGGAAGCAGGACTCCAGCCTGAGAGAGTCAGCCATGCCAAGTCTCCAGCAGCAGCAGATCCCAACAGGTTGGAGTGGAACAGCAGCAGCCAGCAGCCGTGACTCCGGTAAGACACATCTGTCTGTCACCACTGTTTTGTCCCTAATACCAATCTCTCCCGTGCCCTGTGTTCTGTCATGTCCCTGTCACCCCTGGCCTTGCCCTGCCACCCTTATCCTGGCCCTTTCACCCTTATCCTGGCCCTGTCACCCTTATGCTGGCCCTGTTACCCCTATCCTGGCCCTGTCACCCCTGTGCTTGCCCTGTGAACCCTATACTGGCCCCGTCACCCCTGTCCTGGTCCTGCCGCCCCTACCCTGGCCCTGTCACCCCTATCCTGTCCCTATCATTTCTGTCCTGGCCCTGTCACCCCTGTCCTGGCCCCGTCACCCCTGTCCTGGCCCCGTCACCCCTGTCCTGGCACCGTCACCCCTGTTCTGACCCTGTCACCCCTGTCCTGGCCCCGTCAACCCTGTACTGACCCTGTCACCCCTGTCCTGGCCCTGTTACTGCATACCCTCCAACTACCTTTTATGGCATGTACAGTACCCGCAGCGCCTCCAGACCTCTCCCCAATGCACCACACCTCCGCACCTTCCCCTCCACCACATGCGGCACTCCACCCCTCCCCCACATGCTATGCCTCCAGACCCCCTACACCACCCGTGGCTCCCACTCCTCCACCCCTTCACCACCCACAGCACCTCCAGGCCCCTTCCACCATTCACCCCCCTTATATGTCTCCCCCCACACCTGCCCCCCTCCACCCGCAGCATCTGCAGACACCCTCCTCCATCAGCGGTCCCCCCCTCCCCCACCCCTCCCCCACCAATGGCACCCCCGCACCTGCCCCTCCACCACCTGCAGCACCTCCGGACCTCCTTTCCCATTCGCCGCAACACCCGTACCTGCCCCTACCCTACCCATGGTGCCTGCGGTCCCCTACCCCACCCCCGGCACTCCCGTCCCTTCCCATCCCACAGCACCTCCGGAACCCTTCACCCATCCACAACATCCCCACACCTGCCCCTCTCCCACCCGTGGCACCCCTGCCCCTCCCCCACCTGCAGTGCCTCCGGACCCCTCCCCCATCTGCATCCCCCACTCCTCTGCCCCTCCCCCACGCGCAGCACCTCCCGAACCTTCCCCATCCGGGCCCCACCCCCACTTCTGCCTCCCCTCCACCCGCAGCATCTACAGACACCATCCGCAGTCCCCCCCGCACCCGCTACATTCTGTACATCGTGCCCTGCAGGTGCTGTTCACGCCGTCGCAAGGGGCTGCGCCTCCTTCACCATCGCACGCCCTTTCATTGTGCAATATTTAACCACTAACAAAGGAATGCAGGTAATACTCTATATAATACAAATATTAAACCCCAGAAAGGCATGCAAGGGTTAAGGGGGCGTAGCCCCTTGCGACGGTGTGAAGAGCGCCCGTAGGGCGCGATGAAGCACCTAGTATATCTATATATACACACGCACATATATATAGCTATATATACACATGCACATATATATCTATATACACACACACACACACATATATAGCTATATATACACACACACATATATAGCTATACATACACACGCACATATATATATAGCTATATATACACATGCACACACATATATACCTGGGATAGTATAGGGATCCCCGCATTCGGGATGCTGGCGGTCAGAATACCGACATCGGCATCCCGACATGTGGGATCCCGACACCTGTTAGGTAAGTAGTGTAACCTAACCCCTTACCCCCATAACCCTCCCTTCCTGTAGCCACCTGTGCCTTGTTCAAGGGGACATCACCAGTGCGCATGCGCAAATCATTCGGAAATGACCACGGCGGCCATTTTTTAAGTAATTTGTGCCCACACTGCTGGGCTGCCGCCACGGGACTCCGGAGAGGTAAGTATACTCTATGGGTGTAGTGTGTACGGTGTGGGACCCCCTGGATCCAGCGGCCCATATGCACCGGACACACTGCATCCATTGTAGAAACGCCTATGACTATATGGGCAAAAGTATTCGGACGCCTGACCATTACACCAGCAGGGACTGTAATGGCGTCTAGCGGTTACTGGATAGTGCCCGATGAAGCAATTCAATTGTTTCCCTTCGCCAGCCCTGACATTACTCTTATGTTGTTCTGTCAATTATTTATTTGCAAGCTTGTGTACAGGCCTCTCGCGGTACCTTCCTCAGGTAAAACACCTTCCCTGGGATTGCCTGTCTGGCTGTGACTATGCTGGTCTGTCAAAATGCCGCAGTCCCAGGGAGATCGGTTGTCCACAACTTCTGTTCAACCAAAAGATGGCAGCTCCAGCAAAAGGTAAGTACCTTGTGATCCTGCAGGTTAGTATCCACCAGAAAATGGTACTATACTGTAGGTTGGTATTACTGATGAGCGGGTTCGGTTTCTCGGAAACCGAACCCCCCCGAACTTCAGCCTTTTTACACAGGTCCGAGCCGTGCTCGGATTCTCCCGTGTGGCTCGGGTAAACCGAGCGCGCCAGAACGTCATCATCCCGCTGTCGGATTCTCACGAGATTCGGATTCTATATAAGCAGCCGCGCGTCGCCGCCATTTTCACACGTGCATTGAGATTGATAGGGAGAGGACGTGGCTGGCGTCCTCTCCGTTATAGTCATAATAGAAAAGACTAAAGGCCCGTACACACTGGTCGATGTATCGGCCATTCTCTTGAACGGCCGATACATCGCGGGACCGTCGGCCAGTGTGTACGGGCGATACGTCTGTGAACTCCGTCGTTCACAGACGTATCGCATCGGCCGCGCAGCACAGCCGACAGCCAATATATCTAACGATATATTGGCGCGTCGCTGTGTGTGTACGGGGCGGTCGTCCGACCGCCCGTACACATGCTGCGGTGGCCGGCGGTGATTGACAGGTGAACTGGGCGGGCGCTCGCGCCCGCCCGCCCAGTTCATGACGTCAGTCCCCCGACGGATCGGGCAGTGTGTATGCACAGCACACTGCCCGATCCGTACATAGATATATCTGCAGATCAATTGATCTGCAGATATATCTAATAGTGTGTACCCACCTTAAGAGTGACATTGTTATAATTGTGGGGAGGATTGGGGACAGGGAGCAGCTGTTAGGAGTACAGTGCAGGGTTTTGCTGATAGTAGTGAGTGTGACCATTAGTTTAATCCGTTCTCTGCCTGAAAAAAACGCTCCATACCATATCTGTGCTCAGTGTGCTGCATGATATATCTGTGCTGAGTGCACTGCTCACACTGCCTAATTGTGGGGACTGGGGAGCAGTTATAGCAGGAGTACAGTGCACAGTTTTGCTGACAGTGACCACCAGTCCAGTATACGTTTGTCTGCCTGAAAAACACTCCTGTGGTGGCTTTTTTTCTTTATACTAGTAGTTTAGCAGTCTGCTGACAGTGTCCACCAGGTCCATTTATTATACAGTATATTATATATATAGCAGTATGGTAGGCCACGGCTGTACCTACCTCTGTGTCGTCACTCGTCGTCCATAAGTAATAATAGTATACTATCCATCCATCTACATTGTATACCTGTGGTGGCTTTTTTTTCTTCATACTAGTTTAGCAGTCTGCTGACAGTGTCCACCAGGTCCGTTATTATTATTCTGTATATATTATATATATAGCAGTACGGTAGGCCATGGCTGTACCTACCTCTGTGTCGTCACTCGTCGTCCATAAGTAATAATAGTATACTATCCATCTATCTACATTGTATACCTGTGGTGGCTTTTTTTTCTTCATACTAGTTTAGCAGTCTGCTGACAGTGTCCACCAGGTCCGTTATTATTATTCTGTATATATTATATATATAGCAGTACGGTAGGCCATGGCTGTACCTACCTCTGTGTCGTCACTCGTCGTCCATAAGTAATAATAGTATACTATCCATCTATCTACATTGTATACCTGTGGTGGCTTTTTTTTCTTCATACTAGTTTAGCAGTCTGCTGACAGTGTCCACCAGATCCGTTATTATTATTCTGTATATATTATATATATAGCAGTACGGTAGGCCACGGCTGTACCTACCTCTGTGTCGTCACTCGTCGTCCATAAGTAATAATAGTATACTATCCATCCATCTACATTGTATACCTGTGGTGGCTTTTTTTCCTTCATACTAGTTTAGCAGTCTGCTGACAGTGTCCACCAGGTCCGTTATTATTATTCTGTATATATTATATATATAGCAGTACGGTAGGCCACGGCTGTACCTACCTCTGTGTCGTCACTCGTCGTCCATAAGTAATAATAGTATACTATTCATCCATCTACATTGTATACCTGTGGTGGCTTTTTTTTCTTCATACTAGTTTAGCAGTCTGCTGACAGTGTCCACCAGGTCCGTTATTATTATTCTGTATATATTATATATATAGCAGTACGGTAGGCCACGGCTGTACCTACCTCTGTGTCATCACTCGTCGTCCATAAGTAATAATAGTATACTATCCATCCATCTACATTGTATACCTGTGGTGGCTTTTAGTTGTGCGCAAAATATGGAGAACAAAAATGTGGAGGTTAAAAAAATAGGGAAAGATCAAGATCCACTTCCACCTCGTGCTGAAGCTGCTGCCACTAGTCATGGCCGAGACGATGAAATGCCATCAACGTCGTCTGCCAAGGCCGATGCCCAATGTCATAGTACAGAGCATGTAAAATCTAAAACACAAAAGATCAGTAAAATGACCCAAAAATCAAAATTAAAAGCGTCTGAGGAGAAGCGTAAACTTGCCAATATGCCATTTACGACACGGAGTGGCAAGGAACGGCTGAGGCCCTGGCCTATGTTCATGGCTAGTGGTTCAGCTTCACATGAGGATGGAAGCACTCAGCCTCTCGCTAGAAAAATGAAAAGACTTAAGCTGGCAAAAGCACAGCAAAGAACTGTGCGTTCTTCGAAATCACAAATCCCCAAGGAGAGTCTAATTGTGTCGGTTGCGATGCCTGACCTTCCCAACACTGGACGGGAAGAGCTTGCGCCTTCCACCATTTGCACGCCCCCTGCAAGTGCTGGAAGGAGCACCCGCAGTCCAGTTCCTGATAGTCAAATTGAAGATGTCAGTGTTGAAGTACACCAGGATGAGGATATGGGTGTTGCTGGCGCTGGGGAGGAAATTGACAAGGAGGATTCTGATGGTGAGGTGGTTTGTTTAAGTCAGGCACCCGGGGAGACACCTGTTGTCCGTGGGAGGAATATGGCCATTGACATGCCTGGTCAAAATACAAAAAAAATCAGCTCTTCGGTGTGGAATTATTTCAACACAAATGCGGACAACAGGTGTCAAGCCGTGTGTTGCCTTTGTCAAGCTGTAATAAGTAGGGGTAAGGACGTTAACCACCTCGGAACATCCTCCCTTATACGTCACCTGCAGCACATTCATCATAAGTCAGTGACAAGTTCAAAAACTTTGGGCGACAGCGGAAGCAGTCCACTGACCAGTAAATCCCTTCCTCTTGTAACCAAGCTCACGCAAACCACACCACCAACTCCCTCAGTGTCAATTTCCTCCTTACCCAGGAAAGCCTGCAGGCCATGTCACTGGCAAGTCTGACGAGTCCTCTCCTGCCTGGGATTCCTCCGATGCACCCTTGAGTGTAACGCCTACTGCTGCTGGCGCTGCTGTTGTTGCTGCTGGGAGTCGATGGTCATCCCAGAGTGGAAGTCGGAAGACCACTTGTACTACTTCCAGTAAGCAATTGACTGTCCAACAGTCCTTTGCGAGGAAGATGAAATATCACAGCAGTCATCCTGCTGCAAAGTGGATAACTGAGGCCTTGGCAGCCTGGGCGGTGAGAAACGTGGTTCCGGTATCCATCGTTACTTCAGAGCCAACTATAGACTTGATTGAGGTACTGTGTCCCCGGTACCAAATACCATCTAGGTTCCATTTCTCTAGGCAGGCGATACCGAGAATGTACACAGATGTCAGAAAAAGAGTCACCAGTGTCCTAAAAAATGCAGTTGTACCCAATGTCCACTTAACCACGGACATGTGGACAAGTGGAGCAGGGCAGACTCAGGACTACATGACTGTGACAGCCCACTGGGTGGATGTATTGCCTCCCGCTGCAAGAACAGCAGCGGCGGCACCAGTAGCAGCATCTCGCAAACGCCAACTCGTTCCTAGGCAGGCTACGCTTTGTATCACCGCTTTCCAGAATACGCACACAGCTGAAAACCTCTTACGGCAACTGAGGAAGATCATCGCAGAATGGCTTACCACAATTGGACTCTCCTGGGGATTTGTGGAATCGGACAACGCCAGCAATATTGTGCGTGCATTACATCTGGGCAAATTCCAGCACGTCCCATGTTTTGCACATACCTTGAATTTGGTGGTGCAGAATTATTTAAAAACCGGCAGGGGCGTGCAAGAGATGCTGTCGGTGGCCAGAAGAATTGCGGGCCACTTTCCGCGTACAGACACCGCGTACAGAAGACTGGAGCACCACCAAAAACACCTGAACCTGCCCTGCCATCATCTGAAGCAAGAGGTGGTAACGAGGTGGAATTCAACCCTCTATATGCTTCAGAGGATGGAGGAGCAGCAAAAGGCCATTCAAGCCTATACATCTGCCCACGATATAGGCAAAGGAGGTGGAATGCACCTGTCTCAAGCGCAGTGGAGAATGATTTCAATGTTGTGCAAGGTTCTGCAACCTTTTGAACTTGCCACACGTGAAGTCAGTTCAGACACTGCCAGCCTGAGTCAGGTCATTCCCCTCATCAGGCTTTTGCAGAAGAAGCTGGAGGCATTGAAGGAGGAGCTAAAACAGAGCGATTCCGCTAGGCATGTGGGACTTGTGGATGGAGCCCTTCATTCGCTTAACCAGGATTCACGGGTGGTCAATCTGTTGAAATCAGAGCACTACATTTTGGCCACCGTGCTCGATCCTAGATTTAAAACCTACGTTGTATCTCTCTTCCCGGCAGACACAAGTCTGCAGAGGTTCAAAGACCTGCTGGTGAGAAAATTGTCAAGTCAAGCGGAACGCGACCCGTCAACAGCTCCTCCTTCACATTCTCCTGCAACTGGGGGTGCGAGGAAAAGGCTAAGAATTCCGAGCCCACCCGCTGGCGGTGATGCAGGGCAGTCTGGAGCGAGTGCTGACATCTGGTCCGGACTGAAGGACCTGCCAACGATTACTGACATGTCGTCTACTGTCACTGCATATGATTCTGTCACCATTGAAAGAATGGTGGAGGATTATATGAGTGACCGCATCCAAGTAGGCACGTCAGACAGTCCGTACGTATACTGGCAGGAAAAAGAGGCAATTTGGAGGCCCTTGCAGAAACTGGCTTTATTCTACCTAAGTTGCCCTCCCTCCAGTGTGTACTCCGAAAGAGTGTTTAGTGCCACCGCTCACCTTGTCAGCAATCGGCGTACGAGGTTACTTCCAGAGAATGTGGAGAAGATGATGTTCATTAAAATGAATTATAATCAATTCCTCCGTGGAGACATTCACCAGCAGCAATTGCCTCCAGAAAGTACACGGGGACCTGAGATGGTGGATTCCAGTGGGGACGAATTAATAATCTGTGAGGAGGGGGATGTACACAGTGAAAGGGGTGATGAATCGGACGATGATGATGAGGTGGACATCTTGCCTCCGTAGAGCCAGTTTGTGCAAGGAGAGATTGATTGCTTCTTTTTTGGTGGGGGCCCAAACCAACCAGTCATTTCAGTCACAGTCGTGTGGAAGACCCTGTCGCTGAAATGATGGGTTTGTTAAAGTGTGCATGTCCTGTTTATACAACATAAGGGTGGGTGGGAGGGCCCAAGGACAATTCCATCTTGCACCTCTTTTTTCTTTCATTTTTCTTTGCGTCGTGCTGTTTGGGGAGTATTTTTTGAAGGGCCATCCTGCGTGACACTGCAGTGCCACTCCTAGATGGGCCAGGTGTTTGTGTCGGCCACTTGGGTCGCTTATCTTAGTCACACAGCTACCTCATTGCGCCTCTTTTTTTCTTTGCGTCATGTGCTGTTTGGGGAGTATTTTTTTGAAGGGCCATCCTGCGTGACACTGCAGTGCCACTCCTAGATGGGCCAGGTGTTTGTGTCGGCCACTAGGGTCGCTTAGCTTAGTCACACAGCTACCTCATTGCGCCTCTTTTTTTCTTTGCGTCATGTGCTGTTTGGGGAGTATTTTTTTGAAGGGCCATCCTGCGTGACACTGCAGTGACACTCCTAGATGGGCCAGGTGTTTGTGTCGGCCACTATGGTCGCTTAGCTTAGTCACACAGCTACCTCATTGCGCCTCTTTTTTTCTTTGCGTCATGTGCTGTTTGGGGAGTGTTTTTTTGAAGGGCCATCCTGCGTGATACTGCAGTGCCACTCCTAGATGGGCCAGGTGTTTGTGTCGGCCACTTGGGTCGCTTATCTTAGTCACACAGCTACCTCATTGCGCCTCTTTTTTTCTTTGCGTCATGTGCTGTTTGGGGAGTATTTTTTTGAAGGGCCATCCTGCGTGACACTGCAGTGACACTCCTAGATGGGCCAGGTGTTTGTGTCGGCCACTTGGGTCGCTTACCTTAGTCATCCAGCGACCTCGGTGCAAATTTTAGGACTAAAAATAATATTGTGAGGTGTTAGGTGTTCAGAATAGACTGAAAATTAAAATAAATATACCCTCTCTCTCTCTCTTCCCTCATAGCACAGGCGAGCACGTAACTTACTGTGGCGGGGTGACAAGCGAGATGAGAGTACTTCCGTTTTTTACCACTGATGTGCGAGCTGTGCGCGATAGGCCTGACTATGGGGGTAATTCAGACCTGATCGCTGGGCTGCAAATTTTGCTGTCCAGCGATCAGATAGTCGCCGCCCAAAGGGCAGTGTAAATTCGCCCATGCAAGTGTACAACCGCATGTGTACACCGTACGAAAATTTCCCTCAGTCAGCGGACAGCTGCAAACCCGTTTGCAACTGACTCACCATCGAATGGTTTTTCCACTATGTGCAGTCCCTGCGCAGCCCAGGACTTACTCCTACAGTGTGGGGAGAACGGGCTGATGGGGGCCGGAGCTGACGTCACACACCCTCCCTGAAAACGCTTGGACACGCCTGCGTTTTTCCGGACACTCCCAGTAAACGGTCAGTTACCACCCACAAATGTCCTCTTCCTGTCAATCAGCTTGCGAATGGATGTGCGATCGAAATTTTTGCACCAGCTTGTCGCTGTTTGGCGACGCGGTGCATACGCATGCTCAGTCAATCGATAGTCACTCGCTGCGCGAAAAAACGCACATCATCGATCAGGTCTGAATTGGGTCCTATGTGAATCCGTAATCAAGCAGCTGCCTCCGGTGTCTCCGCTCAAGCTCCCGTGCTGCGTGGTCATAGATTTACTCATGCTGCGATTATCACTGGATCTGCGTGTGCGCTGGCAATGTGTACGCAGTTGCTGCGCCATTGCGATGAGTCTGCTGGGCGTCTCTGTACTTTTCAGGGCTGCTGTCTTTTTTAAATAATTTCGGACATCCTCAACATGCACAATCGCACGTTTAGTCGCCATAGTGTCTGTTGATGAATCAGGCCAGATATTAATAATAAAGTAAAGGCTCTATGTGACGGGTACAAATTACATGGTTTAAGATGTTTTTAGCAATTTTAAAAGTAATTAAGAGACATTTGAGGATTTGCGCAGATCTCTAATAAAAAGGGACCCAAATATGTGGCTCACTGTGGCTGTCGGAACTATGGGCCTCATTCAGAAATGGACGCAATGCACATAGCTCCTGCGTCTTTGTGTTCCCCGCCGTAAAACGGAGACAGGCTGCGGCTTAGGGGTCGCTGTGTGGGATGAGGGTACGATCCGTTCTGTACTGCGCAGACGCCCCACCATCGGATACAGACCAGCACAGGGGCCTCACCATCAGACATGTACGCAAACCAGAAGTAGAGGAAACACAGCAGCTTCTTGCATGTGATATGTTTTGTCCAATAGGAATAAATCAGGTGTTTGTCGATTTTTATTCTATTTCATTCTAATTTATATTCGATCTTATAGGTGATTTTATATTCAATCTTATAATTGATTTTACATTCGATTGTGAAACGGGTAACCAAAACTGAACAAGAACCCACTAGTCAAAATCGACGCACATAAAAAAAAAGAATGTTAGTAAATAAACGATTTGTACAGTGAAAAATAATGTCGATTGGATTCGATTGCAGTCAATTTAAATTCACCTTAAAATCGAATACAAAATTAGTAATTTTACTCATTAGTATTTTTCTCCATTACTTCAGATCTCATGTAAATTTTCTCTGCCATTAGCGCCCTCTGCAGGTAATACTGTAGATGTGCAGGACAGCTGAGGCACTATTAGTGAGCTGAGGTTGCTGCGATCACACACATGATCTATTTTACACAATGATGTATAACGCTATAGGTCTGTTCCAAATGCCTGTGCCCTTTATAGTGCATCACACACATAAGGAAACACATGCAACCGTTTCCAATGTACATTGTACATGTATTTTGTCAAAGTCAGAAAAATGTCTCAATGCACGTTGCCATATTTGCACCGCACACTGGTCCGTGCTGCGCATGCGTACGCTCTCCCGTGGAAGCGCATACCCGCAATAGCGTGCACTCGCACGCGCAGTATGCGCATTTACGGTAGAGTTTATGTGATCGTAGCGTGCGACTCATTAGTTACAAATGTTCACAATTAATGTAGTTTATAGATCATGATCCCTTTGATAGTTTCTGTAAGTTTGGTTAAAGTACAATGACCCAGAGCTGAGGAATCCCTCTTTGCATCGTACGAAGGGTCTAACAGGAATCATATTGCAGTGTTTGGTACCCATCGGAAGAGTATTTAATTAGCAATATTCCGGTGTTGGTTTGGAGCGTATTAATCGCTCGTGCGAATAGTTATGGACATAAGAAGTTTATGTCCATTTCTATGATTTGCACATACTCAGGTATGCGGCGGGAAACCCAGTTTCCCACCCACCTGAGCTGTTGGAAATCGTCACAGCCCACCTGTATGAATCACCCTATGACCTTTTGTTATGATGCAGGGCCGAATTCCTTCGGCCAATGGACAATGGGATAGTAGGACTAGGAGATTGCATTGTGTGTGGGGCATAAATAGGCAGGCCGACCACATCCAGCTCTCACTCTCTCATCAACGGTTATCTGCTGATAATCGGGAGCTGGATATCGAGGCGCTGGCGATCATACCCTTTGTGCGTAAGTTCTCTCCATAATCATTGTCTTTCTGCGAGCCAATTTCTCTCTCTCTCTCTCTCTATCTCTCTCTCTCCTCTTTTCTCTTAAATACCTTATAGTATTATAGTATGGTATTGTATTTCATTTAGGTCAGCGTAGTATTGTCTTATTGTATTTATTGTTTAGTTCTGTGGTTAGGAGGTCTCTGTTATATTGTAGCGTATCATATGTACTGTTATCCCCTTTTACAAGTATATTAGATATAATACAGTTAATAGGCTTTGGAAACCTAAACCAGTATCAGTGTATTTACTATAGTGTTAAGTGTTCACTTGAGCGTCGGTGACGCTCAATCAGCTTTGTAGTTAGTCAGGTTACACAAGGTTGCATTTACACCCTGTACTCACATTAAGGTATTCTGTGTGTTTCATCGGTATAAGGTTTAACATAAAGGTATAGTGTTGTGAGCGTCTGCATCGCTGGTGACCTCCTCGTGGTCTCTAGCGTACGCTACGTTACAGCGAATCTTTCCCCTAGACATAACCAATAACGTGTCCTGTGATCCCTGGGCCGTGAGCGAACGTGACGCCTGAGCGTCTCGCCTACGGCTGAGCGATCGTTACGCAACTAGCGTACCATTACGGTACTTTTTAAGTAAACAGCGTACAGTGTTCTTAGCTTCATAAAGGGTTGTTTATACGACAAAGGAATTTAGCATTGTCAATTGCGGGCTCGTCCGGTCCTTTTCACATCTGCACTAGGTAGATCAGCAGACATTATCCCCCAGCAAAAGGGTGGGAGGTTGTCTCGCAGTTGCTGACGGGATAAGCGTCTGCTTCGCTTAGATAAAGAGTGCTGAAGGAACCCGGTAACCGGAAGTAAGAACAAAACGCTTGTGTCTTTTTAAAACTGTTTATTTTTCTTTTGTCTTGCGTACGCATACATACCTGCATTTCTTTTCACTTGTGTATTTCATTTTTTCGTATATCACTATTCCTGTTTGCCAAATTTTATAGTTGATAGAAAGTGCTAAAAAGAGATTTGCTGTTATTTAATAGTAGAGGTGATAGTTAAAGTATAGAACAAACACACGGTTTGTCTGAGATACAAGGCAGTCAGTGTGGATTGCGGTAGATGATCAGGGATCATTTACATTGATAAAAATATATTGTGTTACGGTGGATCCTTTGCATTGCGTACACGTGTCGCTAACAAAGACTAGCGTACGCAATCCAAAGGCAGACGCACGCAGCATTCATTACGCAACGTAGCGTCCGGTTACGCTCACGTAGCTCAAGTCACGAAAAAGTTGAATTAGCGCAAAGCGATAATTAGCGCAAGGCGATAATTAACGCACAGCGGTAGATAACGCGAAGCGGTAAATAACGCAAATCTGTTTTTAGAAAATCTGAAATTTAGTTTAACAGATCCTGCTCCTAATTGGTAACACTCTTGGCCTGAAGACAATTTCTGCGCAGAAATAGATATAGAAACAAAGTGTACATGTGTTGAGTGAGTGTGTTTTGTATACAAAAGTTTATATAACTTTAAGGTGGAACCAAAAGGAAAGCCGGGTACTCGTCAAGGGACATACGTGTAAGTGACATATACGGTGGCCAGGGAGGCATCCCTGGTTAAATAATATTTGAGCATTAGAGTATAGCGGACCATAAGGTAAAGGTAACAAGACCAGGAGGTCAAAAGGTAACAAGACCAGGAGGTCATAAGGTAACAAGACCTGGAGGTCATAAGGTAAAAAGGTCCGCTATAAAAGTCCAGTGGCACAACGCCTGGGGTGTTGGTGCAGAACCCATATAGGCCATAAGCTCTTGCTGAAGGAATCGCGGCCGGAAACATCGATTCCATTGGTCTTTCAGTACATGACAAGTAGTGCTCGTGTACTGAACGATTGGACCACACGTAATTGTGTGCAGTAGTTAGTAATCTGACCTAATACCATTAGAGTAAAGTGGTCACAAACGCTATTTGTACATTCTGACGTGATTTGTGTAATTTTTTATTTTTGGAAGGGAAGTTCGCTGGTCACTCAGGAACTATCTAACAACCCCACCTTTACTGGAAAGAGTAAGTGTCCTGCGGGTAACCCTCATATGTTCCAGTAAACTGAAGGTTCCATAGGGGCCCTGTATCGAGTACGCCAGCACCACGTCGGTGTGATCAGGTCGTATTGGTCGAGGTGGGCGAGTGAGTGGGGTACTCGGTAAACCGCCACCGCCGGCCTACTGTGGAGTAATTTGGTTGTCTGAAAAGGCTTGCTGAAAACCTTGATACAGAGATCCAAGGAGGACTAAGCAACACCTGCAGACTATGGGGGCCAGTTGCTCAGGTAGGGGGCGATCAACCCTGGTTCAGGTTGATTCTGTGAACCGACCAGTTGGGTCGGCACGATATGTAATGTGTGAAAAATATGGAATTCACACCGAATCTTTATGTGATGAATGGGAGAGAATGACTGTACAAGACAGGGACAAATTCCCAAGAATAGGTAGCTTCAGTCCAGAAGTGTTACAAAATTTAAGGAGGAGGATATGTCTCGTAAAATCAGCAAAGAGACGAATTCAGCATCATGATTATTTACAGTTATGGCACCAGGAAGGTGAGATACAGAGAGGTTTGGCTCTGGCGGCAGGATCTGGGGCAGTCAGGAAGTTGATTGCCACAGCTCCTCCCCCACCATACATTGCAGGAGAAAAGTTGATTGCGGAGAGAAACGCACTGGGTTGTAAAACACAAACTCTTAGTAACACTGTAAATGTTAATGATGTTAACCAAATAACTCATGCAAGTATTAACCCGTGCAAGATGTACCCTGTTTTGAACCTTCCTCAGGAGTGTGATCAAGAAGACGATTCAGCAACAATTTCAGCTCTCTCTCTTGCAGCCACCATAGCAGAGACCACAGTAGGCACAGCGACACCCACGAGATTAGTGAAAGCCCCTAGCGGAGGGATAGGTGAGGTCGTGTCAACGGGTAAGTACGGCACCATGCACTACACTGAAACAATTGTACCACAACAAGCTGTAGAATCTACACAGGAAGAGGCTGTTAGAATTGCTCCTGTAAGGGTAATAGCAGTCCCCAATGGAAAAACAGATGTCTCTGGAGCCACTCCCATAAGGAACATTGCCATGTACACTCCATTTTCCAGAATGGAATTAAGAACAATAGTGTCCGAATTTCCTGACCCCAGGAAGGATTTAGTTGCTAGCCAAAAATACATCAGGGATTTAGGTAACACGGTAGAACCCAACAACAAGGATTGGCAGATACTGCTAAGAGCTTGTTTACCTTCCAATGTTGATGCAACTCAGTTTTTAGCTGATTGTGCATTGGATAAAGATGTACCGCTTACAGACGTGTACAACAAGGATAATGTAAAAAGGATAAATTTACAGCTAAAAGAGTATTTCCCAGCCGTTGTTAAATGGAATAAAATATTTTCCATTAAGCAAAAGGAGTCCGAAACGGCAACAGAATATTTTCACCGGGCACTATTAGAAATGGCAAAGTACACTGGTATAGAAGACATTAAGACCAACCCAAACCATCGGGAAGTAGCAGTATCTGTACTGATGGATGGTTTAAAGGAAACATTAAAGACTAGGGTTCAGACCACGCAACCATGCTGGCGAGGTCTGTCAGTGTCCGGCTTGAGAGAGGCTGCTATTGATCACGACAGAAACATCACTAGGCACAGGGAATCGCAAAGTGATAAGTTGATGTCCGTAAGTATACAGGCGCTGACCACAAGGCAGCCTGCGTATGTACCACCGAATCCTGTGGGTAAGGCAAGTGTAATAACATGTTTTTCTTGTAACAGACCGGGACACTTTGCACGAGAATGTAGAACAAAGAATGTACAAAGATCTTTTCAACCCCCTAGACAACAACACAACACACGACATTGGGAGCAGGGTCCACAGAGGCGGAGTTTTGAGCCACATACAGGGGAAACAAAAAGATATCCCCCAAACAGAGACTGGCATGCCTCTGGTAGCTCCCAGCTAACTCCCTCACAAGTAGTTGCTGCCAGCGGGATTCAGGGAGGTCAGCATACCCAATAGGGGTGTGGCCATACCTGTAATCTGCAGCCAGTTAAGTTGATTGCTAGTCTTGGAAACGAACCAGAAATTGCAATCAATGTAGCTGGTAAGACTTTAAACTTTCTTGTAGACACAGGGGCGGCCAAGTCAGTGATAAATTCGACAGTGGGCATGAGAACCACTGGTAGGACAATTCCAGCCATGGGAGTAACAGGAGTAGTCCAGCACTACCCTGTTAGCAAACCAGCCGAGATTACAATAGGGCCTTTGCATACCAAGCATTCCTTTTTGCTGGCTGCATCTGCACCAACTAATCTCCTGGGAAGAGACTTACTATGTAAAATGGGTTGCGTCATTTATTGTACTCCTGAAGGTGTATTCTTGGACATCCCTGAGAATCACGCTCAGGAAGTACGAGACATGTTAGACTCCCCATCAAAATTAATGTCACACACCATTATGACAAATAGGAACCCATCCCAGGTAGAAGAGATGACATCTCAGATACCAGAGTCGCTTTGGACAAAAGATGGACAGGACACTGGATTAATGGCAAACGTAGCTCCAGTAGTTGTGCAAGTAAAAGATGGTAGGATAGCTCCAAAAATCCCACAGTATCCTCTGAAGCCAGAGGTGGAGTTAGGAGTTTTTCCCGTAATAGAGCGCTTGCTACAACAGGGCATTCTAGTAAGAACGTCCAGCACCGCAAATAGTCCCATCTTCCCTGTTAAAAAGAGTGGGGGGAGGGGTTACAGGCTAGTGCAGGATCTAAGGGGGATTAACAAAATAGTTGAGAGTCAGTTCCCCGTAGTGCCTAATCCAGCTGTCATCCTAATGCAAATTCCTCCCACTGCCAAATTTTTCACTGTTATTGACCTCTGCTCCGCTTTCTTTTCGGTACCTCTGCACCCTGACAGCCAATATTTGTTTGCATTCACATACAGAGGAGTCCAATACACGTGGACTCGGTTACCCCAAGGTTTCATAGATAGTCCAAGTATATTTTCTCAGGCTTTGCATGATTGTTTACAGTCTTTCCAACCAGACAGTGGATCAGTATTGATACAGTATGTGGACGATTTATTACTGTGTTCAGATTCACTGGAGGCATCCCTGAAGGATACGAAACAGCTCCTGTTTCATCTTTCAGACACAGGTCACAAGGTTTCCAAAGACAAGTTGCAATTATGCCAGACTAAGGTAAAATATTTGGGACACTGTCTAACACAAGGACTGAGACACTTGACCGCTGATAGAATCCAAGCCATTAGAGACATGACACTGCCACAAACCCAGCAACAGATCAGGACGTTTTTAGGAATGTGTGGGTATTGCCGTAATTGGATCCCAGGGTTTTCCATATTGGCGCTACCTTTGCAGGAAATGGTCTCCTCAAACAAACCTGATCGGATTTCGCATACAGACGAATCCGAAACAGCATTTGAGAGACTCAAACAGTGCCTAACGCAGGCACCAGCACTAGGTATGCCAGACTATGGGAAACCCTTTGAACTATACGGAACAGAAAGTGCTGGGTGCGCAGCAGGTGTACTAACACAAAAACACGGTGATGCCAGCAGGCCAGTTGCATACTACAGCGCTCAGCTAGATACGGTAGCGCGGTCCCTCCCCACATGCTTGCGTAGCGTTGCAGCGATAGCATTGCTAGTGACAAAAAGCGAAGATGTCGTGCTAGGCCACAACCTCACAATCCATACACCGCATGCGGTATCTGCCTTATTGAATTCTGCCCAAACCAGACACGTCTCATCAGCAAGGTTTACAAGATGGGAATTGGCATTAATGGCCCCCGTAAACATCACCATAAGGAGATGCAGTGCATTAAACCCTGCAACATTTCTCCCAGGTGTGCCTGGTCAGACACAAAGGGTGGGAGGTGAGAGTGATGGGGAAGGAGGATTTAATGCAAAGGAAGATGCACATGATTGTATGGAATATTTGACCCAAAATTTTACCGCAAGGCCTGACATCAGTGACAATCCACTAGAAGATGCAGAACTCACGTTCTACACGGACGGTAGTTGTCACAGACAGTCAGACTCGGGAGACTTGTGTACTGGATACGCAGTCGTAGATGACCAAGACACCATAGAAGCGGAACCGCTAGGCCCACCTCACTCAGCCCAGGTTGCTGAACTGGTCGCCCTAACCAGAGCATGTGAATTGGCTAAGGGTAAGTCTGCCAATATCTACACCGATTCTAGATACGCGTTCGGGGTAGTACATGATTTCGGAGCCCTATGGCGGCTCAGAAATTTCATGACGGCAGCTGGCACACCGATAGCGCATGCAGCTCATATAAAAAGGCTTCTAACAGCGATACAGGAACCCGACAGAGTGGCTGTTATCAAATGTAAAGCACATACATATAGCCAAGACCCAGTATCCCTTGGTAACAGCCGAGCAGACGAAGCTGCAAAGCTTGCAGCTGCTACCCCCATACGGACAGACACCACACAACTGATGGTATTTAATACCATCAACACACGAAAGTTGTGTGAAATGCAGAATTTGTGTTCCACTCAGGAGAGAGCAGTCTGGAAGGCAAAGGGATATGGCCAGGAGTCCTCAGGGCTCTGGACGGATGGACATGGTAAACCAGTGGCCCCCAGGGCATACCTTCCGTGTCTGGCTGAAGCAGCTCACGGGCTGACTCATCTAGGCAAGGAGGGGATGTGCAAATTGGTAAGAGCATACTGGTGCGCCCCAGGATTCTCCTCTCATGCTAGTAAAAGAGCAATGTCATGCCTTACCTGTCTGAGAAAGAATATTGGAAAGGCAATACCTACAGAACCATCCCATGTCCCACCTGCCGGCGGCCCTTTCCAAGTAATACAAATTGACTTCATTCAATTGCCCCCATGTAGAAATTTAAAGTATGTACTTGTCTGTATAGATGTTTTCTCAAATTGGGTCGAAGCTTTTCCAGCAGCTACAAATACCGCTATGTTTACAGCTAAGAAAATTGTGCAGGAATTTGTATGTAGATATGGTATCCCTAGAATCATTGAAAGCGATAGGGGTACCCATTTTACAGGTGATGTCTTCCAAGGAATGTGTAAGTTGATGGGAATTGATAGCAAGCTGCACACTCCGTACCGTCCACAGGCGAGTGCGAAGGTCGAAAGAGTGAACAGCACTATTAAAAATAAATTGAGTAAAGTAATGGCAGAGACAGGATTGACGTGGCCAGAAGCTTTACCCATTGTTTTGTATAGCATCAGAACCACTCCCAGGTCCCCTCTTAATCTGTCTCCTTTTGAAATCTTGTTTGGTCGACAACCGCATGTCATGATTAACCCTCAGGATGATTTGAAATGTAACAATGAAGTAACTGTAAAGTACTTGATTAATATGAGTAAGCAGTTGAGGAATCAAAATGATAATCTGAAGTTGGTGATTCCTGATTTACCAGATAGTAATTGTCATGACATTGAACCTGGGGATTATGTAATGATACGAAATTTTCTACGCTCAGGTTGTCTTATTGATAGATGGGAAGGACCATACCAGGTCTTATTGACTAGCACCACAGCATTGAAGGTTGCTGAGAGAGAGACTTGGGTCCATTCATCCCACTGCAAGAAGGTTGCTGATCCAGAGAAGTCCCGTGATAAGGAACAGACGGTAGAGGTTGTATCACTGGAGTGTCTGTTCCAGGAAGACTGAGGCGGCACCTGAGCCTTGAAGACCGGAAGCAGTTGTCGACTCCCCTCTCCCTTTTATTGTTTTTCTCCACTTCCCATCCCCTCTCCCTTAAAATTTCTGTTTCCCCCTTCTCAATCTTCTCCATTTCCTCCTCAAAGATGGACTTGCCCAAAGAGACTGTGATCCGGATTTTGATGTTGACCATGATGTTGACCAGAGCAGTCTATTCCGGCGAGAGTACCATAGAGGTCGAGAGAGGTTCTGGAATGGGTTCCGATTATGATGATGGAGGCGTAGTTTTCCAAGATCAACCAATCCAACAAGCAAAGGCGAGTATCAGAAAACGATCCGATAGAAGAAATTGTGATGGATTGTTAGCTGAGGAAAATTGTATCTGTAGGCTCTGTGATAATCTGGTTGAAGATGGATGCATAAAGAAATGCCAATCTAGTTTTAATATCCATATAGACCGGCATCCATTGAGTGACTATCACTCCTTAGTGGGTAACGTGTTAAACCAAACAGATTGTTGGGTATGCTCTCAAGTACCTCAGGGTCACAGTAAATCAGGGCTAGTACCATTTCCTTTAACGTTAGGGGAGGTACTTGAGCTAAGTGGTGGGAGACCGGTGGACCGGAGGTTTAACATCTCCAGCCCTCCTAGTTTGAAGCTCCACCAATACCATGTGGATAGGTCCCTCATATGTTTTAACATCTCCAATCCCAGAAAACCGGGAAATTGGGAAGTGTCATGGAGCAACCTTACCATGACCTTTTCACACAGAGCAGATAGAATGCCTACAGATACAGAGCTCGTACGCCACATAGCCAGTAGAGGAAAATCTTTCCGGTATCGATATACCTTAGGAAATAGGATTACTAAAGTTGGAGAGGTATCACCAGGATACTGTGCACATATCGTACAAACCGATACGTGCATTAGGCAGATGGAAGAATTAGGGTCAGGAGATTTCACCTGGAAGGTTTGTAACATGGTCATGTCCTTCTCCGTCCCATATGTTCTCCCCGATGATGCATATTTCATATGCGGGAGAAAGGCGTACAAGTGGCTTGCCCCAAACTCTGAAGGATTGTGTTATATTGGAAAAGTATTGCCTGAAGTGATGACTGTAACACATGACAAAATGAAGGACATACACCGTGGTGCCCAAGCTCCTTATACTCACACTCATTACGAACACCGAGTTAAAAGACAACTGTCAGAAAGGTTAGAGCATCCGGCCTCTGATCTTATCCATGAATCCACCGGGATTCAGGTTCTGGTAGCGTTAGATTTCACTCGTACCGCTCGAGGAGTGATGAATTATAGATACATTTCCGCACTCGCCAATTTGTTAGATAATATCACTGAAATGTATGATGACACGTTTAGATACACTGGAAGAGAACTTCAAGCTTACAAAACAGAACTAGTTCAGCATAGGATGGTTCTTAATTATCTTACAGCAGTAACAGGCGGATATTGTGTTACATTGGCAACACAGTACGGCATAAAGTGTTGCACGTATATCACAAATAGCACCGAGGATCCGGTAGAGGTCATAGACCAAAAGATGGACGATATTCTCCAACTAAAGTGGGAATTTCGTCGAAAACACAATCTCACCCTTGCTGCTGTAGGTAATGAGCTGACTGGTTGGGTGTCATGGTTGAACCCGCGAAATTGGTTCTCCGGTTTAGGAGATTGGGCTCAAGGAGTCATAATGGATGTTGGAAAGTTTCTACTATGTATCTTGGGTGTCGTTATATCGATTGGATTGATATTTAGATGCGGGCAGGCTTTAATGAGGTGCAAACAAAGTACAAAAGTGATGAGCTTGAGGAGTGAGGAAACTGTAATTAACCTGGATTTGATTTATGACCCAATGCTAGAAACCATGACGTAATGATGTAATGAGTATACGGTCCGTCTTTCACCCATTTCTATGTTTTCCTCCGAGGTACAAAGACCCACGTAGACGAAGGATTTGATGAGCCAAGGGGCCGACAACGGAAAGATGGAAAGAAGAAGAGCAGACGACCTGATATACAAGATTTTGATGGACAATGCCATGGGTACCCCAGTTTCCCTAGGAACTTTAAAATCACGCTAGCCCAACATTTTTTGTAAATCCATGGACGTTGTTTGCTTTACTCACGATTTATGAGCAAAAGCACAAAGAAGAAGACTCCAATCAACCGACACCAATCAAGACCTCAATCGACGAATGTACATTTCCCTGACATAGAATACCATTGCATTTTCCATAAGTGTTCTCTATCTTCATCTCTACAACCCTCAGGTAATGACACACATAGACGATAGGGAATTCAGGCACAGATATCAGCAACCACATACCTCCCCCATTCATGTATCATCAACTAAAATGTGCATCCCCATTTTGTTACAACTACAGCCGAAATGAGCTCGGTAAAGTTTGACAGCCCATCCACAGACCTGTACCACAGGATAAGAAGGAATTCAAATGTATACTTCGCAATACCTCGAAGCTTGATTTACCACACGTACGGCACGATGATACATGACCCTCCAAACATGGACTCATACACACATGCTTCTGCTTTCTCACTAGGTCATACCCTCTTCACACCTTCTCCTCTCTCCTCCCCTACCCAACCATGGAAATCAATTAACCCCTGACTTACATTTTTCTCCTTAAATGTTTTGTGGCAGTTATTATTGACTGCCAAAGGGTGGACTGTCAAAGTCAGAAAAATGTCTCAATGCACGTTGCCATATTTGCACCGCACACTGGTCCGTGCTGCGCATGCGTACGCTCTCCCGTGGAAGCGCATACCCGCAATAGCGTGCACTCGCACGCGCAGTATGCGCATTTACGGTAGAGTTTATGTGATCGTAGCGTGCGACTCATTAGTTACAAATGTTCACAATTAATGTAGTTTATAGATCATGATCCCTTTGATAGTTTCTGTAAGTTTGGTTAAAGTACAATGACCCAGAGCTGAGGAATCCCTCTTTGCATCGTACGAAGGGTCTAACAGGAATCATATTGCAGTGTTTGGTACCCATCGGAAGAGTATTTAATTAGCAATATTCCGGTGTTGGTTTGGAGCGTATTAATCGCTCGTGCGAATAGTTATGGACATAAGAAGTTTATGTCCATTTCTATGATTTGCACATACTCAGGTATGCGGCGGGAAACCCAGTTTCCCACCCACCTGAGCTGTTGGAAATCGTCACAGCCCACCTGTATGAATCACCCTATGACCTTTTGTTATGATGCAGGGCCGAATTCCTTCGGCCAATGGACAATGGGATAGTAGGACTAGGAGATTGCATTGTGTGTGGGGCATAAATAGGCAGGCCGACCACATCCAGCTCTCACTCTCTCATCAACGGTTATCTGCTGATAATCGGGAGCTGGATATCGAGGCGCTGGCGATCATACCCTTTGTGCGTAAGTTCTCTCCATAATCATTGTCTTTCTGCGAGCCAATTTCTCTCTCTCTCTCTCTCTATCTCTCTCTCTCCTCTTTTCTCTTAAATACCTTATAGTATTATAGTATGGTATTGTATTTCATTTAGGTCAGCGTAGTATTGTCTTATTGTATTTATTGTTTAGTTCTGTGGTTAGGAGGTCTCTGTTATATTGTAGCGTATCATATGTACTGTTATCCCCTTTTACAAGTATATTAGATATAATACAGTTAATAGGCTTTGGAAACCTAAACCAGTATCAGTGTATTTACTATAGTGTTAAGTGTTCACTTGAGCGTCGGTGACGCTCAATCAGCTTTGTAGTTAGTCAGGTTACACAAGGTTGCATTTACACCCTGTACTCACATTAAGGTATTCTGTGTGTTTCATCGGTATAAGGTTTAACATAAAGGTATAGTGTTGTGAGCGTCTGCATCGCTGGTGACCTCCTCGTGGTCTCTAGCGTACGCTACGTTACAGCGAATCTTTCCCCTAGACATAACCAATAACGTGTCCTGTGATCCCTGGGCCGTGAGCGAACGTGACGCCTGAGCGTCTCGCCTACGGCTGAGCGATCGTTACGCAACTAGCGTACCATTACGGTACTTTTTAAGTAAACAGCGTACAGTGTTCTTAGCTTCATAAAGGGTTGTTTATACGACAAAGGAATTTAGCATTGTCAATTTGATTGGTGGCGAGGTCTAGCCAATCAGATTCTGTGCTGTACATGGGGTTTGCTGGCAGGAGTTTAGAACTACAGTATTTCCCATGCAGACAATTCGTCGGCGACTACGGCTTAATTTATTTGTAAACTCTTTTAATTATGTCTTTATGCATAAAATCCCCATCAATTATAAATACATACAGTAGACATCTGAGTGAAGGACACTTTGCACATACCAGTTAGGAGCTAATTGGCTGGTGCTTTATCTGCGTCCACTTTATCCCCATCCAAAGTTTAGTAAATAGACCCGAAGTCTGCTCTGTGTACGGGTCACGCCATGGTGACCAACTGCGCGTTCTATCTGTGGGAGATACAGCGTCATTTGCATCAGCTCAGTCAGCGTCCGCTTGCGGCTGAGTGGGTGTAACTGGCTGGTCGTAAGTATATAAGTAGGATAGATGGAATTGCGCAACTCACGATTGTCCATCAGCAAAGGTCCGGCTGATTTCAGATGGATCTCTTGCACCAAGTATAGGGCTGATGTAATTCCACATTGACACTCAGTAGCAGAATTTGGATGGTGGAGACGCGGTCACATAGATGAGCGGATATTCTGATTTATTTCTGTGCCACTCTGAATCAGGACGAATGTTTCCTGGATTGTGATAATAAATGTATGACTTTATCTTTGTGCTGGAAGACGGGAGGGTCGTCATTAGTGGGTGTGCAGCAGCCGGCCGGCCACGGAGAAAAAGTGCCGACTGCGTGGGGGTGGGCGGAGAGTGCACCAGCTAGCCCCGGTAATTAGGTGCTGGAGGTGGAGGGGAGGGGGGGGGGGATTGTGGGGGCTTGCCCCTTCTGTGTACAATGAATATTTTATATATATATATATATATATATATACTGTATATATTTTGCAGTACATATATTATATAGAGAAGAACACGGCAGACAATTTTCTCATGAGGGCATAATGAATATATAATTTTTTTTCAGACAATACATTGAGAATTAAAAACTAAAAATTCTCATTGCACAATTTTTTCATGATGAATATGCCCCATAGAGCCTCATTCATGTGTGTACGCAGTTGCGATTCTCTAGGCTACGGAACTGCAAGTGAAGCTGCCACGAGAAATGTAAAATGAGGCCCAACGAACCCAACGCACACTCATTCACAATTGCGTACACATTCGCAGCCTATACGCAAAAACGAGGAACATCAAGCTTCTGGGTAGGCTTATAGCTGTGCAAGCTGAACACGGCAGTAACGCCTCAGGGTCTAATTCAGCATGGAACGCTGCTCCGACAGCATCTCACATGTTCGAAGGCCAAGGCATTCGCGGGGCGGGAGGGGGCGTTTTAGAGGCACCGTCTGGACAACGCAGGTGTGTCTGGATCGTTTCTGGGGCAGGCCGCTGTGAGCCTAAACATGGCGGGATCCCGTCTGATTTCTTCGTAGGCAGAAGGCAAACCTAAATATGTGAGAGCATCGCCTGTTCAAATCTGGCAGACTAACCATGTTCATCAGCTTTCCTGCCCGCCATGGGAATGTTGTGCTGGGACTTGTAGTTCTACAGCAACTGGAGGGCCATATATAACATAACAGAGACTCAGCATTTCTGTAACACATAGGTTATTAATAACAATGGGTTCCGGTCAGCAGGAGACGGTCAAGATGCCGCGCTTGAAATACCGGAGCCAGAATCCTGACATGGCCAAAATTCCGTTGCCAGAATTCCGACATTACTTGAAATACCAACACTGGAATCCCAACTGTCGACATCGCGAACGTAAGTATGCCGGGGTCTCCTAGATTTTAGTTGTGGGGGAGGGGGAGGGTGTTAAGTTTAGGGGGGGATTAAGCTACGGGGTGGGGGAGCGTCAGAGTTAGGCTACGGGGAGGGAGGGATAAGATAAGGTGCCACCGGGGAGCGTTAGGGTTAGGCTGCGGGGGGGGGGATAGCTAGGGATAGGATGTGGGGAGGAGGGGTTAGGGTAAGGTACCACCAGGGAGGGTTAGGGTTAGGCTGCGGGGGAGGGATAGCTAGGGTTAGGCTGTGGGGAGGAGGGTTAGGGTAAGGTACCACCGGGGAGGGTTAGGGTTAGGCTGCGGGGGAGGGATAGCTAGGGTTAGGCTGTGGGGAGGAGGGGTTAGGGTAAGGTATCACCGGGGAGGGTTAGGGTTAGGCTGTGGGGAGGAGGGGTTAGGGTAAGGTATCACCGGGGAGGGTTAGGCTGTGGGGAGGAGGGGTTAGGGTAAGGTATCACCGGGGAGGGTTAGGCTGTGGAGAGGAGGGGTTAGGGTAAGGTATCACCGGGGAGGGTTAGGCTGTGGGGAGGAGGGGTTAGGGTAAGGTGCCACCGTGGAGGATTAGGGTTAGGCTGCGGGGGAGGGATAGCTAGGGTTAGGCTGTGGGGAGGAGGGGTTAGGGTAAGGTATCACCGGGGAGGGTTAGGCTGTGGGGAGGAGGGGTTAGGGTAAGGTATCACCGGGGAGGGTTAGGCTGTGGGGAGGAGGGGTTAGGGTAAGGTATCACCGGGGAGGGTTAGGCTGTGGGGAGGAGGGGTTAGGGTAAGGTATCACCGGGGAGGGTTAGGCTGTGGGGAGGAGGGGTTAGGGTAAGGTATCACCGGGGAGGGTTAGGCTGTGGGGAGGAGGGGTTAGGGTAAGGTATCACCGGGGAGGGTTAGGCTGTGGGGAGGAGGGGTTAGGGTAAGGTATCACCGGGGAGGGTTAGGCTGTGGGGAGGAGGGGTTAGGGTAAGGTGCCACTGGGGAGGGTTAGGCTGTGGGGAGGAGGGGTTAGGGTAAGGTATCACCGGGGAGGGTTAGGCTGTGGGGAGGAGGGGTTAGGGTAAGGTGCCACTGGGGAGGGTTAGGCTGCAGGGGAGGGATAGCTAGGGTTAGGCTGTGGGGAGCAGGGGTTAGGGTTAGGCACCACTGGGGAGGGTTAGGGTTGGGCTGTGGGGTAGGGAGGGTTAAGGTTAGGGAGGTTACTAGCTATTGGGATCCTGAGCGCCGGGATGCCGCTGACGGTATTCTGACCGGCGGAATCCCAAGCATCGGAATCCCGATACCATCCCATAACAACTATCTACTGCAGTGGTTCTCACCTTTGGCCCTCAAGTACCCCCAACAGTTCATGTTTTCCAGGTCTCCTCACAGGATTGCAAGTGAAATAATTTGCTCCACCTGTGGGTCTTTTATAATGTGTCAGTGAGTAATGAAAACACCTGTTCAACTGCTCGGTGACCTGGAAAACATGAACTTTTGGAAGTACTTGAGGACTGATGTTGAGAACCACTGATTCTACTGCGTGCAAACCGATCTTCCAAACTGGCAAAGAACCCTGTAACATCCGTTGTCATTTTCTGAATAGTTTTCATTTGAAATTACTCATAAAATGACTCACAATGTACACGGACCCTCGCTGCTGTATGTTCTGTATGACTTTTGAGCGTTGTGACATCCTGGTTGTCTTTGTGCACTTTAGTATTACAGGCCCTAATGAGTGTTTTTGTTATTATTGTAAACACTTGTTTTTCTCGTGTTTTCCGGCTCTTCTTCGCTTTTGAAGCTCTTATTAGACTCACATGAGATGAGCAACCCTGTCTCGGATGAGTAAAAGGCGTCACGAAGTACGGAGAAGCCATTATCTATAATAGTAATTTTATGCATTTCAGGAGGATTCGTACTTTGCATTTGAATTCAGCTCCATCCGTTCCACTTACCCTCTGAATGATGGCAAATAATCAGATACTGCGGTTACTATAGTAATATCTGCATCCTGTTTTGCAGCCTATTCTCCTGAGAACTAGATATTACCAGCACCTTCTCCACACTTCTCATCTCATCCCACCATCTCTCAGCTCGGAACAACGTGGCAAATCATTTTTGTTTGTCATTTGAAGCCACTTTTCTTGCAGTTTATCCGGTTGCTATGGTTGTGTACCTCATTCGTGCCTTTCCAGCAGGCTCATCTTCTGTGGGAAAGGTTTGGGAAGGCTTTAGGCATGGCAGGAACATGGTCTTCTACTTCCGAATGTTTCCAATTGGCCGAATTGGGTGGACATAACTGCTATTTATGGAATATATAGGGCCGTGGGCATTAATACGTGCCCCCATGCCTGTTTTACATACAATAAGCTATACATTGAACACATATTACATTTTGCACGGCTTTCCCTCATTGTAGAAGCCCCATTCCTTCCCTTAGTGCTAGTGGCGGAGGACCAATCCCCTCATTGCTTCTGCCGAGTGGACTTTTACTCATGCAGGTATTCCATAAAAGTTCTTGGAGGAAGTTCGTCGACAACAACACTACCTGCCCAAAACAGGAAAGTGGTAGAAGAGGCGAGAGGAACATCAAAGTTATGGATATTGGGCCTCCAAAACCGGTTCTCAGTTGATTAATTATTAATCGAGCTACGCTCAAACTTCCGATCCATCTGTGACTCTGGGCTATATCTTCTCTAGTACTGTCATTTCTCGATGGCCACCCCATATGTAGTACATAAAAGTTTCTGAACACCCCCATTTTTTCCAGTTTTATTGAAATTTCCACAGTTTAGTGTCTCATGGAACATATAAGCAATTGAAGAGTAAAAAAAGATATCACAGAATCATTTTGTTTAACAAAATTACATCTAAATGTCTGACTCCTCACAGTAGCCGCCTGTGGCAGATATAACCGCAGAACACGGCCACGGCATTCTTCCTACAGTAAAAACAACTTTTGTTCAGGAAGTTCTTCCCACCATTGTTTCAGAAGTTCTAACAACTGTGTTCCAGTCGTAGGTTGCTTTGCCATCACCCTTCTGTCTAGTTCATCCCAAATTAGCTGGATGGGGTATAAGGCAAGCCGTGGCGGATTTTACCTATAAGCTACAGGACTGCAACCCCCTTCCAGTAAAATCCACTACCACTGTGAATCATCTGCAGTTCGTGACTGTGCTGGCTACACTGTGACTGGCAGTGCTTTCCTACTGGAAGTCCTACCGGCCAGTCACCCACAGGAAAGGCAGTCCCATTGGGAGGTGTTTCCTCCCTGTGGGACTGCCAGACCGGGCTACGATTGGCAGAGAGCAGGCTTCCTGTAGGAAATCACTCACTGCTTGATCGTCAGCCCTAGCAAGCTCCTATGGGCTGCAAACGATGCAGTCCATAGAAGCCAGGGATTTGCACATGCGTACTCAAGCAGCAACTTGTGTGCATGCGCTGGTCTTGGCGCCTGTCAGCTCAATTGTGCAGGACATAATATAGCCAAATAATAACATCTGAAATATAATCAAGTCATAATGTTCTGAGATATAACATTATTTTAAACATAATGAGAGGTGCTAGCATGCTGAGACTTGCTAGTTCCACAAAGAAAAAAGAGAAATTGCAGGTGCACTTTCCAAATACTAAATACTGCTAATCAGAATTATTATAATAAACTCTGCAATATACCATATATTCTATAGATTGTAAGCTTGCGAGCAGGGCCTTCCTACCTCTATGACGGTTTGTGTATTACCCAGTTTTGTTTTATCATTTGTAAAGCGCAACAGAATTTGCTGCGATATAAAAGAAACTGTTAATAAATAAATATAGCAAATTTGAGGTGCTTAGCATAATTCTGGCCAAAAATGTTAAGCCCCTCAAATTTACTCTGTTATATTGCAGAGTTTGTTATAATTATTCTGATAAGCAGTGTTTAGTATTTAGAATGTGCACCTGCATTTTCTGTGTTGAACTAACAAGTTTCAGCAAGGTAGTGCCGCATTATGTTTAGAATTATGGTGTGCAGTCCAAGGCCCCCCCATACACTGTATTCTGTATTGTTTACATGTGTACAGTTGAAGGTGGAGACTCCTTCAGCTTGCATTAGCACCCCTCCCACCAGCTCAAGGATGTTTTTACTTACATGGATCTCTGGCATTTACAGACTGCATATTGGAAAATGCACTATGAATGGTAAGTCCTGAATAAATGTATACAAATTGTCAGTTTTAGGGATGAGTTTGGACACGGGGCCCCCCGGGTTGGTGTGGCCTGGCTGCCTTGGGGTATCATATTGTAACACTCAGTCTAGCACTTTTTTAGCACCTAATTGTTTTTTTTTTTTTTTACCAATGTAACACTTTTTAACACTCTAATTAATACCTATCATCTATGTAACACAGCTGCTGTTTCTTATTAATATAACACTTTTTAACACTTGAACCTGTCACTAGTGTAATGCCTTGGGACAGTTGGGTTGTTCTGGCCTGGGGTATCCCATGCCCTGCATTGAACCTTAGTGTTAGGGACCCAGTAGATGAGGACACCTGGTTGCAGTCTTGTGGGCCCATTATTCTGACCACAATTATGCTAATCACCTCAAATTTATGTTATATCGCAGAGTTTATTATAATTATTCTAATAAGCTGTGTTTAGTAGTGTGCTCTTGTATTTTTTTTTGTCTTGATAAAACATAGCAAGATGGATATGACATTTAGTGAAATGAATATGTCAGCTTTCCTGTGAGTATAACATATACCAAGAAGCACATGACAGAGTCAGCCAATTACAGCTCACCTACTTATGCAGTGCTGGCATTATCATATTTTGATATTACTGATAATTTGCAACACTGGAGGGGATTCTGTGTAGACCTGGGCCTCTTGGCTGTTAATATTTCTCAGTGTTCCACTCCTCTTACCCTGCAGATCATCTGTCCTCTCCTCATGCAGATCACCACTCCTCTCACCCTGCAAATCAGCTCTATGCTCTCCCTGCAGACCATCACTTCTCTCCCCATGTATATGAGGGGTGTGCAATAAGTTTGCGGATGTGCACTGCATAGGTAGAGTTGACACAATCTAACTGGTTAAACTGCAATCCCTGACTAAAGTTCCTGTGAAATGTCAGGGCATAAAACCATATATAAGTAGCACTGCACACCAAAGACGTCAGCATGTTCACTTACTTCACAAACTCGTTACGGAGCTCAACAGAGGCCACTGGAGAACCCCGATCTTCTGCTGCTACAAGAGTGGTCTGTGACAGCAGGAGAGTTTTGGAAAACTGCAAGCTGCTTTTGGGGAGGAAGCATCGTCACGAACTTGTGTTTGAGTGGTTTGCAGAATTTTGGTGTAAGACACAGTCTCTGGAAGATGAGGAGCGCTGCGGCCGTCCTGTGTCCATCATCACCGAGGACAATGTTACTGCCATGTGGGCCATAGTTGAGGTGGACGCCATGGTGACTGTAGCCCAGGCAGAAAAGGAGATAGGTATCTCACCAAGATCCATCCGCTCGATACTCCACTGAAAGCTTGGCCTAAGCATGTTTCTGCATGCTGGGTGCCCAATCAGCTGACTCGAGAGCAGAAGGAGGCTTGGGTGATTGGTGGCCAAGTTTGATGGTGGTCGCTCCAACTCTGTCTGGTAGATCAGTAGTGGCGATGAATCCTGGATCTACAGTATCGACCAAGACCAAAAAACAATTGGCCCAGTGGACTCCAGTTGGAGGTGCGTCGCCACAGAAGATCCAACGTGCGCGCAGTATGGCCAAGCAGATGGTGGCTGTTTTTGTGGCCAAGACCGGTCATGTAGCTACCTTACCACCATCATTGGAGACTGGTACGCCAACGAATGCCTGCCACAAGTGCTGGAAGACATTTCCATAGGAAAAAATAGATATTGATCTTGAATGCGCTATACCGTGAATTGCAGCCTAGGAGAAACAAATGGCACTTCACAATTTTACCATAACATTCAATCACCTACAAAAAATGAATCTCACAATGGCGCATATCACTAGACAAAGTACTTTCCTCATGTAATTCTTTTGACAGTTATTGAGTTCCACTTTCGTGTATCAAAAAGTGATGAGATTCTCAGTCCTGCACCATGAGGATATCCACTTGAAATTTCCAGTTTTATGTCCCAATCTCAAAGATAAAGGAAAATAATCTAGTGCAATATTGTCTGATAGGCAAGACAAAAACAAATGTTTATTACATCAAACTCACAATAACATAGAATTAAAACAGCATATCACCACAATATAGTGGTACAGGATCACATAGGCTCAAAATCCACTTCGTTACCCGTCCCACCAGCTGCTGGTGAGAACATCCAAAGGGAGAGCTCTTTTTGTCCAAAACTTACCTGAGGAGGTGCGAGGAACCCGGGCCGTCATTCTCCAATCCCTTATTCCATCTGGGACGGGTAACGAAGTGGATTTTGAGCCTATGTGATCCTGTACCACTATATTGTGGTGATATGCTGTTTTAATTCTATGTTATTGTGAGTGATGTAATAAACATTCGTTTTTGTCTTGCCTATCAGACAATATTGCACTAGATTATTTTCCTTTATCTTTGAGATTGGGACATAAAACTGGAAATTTCAAGTGGATATCCTCATGGTGCAGGTCTGAGAATCTCGTCACTTTTTGATACACGAAAGTGGAACTCAATAACTGTCAAAAGAATTACATGAGGAAAGTACTTTGTCTAGTGATATGCGCCATTGTGAGATTCATTTTTTGTAGAGGAAGACATTTCCAGGCACCATCCAAGAGATCGCACTCGTGGTGCCCTTCTCCATCATGACTGTGCACCTGCCCATAAGTCCAGGAAAGTGGTGGATTTTCCGGTCCATGAACGCTTCTAGAAGCTTGGTCATCCACCGTACAGTCCAGACCTGGCCCCCTGCGACTTATCAAGCGCAAGATGTGTGCGATTAATTTTGAGTCACCGGAAGCTGGAGACCTTCATCCAGCATGTAGAAGACATACCTGCTTCTGACTGGTCCAGCTACTTCACCAAGAGGTTTCAGCGCATGCAACTTTGCATAGACTCCTCTGGTGAATAATGTAAAAAAATTAAATGTTCACTTTGTTTGTAAATATAATACTTTCTGTGCATCCGTAAACTTATTGCACACCCCATGTATCATCCTACCTCTTCTCCAGCAATGATCAGTCGTCGTCCCCCACTGCATATCATATCTGCAGATCACCACCCCTTTCCCCCTGCAGACCATCATTTCTCCCCATGCAGTTCATCCCTCCTCTCCTCCTGAAGATCATCACTCCTGCCCTTCTGCATATTATCTTTCTGCTCTTTATGCAGACTATCCCTCCTCTCCCTCTGCAGATCATTGCTCCAGTCCTCTACAGACCATCCCTCCTCTCCACCTGCAGATCATCCCTCCTCTCCCCATGCAGATCATCACTCAGAGCTCCTGCATGTCATCTCTCTGCAGACGATCCCTCCTCTCCTCCTGCAGATCATCCCTCCTCTCCCCCTGCAGATTATCACTCAGAGCTCCTGCATGTCATCTCTCTAATTTCTCTGCAGACCATCATTTCTGTCCCACTTCATATCATCTCTCTGCTCTCCCTGCAGACCATCAGTCTTCTCCTCCTGTACATTATGTCTGATGGTTTGCAGTCAAGCACGATGTTTGTGATCGGCGCAATTCAGAATGGGTCTTGCAATATCGCTCGCAGCCCCCTGTCGGACGCAGCATGACTGACATGCTGCGTGGTTTGGGGGGCGGCACCCGGAACCATTCTTTAAACTTGGGGCACGTCACACTCATTTTGAAGGCGTAACAGGTCCAGGGTCAGTGTCGTCGAAAACAGACTTACTGGACCCAAGTGTCCGCATCTGACAGCCAACCTGAGTAAGTAAGCTTCAGCTTACGTAGGCTGACCGGTACCTAGAACCATTGTGAATCGCAACCAGTGAGTGTGATGGTTGCAATGGTGATCTGAGGCTGCCTCCCATTCCCTAGATGCAGTGCCTGGATCTCATGAGCGCAAACAGAAGGTGTCGATGTCCTTCAGACGCCATCTGCTGCATTTGAATTTTAATTACACGGAATTGCAAATGCCGCTTCCTTGCGGTTGTGCAATTCCATCCAAACATGAAGTAGGCCCTACAGTATATCATGAGTGATCAAAATATTGCAGATACATTTACTCAAGGATTTACATCACAAGCTCTAAGTACATTTCATGAAAATTGTGGACTGCAATGTGATGATTAATGATGTTTTGTTATTGTCATTGCTTGACGCTTTTATTTATTTTGTTATATGAAGTTTTGAGAAGATTTGAGATAATTAGAACTCATAACAAGAGACATCTCTAAGCGAAGGGGGGTGTAGACATGTAGTTAAGTGGTTAAATGCTACAAGCTGTCTCTAGGTGTTATTGTGCATGACTCATCAGCCACAATAACATCACACATCTGTGTTAATGTACATGACGCATCAGCTACAATTATATGACATATCTGAATCACCAGTCTTAATGGTCAGGCAGATTAGACTGCAGGTGGAAGTTGTTTACTAGGCTCTATAAAAGGGTCTGCATATGCTCAAGCCTGTCACTGTCTTAATGGAGCATCACAGTGCTGTACGGCTGTACAGTACTTAGCCCAGGAGAGACTTATACCTTATCATATTGGCTGCTGTTTATCTTTTATCACCCATATCCTGTTATATTCAATAAAACCTACTCTGGTTTGAAGTCAACAGGTGGACTAACCTCCTTGGTCACATCTGCTATGCACCTGCCAACTCGTAGGCATATAATATAACCGAGTTATAATGTTCTGAGATATAACATAAAGCAACCAAATCATAATATTGTAAGATATAACATGATATAGCTGAATATATAACCAAAATATAACGTTCTGAGATATAAAATATTATAATATTATAAAATATTATAAATAAAATAGAACTAAGTTATAATGTAATGCCAGTGCTTATCACCCTTGCAGTGTGTTACACGCAGAAGGTAACCTAGGGCTCTGCTGCCATGCAGTGGTGTCACCTGGTATTGCAGCTAAGAGGATGGCTTTGCATTACAAATTGCAGACAGTGCTTGTAAACATGTTACTTTCCTGAAGGTTTCCATCACTCTGACTGCAAGGTGACCCTCACTGTCCTGCAAGAAGCATAATGTGTCTTGTCTCATCAGTAATACAAATACAGTATCTGTTCCTTCCATCCTTGGGGTTTATTTACTAACGGTGGATTTTTATCGATTTTAAATCAATCTAAATCGATATTGAGTTTAAGGGGCTATAACACACATGTACTAACACGTGATTTTCGATATTAGTTTATTAATGTTGCTAGAGCAAGACCATCATCGATCCTACAGTAGCTCATCAGCCTCATGTCAGCAGTACCATCAGCCGCCTTCTTTCTGACTATATTCCCCATTTTTTGTTTTACTTGCAATTACACCGTATAGTTAAGTATACATGCACAGTGGTGCCCAGAGGGGGAGGGAGGGGTACTAATTACTTGGGCCTGGGCTGCTGGAGGGGCCCAGATTCACTGCCCATCCTCCCGAGTATACCTATACTTAAAGCCGGCCGCATCTTCCCAGGAAGATGGCGCCGGTACATTGAGAGCAAATTGTGTCAGTCTTTATTCTCTAGTGCACATGCGCCATCTTCCAAAATATCACTGGGAAAATGGAGCCACTCATAGAGGGATACGCTAACCGCAAACAAGGTAGGAAGTGGGACCACTCCCCCACACCCCTTCCTACCCCCCCCCCCCTCTTGCATTAAAATGGCCCCCCCTGTGGATCGCGCGTACTGGTGGGGAGGAGCTACAGTTCAGTCAATATAAGTTTTCTTGACTACATTTTCCTACGTCTGTTGCCAAACTTTTTGTAGAAGCAAGCCATACCCTGCGTGTGTGTAGATGTATGCCCATCAGATATGTCCTCCCAATACGCAGATGAGGAGGTGGATGTACATTGGTGATACCAAAAAAATACCCTGGACTCATCTACTGAATGCCTTATCCCAGTGGCATTTTAAGAGAGGAGGGGGCCCAGGTGAAGACTCCCTGTAGGCTCCCCCCCCCCCTTCCTCCCGACATTGTAGGCTCCAGCATTGTTTCGGAGTCTGCTGCCTATGCGCAGGTCTCCGGAAACATGGCGCCTGTCATGGTCTGGAGACAAATTTTCTACTACACATGCACGGCGCCCATTTTGGAAGTGATTTTTTCCGCAGCTGCTGTGGCTACAGCGGCCATTGTGTGACTCCGGAAAGGTAAGTATAAAACAACATAGGTGCAGTGTATGCGGTGTGGCCCCCACCTGGACCCAGGGACCGTGTGCACCGCACACACTGCACCCATGACAGAGACGCCAATGCGTTTATCCCCTATGGTACTGAATGAGGAGCTCGACATTTCATACTATTTGTGAATTCTAATCAGATGGACACGACGGCTTGTTTATTTATTTTATGTATTTTTTATCATATATGTTTGTGTTTTATGTGTTTTTTTAATCATTTTAGATTGTTCGTTATTTTTCTGTAATGTGGGGTATGTTAAAGCGTTAGCTCTTTATATTGATTATACACGTTTCTATGGTGATACAGATGTGCCCTTTACACTGTGGCTTCAGTAGAGCCAAACAACTCGTCTCAGGTCCCGGGCGACTCGGCGGCGCAAAGCGTCATTCTCGCTCAACATATGCATCTAATTCACATAAACAAGTGGAAGCAACAGAACTGCACAGCTAGCATACGCAGACTACTGGGGCGTGTGTACATCTGTGGGGGTCATTCAGATCTGATCGCTGCTGTGCGTTCTCGCACAGCGGGAGATCAGGTACTAACTGCGTATGCACTGCAATGCGCACGCGCGTCGGCCATCAACAACGGGCATCGCTGGTCAGCGACAGGATGGTGCGAAAAATCAGTTCACATGGACGTTTGCAAGGTGAGTGACAGGAAGAGGCCGTTTGTGGGTGGTAACTGAACGTTTACTGGGAGTATCTGGAAAAACGCAGGCGTGCTCAAGCGTTTTCAGGGAGGGTGTCTGACGTCAGCTCCGGCCCCGATCAGTCTGATTGATTGCACTGGAGGAGTAAGTCCTGGGCTGCACAGAGACTGCACAAAGTGGATTTTAGCAGCTCAGCTACACATGCGGTCGCACACTTGCACAGAATTTACACTCCCCCTGGTGGCGGTGACTATCTGATCGCAGGACAGTACAATTAGCAGCCCAGTGATTAGATCTGAATGACCCCCTATGTGCGATTGAGTCTGAATCTGTGTATGAGGGGCTCCAATGCAGCAGCCGCGGCTTTTTCTCACCCCAAGTTCCGTCGTGTTCCATCTCTCAGCCAGGCCATGCACCCTTTTGCGAGCCCAGCACTCCAGCAACTGCCTCCAGCCTTTCCCAGCGCTAAATGGGTGCGCATGCTTATGGCATTCATTCCCCGCTACTCTGCTATGCAAACCAACTGTGACTGTGTGTCCCCAACCTTCCCTCCTGCACCGCGTGAGACGCCGCGGCCGCATTGCCAAAAACGCGGGACTGTCCCACTGATATCGGGACAATTGAGAGGTATGCATATGGGTTATCTTTGCATAGTCCTGCTGGGACCGCGTTCACTGCAACCATAATTTTTAGTAGGTATATGAATATTGATGTTACTCATTAATATAATTTTGTCCCATTTTTGGCTCTGTGGTCCTGATAAAGATGTTAATTTATGTTCCTTTATAACTTCATCCATTGAGTCAAATAGCTATTGCGGTGATGTAAGAATGCTGCTGCCAAAATCAGCTGAACATTAATAAATTGATTGCAACCTATTAAGTTCATCCTTCTCATTAGGAATATTTTTCATGGTATTTGTGATTTTTATTTGAATATTATCCTTCGTTATCTTAATTTTCTGTGTGTAATGCAAATGTTACTATGGTTGACTTTAAAAAATAATTTTATAGTTTCAAGCTTCTTATTTACAACATCTATATTATATAGTAGAACACAGGTAGAAATATAGATACATAAAATAATGTAAAGGTGTCAGGTCTGGAGGTGGCACTAGTGGGTCAGCGGAAGGAGCCATATGCAAGAAACTGTGTGGTTTTAAATAGTTCATACGCATGTGTGGTAATTTGTGAATAAGGCTGGAGGCATCACTGATGGCTATGATGATATGGATATTAACTGCAGCAGGAGGAGACTGATCCTATGGTTGGTAGTATCGAATAGGAATCGATTGTTTGGAGTATCGGATTGGGAGCGAGAGTTTGAAATATCGAACTGGAACTTGACTGAAAATATCGGACTAGAAGCAATGACTTGGAATATCGGACTGAAAGCGATGACTTGGAATATCGGACTGGAAGCGATGACTTGGAATATCGGACTGGAAGCGATGACTTGGAATATCGGACTGGAAGCAATGACTTGGAATATCGGACTGGAAGCGGAAAGCGATGACTTGGAATATCAGACTGGAAGCGATGACTTGGAATATCGGACTGGAAGCGATTACTTGGAATATCAGACTGGCATCGATGACTTGGACTATCGGACTGGAAGCATTGACTTGGAATATCGGACTGGAAGCGAAGACTTGGACTATCGGACTGGCAGCGATGACTTGGAATATCGGATGGAAGCAATGACTTGGAATATCGGACTGAAAGCAATGACTTGGAATATCGGACTGGAAGCGATGACTTGGAATATCGGACTGGAAGTGATGACTTGGAATATCAGACTGGAAGTGATGACTTGGACTATCGGACTGGAAGCAATGACTTGGAATATTGGACTAGAAGCGATGACTTGGACTATCGGACTGGCAGCGATGACTTGGACTATTGGACTGGCAGCGATGACTTGGAATATCGAACTAGAAGCAATGACTTGGAATATTAGACTGTAACCAATGTCTTGGAATATTAGACTGGAACCGATGTCTAGGAATATCGGACTGTAAGCGATTACTTAGAATATGGGACTGGCAGCGATGAATTGGACTATCGGACTGGAAGCGATGACTTGGAATATCGGACTGGAAGTGATGACTTGGACTATCGGACTGGAAGTGATGACTTGGACTATCGGACTGGAAGCGATGACTTGGAGTATCGAACTAGAAGCGATGACTTGGAGTATCAAACTAGAAGCAATGACTTGGAATATTAGACTGTAACCGATATCTTGGAATATTAGACTGGAACCGATGTCTTGGAATATCGGACTGGAACCCATGACTTGGAATATCGGACTGGAACCCATGACTTGGAATATCGGAGTGGAAGCGTTGACTTGGAATATCGGACTGGAAGCGAAGACTTGAACTATCGGACTGGCAGCGATGACTTGGAATATCGGACTGGAAGCGATGACTTGGAATATCGGACTGAAAGCAATGACTTGGAATATCGGACTGGCAGCGATGACTTGGAATATCGGACTGGAAGCAATGACTTGGAATATCGGACTGGCAGCGATGACTTGGAATATCGAACTAGAAGCGATGACTTGGAATATTAGACTGTAACCGATGTCTTGGAATATTAGACTGGAACCAATGTCTTGGAATATCGGACTGTAAGCGATTACTTAGAATATCGGACTGGCAGCGATGACTTGGACTATCGGACTGGAAGCGATGACTTGGAATATCGGACTGGAAGTGATGACTTGGAATATCAGACTGAAAGCGATGACTTGGAATATCGGACTGGCAGCGATGACTTGGAATATCGGACTGGCAGCGATGACTTGGACTATCGAACTAGAAGCAATGACTTGGAATATTAGACTGTAACCGATGTCTTGGAATATTAGACTGGAACCGATGTCTTGGAATATTGGATTGTAAGCGATTACTTAGAATATCGGACTGGCAGCAATGACTTGGACTATCGGAATGGAAGCGATGATTTGGAATATCGGACTGGAGGTGATGACTTGGACTACCGGACTGGAAGCGATGACTTGGAACATCGGACTAGAAGCGATGACTTGGAATATCGGACTGGAAGTGATGACTTGGACTATCGGACTGGAAGCGATGACTTGGAACATCGGACTAGAAGCGATGACTTGGAACATCGGACTAGAAGCGATGACTTGGACTATCGGACTGGAAGTGATGACTTGGACTATCGGACTGGCAGCAATGACTTGGAATATCAGGCTGGCAGCGATGACTTTGAATATCGGGCTGGCAGCAGTGACTTGGAATATCGGACTGGAAGCGATGACTTGGAATATCGAACTAGAAGCGATGACTTGGAATATTAGACTGTAACCGATGTCTTGGAATATATGGTTTGACCTTCACTTGCACTCACCACCCTTCACAAATTAATTTTTTGGATGTTACGGTGGAGGTGGTAGAGGAAACTGTCACAGTGTCCCCATTCAAGAAACCAGTAGATGTATGTAATTATATACCTTATTCTAGTAATCATAATAAGAGTTGGCTCAGGAATGTACCTAAGAGCCAAGTACACAGAATTAGAAGAAATTGCACATCTGACATAAAATATCAAGAACAGATAACAGATTTAGTAGAAATGTTTAAAAATTGTGAATATCCACAAATAGTACTTGATGAAGCTCTGGAATATGCTTCAAAGTTAGATAGAATAGATACCCTTTTCCCTGAAAAGAACAAATCCCTTATAGGGTTAGAGACACAAAGCCATGTTCATGTTTATGATACTATGGAGAATCCACAGATCACACATAGTAATTCAATCAAGAACATCAGCTATGGTCACAATAATGGTAGGAAGAAACTAAATACTAAGGAAGATATGAAGGATTATGATAACTCTAAAAACACTGATTATGGTCTAGTATTTAAATCCAAGTTTAATATAGCTGCAAATAAAATTAGAACTATTATTAAGACAAACTAGAGATTACTATTTACTGACCCAAATCTTAAGGAACATCTTGCTGAAACCCCTTCGATAGTTTTTAAAAAGGCAAAGAATTTGAAAAATATCTTGTCCCCTAGTTTTTTTGGAGGGAGTTCCAAAAAACGGGTCTCTAAATGCACACAAAGGATACCGATTGGACCTGAGGTTTTGGGGGTTTTCAGGTGCAATCATGTTAGGTGCACTACTTGTGCATTTGTCATGAACAAAACCAAAAATGTATGTGCAACATCATCTAAGAAAATATATTCTATTGAGTCATTCATCAATTGCAGCACACAATATGTGATTTATCTGTTGGTATGTCCGTGCAAACTGTATTATGTAGGTAGGACAATACGACCCCTCAAAATGAGGTTTATGGAACACAGAAGGAATATTCTCAACAAATGTACCAATCATAGTGTTCCACGGCATATTTTAGATTCGCATGGGGGGCATCCAGCGGGGCTCCAGCTGGTCGGACTGGAACATGTCCCAGTCACCAGCCGGGGCGGTGACCGCTATAGAGTCCTGTGCAGACAAGAGGCGGCTTGGATTCTAAAACTACAGACACTCAACCCTCAGGGTCTCAATGAAACGATAGATTTGGAGTTCATTTAAGATCAGGGACCATAAGGATTAAATTCAGCCTAGGGTATGCTTTATGAAAATGCACCCCAGGGCTGTTTTACCTTCAGTGGCTCGTTGTGATCTGTGTTAGCATTGTTTGTTGCCACTGTTGTCGTCAGTATCATTGGTAATTCCCTTGGAGGGTGGTTCCAGTCTTGGTGCTTCCCTATCCTGTATTTCTATGTATAATTATTCATTCAATTTTTTATTATTATTCTTTTTCTGTATGTTAGTCGCATTTAAGTATTCAATTATGCCATCTTTCCATGTACACATGAGGTCTGTGGACCTAGCATTTTCTATCCCTCTAGAAATAGTACACTTCTTTGTGTACCTCCCTTTTTGTTGTAGGGACAGTATTACAGCATTTCCTTTTTATTATTTTTAACTAGAGCACTCAGGGAACGTAACAGCAAATTAGAATGGGTTGATAGTTTAGAACAAATATAAGCTTATCCCTAAGTAAGAATCTCCTCAAGAAGATATATTTAAATATTGAAACATAGTGGTCAGCTTGAAACCTCATATTCCCAGTTTCATGTTTTTTATATTTATTCTTTTGGATATTGTTATAGGATGCATTTATTGTTATTTTGATATAAAAAAAGATAAAATAATAATAATACAATAAAAAAACTCTGCATTGCCTTAAGAAATATGCATATATGTATGTATATATGCACATGTGTTTGCTCTATGTACATATATATTTTTTAGAAGGCTTTATTCATATATCTGCTACACAAGAAAAAGTTTTCTTTTTAGATGTAGTATGAAATCACCTATACTGAATGCTTTTCATTATAGCTATGGTTCTGATCTAATTATCTATAATCAGTATCACCTGTGCATCAGGTATAAGTATCTGACACTCCTACTTCCTGTCATACCTGCCTTTTGGAAAAAGACGCCCTGCTGGCGTTGAAACGCGTTAAGGATACAGGCAGAGCTGGCCCTAACCAATATGATGCCCTAGGCAAGATTTTGGCTAGTGCCCCCTAGCACCGCCGCTAGTTCTACAGGAGATGATGGTATGAGTCAGCTGGTAGCTCTGCTAACGTCGGGCGCCTTTTGTTTATAAAAATGCATCTTATTTGCATTACTATGTGGCTAGGATGCACATGCAGCTTCTGCTGATTAAAATGATATGTAGCATGCCTATATACTGTGTGAGACTGTGGCTGTATCTGCATATGAATTGCTACATTACAATGGTTTCCAGGACTACACTGCAACGTAGCATTTTGTATGCAGATACAGCCGCAGTCACACACAGAATATAGGCATGCCGCATATCATTTTAATCAGCAGAAGCTGCTGGTGCCCCTAAGCATACCAAATGCCCTAGGCAATTGCCTGGTTTGCCTATGCCTAAGGCCGGCTCTGGATACAGGTTGTTCTCCCTAACATTCGTGTATACCCCTGAGAACATTCTACTACAAGGGATCAGCTGCATTACGAGTGCTGCCACCTCGGCTGTTCATTATTCAGTTCACAGCCAGACGCCGGCACATCGGAGCCATTTCATCACGTTGGCTGTGCACCTCAGCAAAGCTCACCTGGAGCTCTGTGTAGAAACACAGCTACTACACTGTTACTGCCAGCGTGTCTGACTGCAGCTTACAAATACCGCAGACCTTCTGTAACTCCATCATCACCTCGCCCTCTTACAGGTGAATTACAGAGAGGCTTCACCTGAGTTGCCCGTGGGAGACCCATCATACCGCCATCGGTGAGAGCTTATCGACATCAGGTCGCACAGGTAACATCTCGCCGCCTGGGAAGCACAGCCACCAGCCACCAGCGTGTACGGCTGCATTCCATCTTAGCCCGGCGGCTCTCCCGTACCCATGCAGGGGCACAGCGGCTGACTTAAATAACATCACTCCGGGCTCTCTCTGCCGCAATTATCACAGCGGGTAATTGTGTATTTGCACAGTCTATCTCCACACCACTTGGACACCATTCATTCATTTAAGGTTCCTCATTATTCTAAGATCATCGGAACCGTTACGTGCTGCTACAATATAGGACTTTTTTGGGGGATTTTTCTTTCACGGATCAAGTGAGTCATACTCTTCTGTACACAGATCTGTAGTTTATTTTTATAGTTCCATATCAATGTCATAATTTCTATTTTAATCAAATATCTGTAGTTCGTATCAAACAGCATTGGGCATTTTTTGGATAGAAAGCATTTATTAACTAATTATCAAGGTTCAGGGGTATTATATTGAGCAGATTTTATGTTATATTGAATTGTTTTTATTATACTCCCGGGAGAATTGTTGTTAACATTTTTAATACAATAAATCTTCGTACTTTTTGATTGTCAAGCGCAACTTGGTTTTTGTTGTCTATAGTGTATTCTTTAGGGATTGGCTTTTCCCTTTTCCAGTTGCTGCCGACAATCATTTACACCCCCACTCACTGAGCGCACAGCTTACTTTTTTTGTCTTAGAATATTAGACTGGAACCGATGTCTTGGAATATCGGACTGTAAGCGATTACTTGGAATATCGGACTGGCAGTGATGACTTGGACTATCGGACTGGAAGCGATGACTTGGAATATCGGACTGGAAGTGATGACTTGGAATAGCGGACTGGAAGTGATGTCTTGGAATATCGGACTGGAACCGATGTCTTGGAATATTGGACTGGAACCGATGAATTGGAATATCGGACAGGAAACGATGACTTGAATATCAGACTGGCAGCGATGACTTGGAATTTCGGACTAGGGCACTCATTCCGAGTTGATCGCTAGCTGCCGTTGTTCGCTGCGTAGCGATAATTTAAATAATGGCAAAACTGCACATGCGTATGCACCGCAATGCGCACTCGCGGCGTACGGGTACAAAGAGCATTGTGGTTTTGCACAGGTTCTAGCGACGCTTTCAGTCGCACTGGCGAACGCAGGGAGATTGACAGGAAGTGGGAGTTTCTGGGTGGCAACTGACCGTTTTCTGGGAGTGTTTGGAAAAACGCAGGCGTGGCCGGGCGTTTGCTGGGCGGCTATCTGACGTCATTACCGTGTCACTCGTCACAGCAATCATCGCACAGAATAAGTAACTACAGGGCTGGTCTTGTTCTGCACAAAATGTGTTTGCAGGCGCTCGGCTGCACAGGCGTTCGCACTCCTGCAAAGTGAAAATACACTCCCCGCGGGCGGTGACTATGCGTTTGCACGGCTGCTAAAAGTAGCTAGCGAGCGATCAACTCAGAATGAGGGCCTAGAAGCGATGACTTGGAATATTAGACTGGAACCGATGTCTTAGAATATCGGACTGGAAGCAATGTCTTGGAATATCGGACTAGAAGCAATGACTTGGAATATTGGACTGGAAGTGATGACTTGGACTATCGGACTGACAGCGATGACTTGGAATATCGGACTGGAAGTGATGACTTGGAATATCGGACTGGAAGCGATGACTTGGAATATCGGACTGGAATCGATGACTTGGACTATCGGACTGGCAGCAATGACTTGGACTATCGGACTGGAAGCGATGTCTTGGAATATTGGACTGGAAGCGATGACTTGGAAGTATTGCAGAGTGCGGACACACTGAGATATACAATAGAACCAAGGTCTTAGTGAAATTGTGTTAGACAGTACAACAGGGAATTGAAGACTCCTAGCAGGCGTGGTCTGAACCCAGAGTATCTTCAGCGCAGATGGAATGCACATGGGAGCTGGTGATATACTGAAGCAAGCAAGTACTGAGTACTGAGAACCTGCTGCAATCACTGAATGCTCACACCTGTTTGGCATTGCAGGCTGAAAGTTAACTCAGGGAGAGTTGGCTGAAGCTAAGTACACACTATACAATTATTGGGTCGACCAAAAATATCTGCCGGTGTGTACCTGGCTTTAGAAACAGGTGCAGGCTGAGATCAACAGTTCCACAGCTCAGAGGCAGACTTAGGAAGCTAGAATGCTGTTAGACCGCAAGTCTGGAGCCAGGAGACATAGCTCTAGTAAGCGATGTTGTTCAAGGCTCTGATTACTTGCCTGAGCTTCCCTTTATCCCCCCTGGGCAGCAATGATTGGAGAGCAGCATCAGCTGACCGCTGTGAAGGCAGTGGTTGGAGAATCTGAAGTCAGCTGATCGCATGCGTCATGGTGGCATCCAGTGTCTGGAATGGAGGGAAAACATCAGGGTTCACGCAAAGGAATACACTAAGGACAGTGGAGAATACGGGGAGACTGACAGACATCTTGAACATCTGACCTCCGCAGATTAGTAATCCATCATGCTGGTAAGAATCGTTGAGCAGAATACAGATTACTGACAGCAAATGCACTGCATCTTTCTGTTTGTGCGATTAAAGAAGGTAGATTTCCAGGGGGGCACTGAAAATTTATTTTTTTTTTAAAAAGGGGCGGCAGGAATTAGGTCGATGTTGCACTGCGTACAGATACCTTGTGCACAAAGGCGAACTTGCGTTTCGAGGTGTACAGGAGATGCGCAGTCACAGGTGTTGTGGGCAAAGAGGGCATCCCTGGGCGGTGGCATAGTGTAATAGGCTCTGTATCTGTATATTGGACTGGTAATTACTAGGTTCTGCTCTTTGATATTAGGCTAGCGAGCAATTGATGGATGGTATCTGCTGTTATCTCTCCCAATGTGTGCTCTTCACAATAGGGCTTATTCTTCAATACTGTCTCCATTTGGATTTTCTTTACCTTGTTCCCTTCAAAAAACAAGTATAACAGTTAAAATAAATAAAATGCTAAAAAGACATTCAGACCAGCCTGACATGTAAAATATATTACTCAGAAACTGATGATAATTCACAAAACGCGTCGTGTTACTACTGCAAAGTCCTGAATTTACCACCGGGAAGCGTTTTATCCTGTTATTTTTATGTTTAAGTAACAACCAGGTACAGCGCAAGGTTTCTCAGCACCCTAGGCAAACTGTCTGCCTACTGCCCCTACCACCTTCCCCACACACACCAATACCCACTTTCCAGCCCCCCAGGTGTAAAGTTGGTTTCTTAGACATCTCATTGACGCCGCTGTCAAATAGGGAAACACCCCCTCCCAAAACATATGCAAAAACTATGCGCAATATTTTGGGGGGATCCCCAGGCAGGTTGTGGAGAGCTGAGAGATCTCAGGCAGAACTCACCCCAGTGGTAGCAGACGCTGGGACCCCCAGGCAGGCTGTAGTGTAGGCGGGACATAGCAGATATATAGAAATATAGAAATATAGATATATAGTATATGGAGCTGGGGCAGCGGCGCTGGACCCTCCCAAAGGTGCTGCTGCTGGTGGTGGCTGGCTGTCAACTGCAGTCATTTGTCCCAGCAGTGGCTGGCAAACTGTGACCCTATGGTGTGGCGCACCATTCGGCTGTTCTTATTGAACGGCCCTTGAACCGGCGTTGGGACTGATATAGCACTGTTTTCCTCGGAGGGGAGGGGAGGGGAGAATCGGGTCCTGGTGAAGAAGAAGAATTTCTTCATTTTTCCACCAGGTCCCCTCAGGTCCCGGCGTCCACAGGCAGCTGCCTAATGGAAGCGCAGACCGTGGTAACAACACCTATAACAAGTGTCACGTACACACACATTGAATGTTACTGTATCTCAGTGAGGAAAAGCAATGACCTCAGGAGGCCGCAAGGACTGTCTGCACTATGTGCAATTAGAACGCTGAGAGTTTTTAGAAATTTAGACATCTCAATAAAAATGGTGACTACTGGACACACAAATTAGCTTCAGACAGTAAAGCCGCTAATAGACTTCTCGGTCCAGCCGCTGTCCTAATTGTTGGGTGGCAGTCTCTGTCATATTTGTCTATACTGTACATGTACAATTCTCGGGAACTGTGCGACTGGACGATGATCACAAACACAATTGGATGCAGCTATTATCCAGCCACAGTTCTGTATATCCCAACCTCCAGCTGGTGGTTGCCTGTCTGATGTAGTGGCGGGATTGTTGGGCTTTCTGGGTCCATTGGAAATCTGCTGCATGCAGGCGTGTGGAAGGGAAAGTATATCACTTCCCGAATATCTTGTTTCGCTGGGCAGAAAAATGTGTCTTGAGGAGTCCAATGGGACATCATTAATAAGTACCTCTGCACAACATTAAGGGACTATAAAGACACAACGGCCTACAGCATTAATAAATCACAGATTGTCATATCAAAGTACCCGGATCTGGGAGCTAACCCACAGCGCGTGACACAATGACCCTATTGCCCCTTTATAGCACTCTATCAGTATACAGTACCAGACAAAGGTTTGGACACACCTTCTCATGCAATGGTTTTTATTTATTTTAATTATTTTCTACATTGTAGATTAATACTGAAGACATCAAAACTATGAAAGAACACATATGGAATTATGTTGTAAACAAAAAAGTGTTAAACAAATCAAAATATGTTTACAACATAATTCCATATGTGTTCTTTCATAGGTTTGATGTCTTCAGTATTAATCTACAATATAGAAAATAATTAAAATAAATAAAAACCATTGAACGAGAAGGTGTGTCCCAACTTTTGACTGGTACTGTATATTGGTCTCACAACATTACTGGCTGCTATTTAATTAATCATCTTCATTGTAAAAGACAAGTGTACTAACTCCGATTAACAAATAAGAATTTTTCTATGGTGTAAAATACACACTGTGGTTTTGTGTGCCCTGCTTTGTGTTTCTATTTTGTTCTTCGTAGAACCTCTAAATGATCCATCTGCCCCCTGTCCTCCCACTCATCAGGGCCAAGCAACAGCAGTGGCCTTCCTTTGTCTCTATCTGATGTGTCACACATTGGACTTCCAGACCCCATTAGCTGATACAGTGATGCAGATGTCCCTGAGTCTTTTATTATCAGCCAGGTGGTTGGGATATATCTAGGATCATCTCTACATTGGCAGAGCATGGGTGCCACCATCTTAATTCCTATCAGCTGACTCGCTCTAAGACCAGCTGACCCAGGGGGCCTATCAGGGGATTGGGTACCCTATATAAGGTTGTTCCATTGATAGGTCTTGTGCCAGAACATCTTCATCACTGTGACCTGCTACTGGCTCTCCGCCTCTATTTCTTGGTGTGTTACAGTTCTAGGCAGTGCATTCCTGCCTGCTAGTGCCAGCAGACATTCTACGCTGTACACTTTATCCTTTAAATGAAGGAAATCAGTGGCAGCACAAAGCGGTATAGGGCCCCCGCATAACTATTATATATGACCAACTTAACCCCTCTTCCTGTTCCTGCCTAACGGACTGTAAACACACAACATATTCATTATTCCAGTAGTGCTCATCTAATATTACATATGTGAATTATAACATTGGCGTACACATTAAACCAGCAATGCCCCCACACGGAACACAGCAGCAGTGCTTATAGTCATGCAATTCCCCTATATACTGCCCATTATTACTAGCTCACCCCATGACACACCTGTCTGCATGCAACGTACCCAAAATTATAATCCACTTCACCAGCGAGAAAAGGAAAAACTCACCTGGAACTAAATCAGTGAGAACATATTCTTTATAGTCACAGCTCCACCTGCTGGTGCCTCAGTCTGGGGCCCGTTACAGCCAGCTTTCAAAAGAGGGAGGTAGAATTTTTGCATTTCTAGTGAATTCTGGAACAACCAACTTGAGCCCATAGAGTAGAACTGAACTAGACTGAGCTTTGTTTTCAGGATCACCTGGGGGTGAACTAATAACTGTGGGGGCCATCAATATAGGGACCTTTATCATCCTCTGGACCTCTGCACAATTGTAAAACTTGGCCACATCACAATGGGAATTTTGAAGCGCTAGGACACCCTTATTCTTTTCCCTTGTAAGCACAGATTCATTGAGACATGCCCCAGTCCAGGTATGTGCAGCACCCACTTGGGCAGCGTCCTGCTTTCTGATCCATGTGACATAGTTGCTCACAGTTAGGATGGTGGAACTAAGTCTTCAAATTAGTATAGTCCAGCATAAATCAGGACAGTTGGGTAGATAAGTGTTTATGATTGGGCACATGGCTGTAATAATCCAAGGTATAATCAAGATAGACCTGGTTACCCGGTGAAGAAAGTCCAGATGAGTAGGTCACCCAGAGAAGGCTGGCTAGATAGATAGATTAGGTCACCCAGAGAAGGATGGCCAGATAGATTAGGTCATCCAGAGAAAGATGGCCACATAGATTAGGTCACTAAGAGAAGGATGCACAGATAGAGTAGGTCACCCAGAGAAGGCTGGCCAGATAGAGTAGGTCACCCAGGAAAGGATGGCAATATAGATTAGGTCACCCAGAGCAGGATGCCCAAATAGAGTAGGGCACCCAGTGAAGGATGCCCAGATAGATTAGGTTACCCAGTGAAGGGTGCCCAGATAGAATAGGTTACCCAGTGAAGGGTGCCCAGATAGAATAGGTTACCCTGTGAAGCATGACCAGAAAGATTAGATCACCCAGAGAAGGATGCCCAGATAGAGTAGGTCACCCAGGAAAGGATGGCCATATAGATTAGGTCACCCAGAGAAGGATGCCCAAATATAGTAGGACAGCCAGAGAAGGATGCCCAGATAGATTAGGTTACCCAGTGAAGGGTGCCCAGATAGAATAGGTTACCCAGTGAAGCATGACCAGAAAGATTAGGTCACCCAGTGAAGGATGCCTAGATAGGTTAGGTCAAACAGAGAAGGCTTCCCAGATAGATCATTTCACCCAGTGAAGAATGGCCAAATAGATTAGGTCACCCAGGGAAGGATGGCCATATGGATTAAGTCACCCAGAGAAGGATGCCCAGATAGATTAGCTCCCCTAGTAAAGAATGGCAAGATAGATTATGTCACCCAGTGAAGGATGCCCTGATGGAGTACTGTATGTCACCCACTGAAGGATGCTCAGATTTGTATCTGGAAAAGGTTATAGGCACACTGTGAAGATCAGCAATCTGGGACTAAGAAATTATCCAAGCCTGATATGGGAATTAGACGTTTATTGCCAGACACATCTTGTGCGTCTAGGACTCCATAATATATGTATGCACCTGTGGATAGTGGGCAAGCCGATATATGTACACTCTACATTATTACATGTATTTATTCTCAACTACTTACCCAGCTTGTTCCAATTTCCATTCAACACTTCGAGGGCATGAACTCTGGTGATCAACTTTACATTTAAATATTCTCCCAAAGTCCTCCAATCTAACAGTATAGGTCACAGAGCTGGTGACATAAAAGAGTCCTCTATTGTCTGTGTTGGCTACCGTCTCTGTAGATGACAAAACTTCATTCTCCTTGCACCACGTAACTTGTAAGTGTTGCGGGTGAAATGAATGAATTCTGCAGGAAAGCTCCATCTGGTCCCCGTTGAGGTTGCTCTGTACTGGATCCAACACTGGTTCAGCTGCAGAAACCACAAAGCACAATGAGAAATGAAAGTTACAGCTTAAGAACACTATACATGTTTTTCAGGAACACCTTACATTTACGCTTTGCAAGATGTTCCTTCTGCCACTTTGACCATCAGTGGGATATGCTCATCACAATACCAGTTTATATGAGACATCTGGCCACCTCTGTTAACACAATTTAACATGTTTACGCTATTGGATCAATACACCTCAACCTGCCGGTTCTGTCTGCTGGCACGAGGTCAGCACTATTGTTAGGGTAGAACCCAGGGTTCCACCAGATGTTTGTCAACAGATCTACTGTTCTTCATGTTGCCATTATTGCATGGGTTACATACGAGGTGTGGCTATTAAATAACAAGACTGATGCTATAATTTATGTTTAATTATATTAAGTACATTTTAACTCCGTTCCCCTTTTATATACTCCCCTTCTGCATCCACATACCGCTGTATTCTTATTTTCCGCTGGTGAAAGACGCGCTGTAGCTCATTATCTATCAGCTGTCTCACAGCTCCATAGTTTCCTGTTGATCTCAGTAACTGATGCAAAAACGGGTTCCTCGGTCTGGCGAGTATGGAGGGTGCTCTAGCACTGCAATCTATTTCTTGGCCATAAACTGCTTCACAGAGAGAGCTGTGTGGGCTGCTGCGCTGTCCTGATGGAGGATGAAACCATCTTTCAACAACTCTGGTCTTTTTCTTCTGATTCGGTCTCGCAAAGTTTCTAGAACATTTTTATAGTAATGTTGGGTCACTGTTGCACCTTCTGGTACCCAGTCTGCCAAAATAACATACTTGAGATCAAAGAAAACAATTAACATGTCTTTGAATTTGGATTTGCTTGACGTTGTTTATTCATTCTTTGAGGGGTATTCAATTGAAGTCGGAAACTGCCGTCTTGTCGGAAAGACTGTTTTAGGTCGGAAGGGGTTCTGACCTATTCAATACTGCCCCCTTTTCTCTGACAAGTCTGGAAATCCGACTTGTCAGAAACCTGTTGAAAAGCACGCGGATCGGCGGCTTCAGCTGCCGATCCACATGTATTGTCGGAAGCGCGGCCAAACCCGACAGGTTTTAGCCCCGTTTCCGACAATGTGTCAATACGACTTTAAAAAAAGTTGGATTGGCACTGTTGGGAGCGGGCCAAACCCGGGCATTGAATACTCACATGTTGGATCCTTTCCGTCGGAAAGGATCCGACGTGAATTGAAGACACCCCTTAGTGATTATCTAAAAAACGCGAATCTGCTTGAATTTATTCCAAATTCGCTTTTGATTTTCTTTCTGCTCGGGAGTGAGGAGCCTTGGAACCATCTTAACACAAACTTTTGTCATGGTAAGATCTTGTTGCAAAACTTGCCTAATAGCTCCTTTGCCGATTTTAACTATTTCTGCTATTATTCGGATCAATTTGAACAATTTTTCTAAATTTTTTCCACATTTTCATTTGTTATTGATGTGCGAGGCCTCCCGGGACATTTATCATCTTTGACATCCTCACGACCGTCACTAAATCTTTTGTGCCGCTCAAACACACGTACATGTGACATACAACCTGCCCCGTAAGCCACGGTTAGTGTACAGAAAGATTCAGTGGACGTTTTGTTCAATTTAACAAAAAATTTAAGTTGACACGTTGCTGTCATTTTGAACTAAGCACTTTTATGACGTACAGAAAAAAAAAAAACTTCTTCGGACGCTGTGTGACAGCAAACCATTTGTGCGAACGGGTGACACTGCAAAACCGTCTTGGGATAGTCCAAGGCTAATGTTCCCCCGGTCCCTTTTATCTCACGCAATATGGTTTATTTTTTACAAGTACAGTCTCGTTATTTAATAGCCACAACTTATATTGCGAGCTGCTTTGTCGTAATGGTGCGAATGCCAGTGCAGGGGGTGCAGCGCTATTGGGAAGTATGGGGGGGGGCTCATATCCTCCACACCCTGACTTGTTCTGACACTGCCTGTACCCCATCAGAAGAGCCAAGTGGGGGTTGAGGGAGGAAAAACTAAGGACTGGATTTAGTAAGGATTGCTAAGTAGCAGAATTTGCAATAATTTTGATCGCAGCCATCCCGATCACACCCACGCCACGCCCCCATTTGACTGGTGATGCCCCCATTTTCAGGCCGTCGCCCCTACAACGCTCCGTCCCCGCCTAGGAAATGGAGCGTTGTCACCCCCTCCCACCCTGCCTCTGATTGACAGGCAGAGGCGTTCGCATTTACTGCGGAGCGCCCACAGAAAATGCGGGGCATGCGCAGGACAGACTCTGCACATGTGCCGCATCCTCTTTGTAATTTTTGCGGTTGGATCGCGTTTTGCGATCCAACCTGAATGAAGGCCTAAACCTGTTCCATCCAAAATGTTGCTAAACATCTCTCAATGCAGAGTTCCACCCATGGTGCATGTAGCTGCAGTAGTAGAGGGAGATAAATATTTCAGGGTTGGCTTCCAGGGACAGGTAAACATAAGGGGTCTGGTTTGCAGCTGGGGTCTTGGTTGCCATAATGGGCGTAAAACCAACCTCTGGTTAGTGGCCTACTCTCCTAGAATGTCTGGTAGACCCCTGTATTATTGGGATCCCCGTCTGGAATCAGGCAGGTCTCTTTGAAGGCCATTTACCAGCATGCGCTGTGGGTGTGGCTTACACATAACGTTGCGAGCTGCGTCACTGACACTGTCTTACCTGTAACGTACATCTCCATGTCAGACTGTGCTGTGTGATTTGTTGCGAGATGTTTGACTCTGCAAATGTATTTCACTCCATGATCGTCCTTCACATCTATAATAAATCCCAATGTCGAGAACAAGCTGCAGGAAACCGTCTCGTTGTCGCTCTCGTTTTTTACTTCATATTTGGCTTCATATTTTTTGTCTCCTTCATACATCACAAGTGGTGCTTTGTGCATCAGCAAATCCTCTTTCACCCAGGTAACATGTATCTTTTCCGGGTAAAATTTCGTCATGCGGCAAGTAAGATTCACATGATCCCCGTGCCGCTGGTACTGTGGGGCGATGATGCTGGATAATATGGGAGGAGCTAGACGACAAAACACAACACATCGTCATTTTTAGGAACACGGACATAATACATATCACTAAACTTTGCAAGTTAAATGAAGGACGCGCAGTCGTAACGACAGTCTGAATTTTGAACCACCCAAATTATATCTCAGTGTGGCGGGATGTGCTAAGCGGAAAATGCGGTAAACCCCCTGTTTACCGCATTTTCCTAATGTACTATCCCCCGGCCGGCAGGTCAGCGCTGCTGCGGGGTTCTCCAGCTTTTGCTGGCGAAACCCCATAGAAGCCAATGGGCTTCTCTCCGCAGTGCTGTGTGAGGGATCCAATAGCATACCTCCCAGCATGCATCACGCCCGCCACCGTCACCCCGCACATGCGCAGTCTAACTCCCGGGGCCGAATCCCGGTAGTCAAGCTGCTGCTGCGCATCGCGGAGGACAGCTCTTATCGGAACAGCTGTCCTCCGCAATGCTAAGCGCATATGTAAGTCAATATGCGATCAGCATAGTGGCGCTAGGCGGCGATGTACATTAGTACATCCCGCCCATTATATTTACTTCTCATGCTCATCTCAAGCGTTCTGTTTAATCCACGGATGCCGCTGATCATATTGCGGGGAAAAATATATGTTTAGCCTGTGCAAACCTATTATAGAAGACACAATGGGGTAAATTTACTAAGGTGAGAGGTTTTTTTTTAGAGCTGGTGATGTTGCCCATAGCAACCAATTGGATTCTATCTATTATCTTCTAGAGGCAGCTGGATAAATGTTAAGTAGAATCTGGTTGTTATGAGCGACATCACCAGTTCTAAGAAACTCCCACCTTAGTAAATTTACCCCTATGTAACTAAAACTTAGAATGTTTTTTCTTTTTTTTTCTAACATTTAAGAAATGATTTCAAACTTCCAAGACTCAAGAACCCTCTGTTGTACAATGAAGCATCATATATTAAAAGCTAACAATATTCTTCTATTCAAATAGCGTCTAAATCACTTTTTTTTCTTATTCTCGTTTCAGAAGCACTTTTTATCCTACAGTAATTAATGATTGATGGCTGAATAACTAACTAATGATTCTAATATGTATAAGGTAGAGGTGTGGCTCATTGGGTCGACCTTAGGTCGGCAGTCGATAGATCAATCCCATATGGTTGGCATGGAAAAGGTCAAAATAGTTAAAAAGGTTGAGGGGTCATTAGGCCGACATGGGAAAGGACGTAATGGTCAAAAGGTCGACAGGGTCATTAGGTTGACCTTAGGTCGATGGTCAATAGGTCGACCCCATATGGTCGACATGGAAAATGTCGACATGTTTAAGCGGTCGACAGGGTCTATAGGTTGACATGAAAAAGGTAGACAATGGAAACGGTCAAAAAGTGCAAAAGGTCGACACATGAAAAGATCGCCAAGGAAAATGGTAGACACAAAAAAGGTCAACTTTTTAGTTTTTTTGGTGATTTAGTGTACCACGTCCTTGCATGGCTCGCTTCGCTCGCAGGTTACTATTCCCAGTCATAGAAGGAAGGTTATCCAACGCTCATGTATTTGAGTATTTAGATTGTCCTAAGGCTGCTACCTATTTTCAGAAGTACCTCAAGCTTCAATATAGATATAGTACAATACAGGGTTAGGTGCGCCAAATGGACAATTTCTTTTGGTGCAAAAAGGATGATGTTGTTATAATATCCTTACTATAAATCGACATGGTCGTTAGGTCAAGATATAAAAGGTCGACAGTGCGGGCTCCGGACATACCGTCCACCCCTGTGCTCTGACAGTTCACGGTGTCGTTCTTCTGAGCGCACCGTGGTTGCTGTGCGAATGGGGAAGAACGACACCGTGAACTGTCAGAGCACAGGGGTGGACGGTATGTCCGGAGCCCTCACTACCTGACTATTAGCAACCAGTAGGATCCCTTGCCGCACCGACCCTCCGGGGGTACCCCTTTTGTTTTGAACCTCTTCCAATTGGACATATCATAAACACTGACCTTAGGCTCTGGACATTCCAACAGGATTATAGGCACTACAGAGGTGGGACGCCACCGACCTGAGTGTCTCCACTCCTTTACAGCAACAGACTTGTTATATATCCAAAGCACACGGATATTTCTTTCTCTCCCCCCCCCCTCCAACATCCTTCACCATCCAGTCCCTTTCCCCAATCTCTAAATCACAACCCTTCATAGAACTGCATAAGTTCTTAGTGAGTGCAGTACATGAAGACATATTTTTAGCCTAAATAAAAGAAATTTTTGACATTTAAAACAATTAGTCCAAATATTATTATAACAACATCATCCTTTTTGCACCAAAAGAAATTGTCCATTTGGCGCACCTAACCCTGTATTGTACTATTCCCAGTCATAGTCCACGTAGATGGTACAGTATGAATAAGGTGGAAAAAAATGCAAAAAAAAAACGTCGCACGAACACCAGCAAATCTACTAAGTCTTGTGTTAAATAACTTAGCGCATGTGCGCTGCGTACCATGCGCATGCGCATTTAGCAACAAATCACAGCATAGCGAAAATCGGCAACAAGTGAACAACTCGGAATGACCCCCATTGTGTCAACCATTTGAACCTGTGGACATTTTGTACCTGTCTACCATATGCACTGTCGACCTTTTATATCTTGACCTAACGACCATGTCGATTTATAGTAAGGATACCATAAGGCAATTAGAGGAGACACCACCCATTTTTTTTCAGCACGTTATTGGCTCACAGCCATGAAACAAATGGGTAAATAATGGTCACCCTATAGAAATATACTTAGGAAATTATTCTAAAAATGAAAAATGTGTTGAAGTGGAATTCCTAGACGACCCCCCCCAAAAATAATATTTCCCAATATGCACCTATTTACGAAGGTGCGTTACTGTGTACTGTTCCAATGCCACCAGAGTTCCTTATTTGTCACCATCTTTGCTATAACAGCTGGTGTTATAATGAAAGACTCACTGGTCATCTCCAGATTGGACTACTGCAATCTCCTCCCTCAAAAATGCCTCTCTCCACTTCAAACTATCCTCAATACTGCAGCCCGTCTCATCTTCTTCACCAAACGTACTACATGTACATTCCCTCTCTTGCAGGACCTTCCCCCTTCCCATTCAGAATCCAATTCAAGCTTCTCACACTCACCTACAAGGCCCTCACCCACTTCTCTCCCATCTACATCTCTGACCTTGTCTCTCTTTACACTCCCACCCGTCCTCTTCGCTCTGCTAATGCACGCCGACTCTCCTGCCAACTGATTACCTCCTCCCACTCCTACCTACAAGATTTTGCATGCGCTGCTCCCTCTCTCTGGAATTCCCTACCTCTCCCCCTCAGACTCTCCACCTCTCTACAAAACTTCAAACGGGCTCTCAAGACGCACTTCTTCCCCAAACCCAGCCGTCTCTCCTCCTAACCCTCTTGTCTATGCTCACTGTCTACCCCGTCTGTGTCACTCTGGTCTGTTAGCCCCTCACCTTTTAGATTGTAAGCTCGCAAGAGCAGGGACTTCTTTCCTCATGTGCCTTTCCTTTTCTTACTTCCACTATCTTATACTCCTTACTCCCTTTGATTGCACCTAACCCCGGGTTTTCTATACCTGCCCTGTATTGTCTTGAACTGTAAGTGCTGTTTTCTTGTTTGCTCATTTGATTATGTACTGTGTAATGGGCGCTGCGGATCCCTTGTGGCACCATATAAATAAAGGATAATAATAATAATAATAATAACAAAGAGACCGCTGGCAGAAAAGTCAGACTTACCTCCGATCACCTTCAGTCGTACCTGTCTACATACAGGCTCTTTCAGTGAGGTGTGCTTCACTTCTACCTCGAGGAGCGCACCGTCATCTGTTCCAAAGGTGGGAGTGATATGTATAGAGCACTGACAGCTGAAATGTGAGAATAACTTTCCCTGTTTTGTCGATGACATAATAGTTTCCATGTACAATTGCAATGGTTTATTATTATTAATAGAACCACGTTCCAGGAGAGGTTCACTGACATTCCCAGTGTTGGGACTTGCTCTTACTGAGTTTATGGAATTCCAGGTATATATCTCCCTCCTGTTCATATCAGCGACTCTCTGGAGAAATATCCCTATGTCGAGAGCTTTTGGTCTGAAACCTGATATATGACAGGACAGAGTTGTCTTCTTCATATGGCTTAGTTCAATAAATTCAGTTGCCGCAATTGATGAAACCTCAGGTATTTCTGTCAAAGTCGGAAAAAAATTAATTAATTACAATTTTTCAAAGAACATCATTTTATTTATAATCCATATATAATGTATATAGAGAGAGCATGTTGTAGAATTTACAAGAAAACAGTACTGTCAGTAATATAAAATCTAGGCAAATAAATAGGATCCAGTCCGTAAGTATGCCGGTCGGGTTAGGTTCAGGCTGCGGCGGGAAGGGGTGTTAGGGTTAGGCACTAAGAAGAGGGACTTAGATTTAGGCACTAAGGTGGGAGGGTTAGGGTTAGACTGCAGGGAGGGATGGTTAGGGTTAGGCCCACCAGGGAGGGTTAAGACCCATACACACTGGGCGATTTTGAGCTCAAAGTAGTTCACTTTTGGCATTTTGAGCTAGTTTGAGCTCAAACTCGGCCAGTGTGTATGGACCTTCAGGGTTGGGCTGAAGGGGAAGGGAGAGATACGGTTAAGGGAGTACGGGGTTTAAGGTTAGAACACTTACCTAACAGGTATCGGGACCCTGCGTGTCCGGATACCGCTGTCGGTATTTTGGCTACCGCATCCCAAGCACCGGGACCCTGATACCATCCCAAATACAGGTAAAATTCAGAAAATTAGAATATTGTGCAAAAGTTCATTTATTTCAGTAATTCAACTTAAAAGTTGAAACTAATATATTATATAGACTCATTACATGCAAAGTGAGATATTTCAAGCCTTTATTTGTTATAATTTTGATGATTGTGGTGAGTTTCACCTGTAAATACAAGGGACTTATACTAATGGAAACAAACATACAGTACCATTGCAGGTGGGTGTAGTATGCTATGCCGGCGGTCGGGCTCCCGGCGACCAGCATACCGGCACCGGGAGCCCAACCGCCGGCATACCAACAGTGTGGCGAGCTCAAATGAGCCCCTTGTGGGCTCGCTGCGCTCGCCACGCTGCAGGCATGGTGGCGCGCTACGCACGCCACGCTATTTTATTCTCTCTCCAGGGGGATCGTGGACCCCCACGAGGGAGAATAAGTGTCGGTATGCCGGCTGTCGGGATTCCGGCGCCGGTATACTGTGCGCCGGGATCCCGACAGCCGGCATACTGAAGACCACCCTTGCAGGTTAGTGCATAACAGTGCAAAAAGGAGGTCATGCTTTTATTTATTGAATGCTCTCAATAAATGGTGCTTGAGAAGCTGCGACAGAAGTTGAGGAATGGTGCCTGAGAAGCTGTGACAGAAGCTGAGGGAGTGGTGCCTGAGAAGCTGTGACAGAAGCTGAGGGAGTGGTGCCTGAGAAGCTGTGACAGAAGCTGAGGGAGTGGTGCCTGAGAAGCTGTGACAGAAGCTGGGGAATGGTGCTTGAGAAGCTCTGACAGAAGTTGGGGAATGGTGCCTGAGAAGCTGTGACAGAAGCTGAGGGAGTGGTGCCTGAGAAGCTGTGACAGAAGCTGAGTGAGTTTTGCCTGAGAAGCTGTGACAGAAGCTGGTGAATGGTGCTTGAGAAGCTGTGACAGAAGCTGGTCAATGGTGCTTGAGAAGCTATGAAATTAAGTATGACCAGGCTGCGCAATCTCCAATAGTGGTTGAAGGTGACAGACACAGGTTGCCATCTGCAGGTATCTTCTTACTGCATTTACCCCAATGGCTGGTGAGTGTCTTGTGTATGGTGTGTGTGTGTGTGTGTGTGTGTGTGTGTGTGTGTGTGTGTGTGTGTGTGTGTGTGTCATCTAACAAATACCTTAACCTAAAATAAAAACATGGAGATATGAAACTGGTGGAAATGATCAGCTATGTATTGAACAATTACCAAGAAATAAAATCTGTATGGTGGCAGATAATGGATGGCCTGGTATCAGAGCAAGCCCGAACAATGGAAACTTCAACGGAAGACCACTCTAGGTGTTTTCATAAACAACTTGGAGCATCCAACTCTTGAGGAGCCCACCCAATGAAGTGGCGATTCTGCCCCCGGTAGGGTGGTACAGTCTTTGAATTCATAGCAATGAAGGTGTGTACGCTCAAACAAATTAACTGTACCCTAGGTTGCTGATCTGCTATTCCTAACCACCATAGCAAAGTTCTGCTAACAGAACCTGATCTAATAGCTCTAACCAAAGACTCCACATTTAAACAGAGGCCATCTTCCATTAAATGGACTTCTTCAAGCCCATACAGGAGACTATAACGGAACTGAATCAAAGGATGTTGTATAACAGTTCTCCCATGGGCTAACAATAACTGAAAAACAGCTAAATGTCTATGTAGCCTCATCAATAGCAATGCTACTACGCCTCAACACTACACTAGGGTTACCACCCATCCAGGATTACTCCAGACAGTCCAGAAATCTGCCCAGGAGTCCAAACATGAACATCACATCCAGCGCTGATGGCAGCAGTAGTTGTTTTCATGTCTTGCAAGACTTGCAAGACTTTGTCCACTGCTACCACAGTAGCAATCAGTTGGTTAACATGGTGCGGCTCTTCCACGTCCCGTCCAATATTCCAATGGATCCTGAGAGAGCGTCTCACTCTCTTAATACAGTTAGTGCGACTCACTCTCTCTGTGCAGCTAGTTATGTAACTGCTTGTATGGCAGTAGCAACTCTCCATGACCCCACAGTGTATACACTGAAAGTGGCAAGAAGCGGAGCAAGGGAGGATCGGAGCACGCAACAAGGTGGGGCACCAAGGAAGAATACAGGTGAACCCAGAGGAGGGGCACCAGAAATCTAAGACATTGGTGTCCTTCAGGTAGATCCATTATGCTAATGAACCAACAAGAATATTTTCAGTAAGGTATATGTCCAATCACCTAAGTTTTCCACCCGTTCGGAAATTCTTCCAGACAGAACGGAGGTTGCCCGGATTAATTTCAATGGCACATTCATTTCAATGATGCTTCCAGCATTTGTGCTACATGTACATACCACATTGAAATGAATTGGTCAATTCAAATGAACTAAAAAGCTCCATCTATAATGAAGTTTTCCATTACTAGCCAAAATAATCTTGGTGTGGAATATTGTAACGTTTTTTATACCGATGGAGATGTCAGGTGAATAGCATTATATTTTATTATGACTGCACATGAATCAATCATATTTATTTCCCTAGCCCTAACAGCCCAAAGAGAAAGAGAGCCACTACTTTTTAGCACAAGGTCCGTAAGCTGTGAGAGGGGGGACACTTGATTTTTAGAAGCCCCATACCCAACTCCCATAGAGACACCAGCCCTGTGATAACTAGGAGCTGCTTTTCACTATAGCATAGAGCACCAACGCAAGTTGCCTTGCGCTCACAGAAGCTAAGAATTTCAGGTGGGCCCACTTATTTATTTATTTATTACTTTCATAAAGAATATCCCATTCATTTCAATGGGCCCATTAAATGTAATACTTTATAAACTATTTTTTTCCATCTCGCTGGTTTCGAAGAAATATCTCATGTCCAAAACCAGTGACTATTTTTTGTGAGTTCCATAGCTATTTATTAAGTCAGTGGTTTATATATTACTCCACTTCTACGCTTAACACTGCGGTATCAGGGATTTCTGTGATTTTGCAAGGTCTTGTGGAAGTTTTGGAAAACTGGTGACTATAGGCCCTTGATAAATTTGGTGATCGATAGGAAATTGCTAAAATTAATGCAAAAGTATTATGCATGTAATGTGGAACATAATAATTGTACAATCAGTACTGTCGTAGCTTTATATATTCCTGATTCATGGTCTTGTCACCCATTGTCCTTCTCTCATTATTATAACTACTCAGCATCACACTGATTTCCCAACAGGTTTATATTCAGTATGTTATATATTTATACATAAACCACATACAATGCAGCAGAAAAAACAGCAGTTTGCACAATGCTATTGTTGCTCAGTGTTGAACCCTTTGGATTGGATAAAGGGAACCTTATGTTTGTGTTAGATAAGGAAGACATTTAAGGTTTCATTTATCAATAAGCGATAAAACTCGTTGTGCATGATAAAACTTGTTGCGTGTGATAAATTGTGCTCCAGCCAATCAGCCCCAAACTGTCATTTTTCAAACACCTAACAGTTAGGAGTTGAACACATGACAGGCCGGAGCTGGTTGGCTGGAGCTCCATTTATCATATGCAGCGAATTTTATAATTTACAACGAGTTATATCACTCGTTGATAAATGGGCCCCTAATTTATTCATTTCTACAAAGTCACTATTTCATTATCCCGAAGCATTCACAGCAAAGAACAGAGATAATTCTTACCTTTCTTATACCATAGACAAAGGCCTGTTGCAGCTACAATTAGGAGAAGCAGGAATATTGGTATACATGTCCCAAGTACAGTGGGAACAATGTCTGCCTCTGTAAGAGCATAAGTGAAAGAAATGAAGAACTCACATTAATCAGAATGATAAATACAAGATGTGTTATCCAGGTCTCCATAGTTATTAGCTATTGGGCCCGATTCAGACCTGATCAAACTACTGCGCATGCGTATGCACCGCAATGCGCACGCCAGTCGCCAAACAGCGACAGGATGGTGCGAAAATGTAGATTGCACGGCTGTTTGCAAGGTGAGTGACAGGAAGAGGACACTTGGGTGTGGTAACTGACCGTTTTCTGGGAGTGTGAAGAAAAACGCAGGCGTGCCCAAGTGTTTTCAGGGCGATTGTGTGACGTCAGCTCCGGCCCCAATCAGCCTGATTCTATCGCGCTGGAGGAGTAAGTATTGCGCTGCGCACACACTGCACAGAATGGAAAAAACATTCCATGGTGAGTGTGATGGGAACGGATTTGCAGCTGTCCGCTAACTGAGGGGAATTTTTGCACAGCACGCACATGTGATCGCACACTTGCATGGGGCACATTTTCCCTCCCCCAGAGCGGCGACTATCTGATCGCAGGACAGTGTAATTTGCAGCACAGGTCTGAATAAGGGGTCTAATTCTGAGTTGATCGCAGCAGCAAATTTGTTAGCAGTTGGGCAAAACCATGTGCACTGCAGGAGGGGGGAGGTCAGATGTAACATGTGCAGAGAGAGTTAGATTTGGGTGGGGTGTGTTCAAACTGAAATCTAAATTGCAGTGTAAAAATAAAGCAGCCAGTATTTACCCTGCACAGAAACATAACCCACCCAAATCTAACTGTCTCTGCACATGTTACATCTGCCCCACCTGCAGTGCACATGGGTGGTCATTCCGAGTTGATCGCTCGCTAGCAGTTTTTAGCAGCCGTGCAAACGCTATGCCGCCTCCCACTGGGAGTGTATTAGCTTAGCAGAAGTGCGAACGAAAGGATCGCAGAGCGGCGACAAAGTTTTTTTGTGCAGTTTTAGAGTAGCTCAAAACCTACTCAGCGCTTGCGATCACTTCAGACTGTTCAGTTCCTGTTTTGATGTCACAAACACGCCCTGCGTTCACCCAGCCACGCCTGCATTTTACCTGGCACACCTGCGTTTTTTTCGAACACTCCATGAAAACGGTCAGTTGACACCCAGAAACGCCCACTTCATGTCAATCACTCTGCGGCCAACAGTGCGACTGGAAAGCTTCGCTAGACCTTGTGTGAAACTACATCGTTCATTGTAATAGTACGACGCGTGTGCGCATTGCGCCGCATACGCATGCACAGAACTGCTGTGTTTTTGCCTCATCGCTGCACAGCGAACGAATGCAGCTAGCGAACAACTCGGAATGACCACCCGGATTTTGCCCAACTGCTAACAAATTTGCTGCTGCGATCAACTCTGAATTACCCCCAAGGCCCATTGAGTAGCAATGATTTCTACTGACGCAGCACATGAGCCCAAATCAGGTTATGTCAAATTTTTCCTTAAAACAAAGTCATACTGCTGCTTTAAATGTAAAGTCAAAACTGTAGTAATGTTATATAAAGCATATTAACAGTGTAGCCATTATAACATTAAACATGATGATAAGCCATAATGTTTATAGTTAGAATGCAACCCAGTTAAAATACTGTAGATAACATTACTACTGTGTCGACATTCTCAGGTTGACATTACATGGTCGGCATTCTGGCTGTTGACAAATAAGCTACCCCCCTAGTGAAGGCTCCTTGGAAAAGTGTGTAAGACTATAAACATCTTAGTGATATTTGGTGGACCCCTTTCTTTGAAAGTAAAGCATTCATAACCTAGAACCAGAAATAACGACACTGAGACTTGAATTTTGCCAGAAAATTGCTAGCTATTTATTTGTCCCTATCCATTAGGAAACCTGTAATAAAGAAATTAATTTAATATGCCGCTCCAGCTGGCATATGGTGGCGGCCCAAAAGAACGGCTCAATTAATCTGAATTAACTTTAAATAACTAACCCTATAAATTTACTAAAACTTACTATAAACCGGTAATAGGTGACAACTCAACCCCCACAGTGACTACCCACCGCTCCTGGGTGCCCTGCCGCTGCCTTCCCGGACGGGTGGTCAAGCGGCCATAAGTCGATGGAGGTGAGTGCACCTAAACCACAACAAACTGTAAAAAACACTACAGTTTTCCCTACAATACAAAACTGCCGTTCTTTTCCGCCAATAAATAGCCAACGAAAACAGCCAACAACTTAAAGCCAAAGCCCACGTGCCACAAATTCTTAATACCAGGGCGGGAGGGTGGGAAAGCAAATCACCAAGAGACTTAAGATGGCCTCTCCTTACCTATATATAGCAAACCCTCCCCCTAAAGAAGGCTGTACTTTCCTCACAGCTAGGTCCACCCCTCCCCAGATGTTTAACTCTTTCCTCTCCTATGCAGTCAATACTCTCTCCTAAACATCTTAGTGATATTTGGTGGACCCCTTTCTTTGAAAGTAAAGCATTCATAACCTAGAACCAGAAATAACGACACTGAGACTTGAATTTTGGCAGAAAATTGCTAGCTATTTATTTGTCCCTATCCATTAGGAAACCTGTAATAAAGAAATTAATTTAATATGCCGCTCCAGCTGGCATATGGTGGCGGCCCAAAAGAACGGCTCAATTAATCTGAATTAACTTTAAATAACTAACCCTATAAATTTACTAAAACTTACTATAAACCGGTAATAGGTGACAACTCAACCCCCACAGTGACTACCCACTGCTCCTGGGTGCCCTGCCGCTGCCTTCCCGGACGGGTGGTCAAGCGGCCATAAGTCGATGGAGGTGAGTGCACCTAAACCACAACAAACTGTAAAAAACACTACAGTTTTCCCTACAATACAAAACTGCCGTTCTTTTCCGCCAACAGCGAAAGACTCATCCCCAAAGTCTTTCGCACCGCCACCATAAACCTACCCTAACTCCTGCAAAGCGAAACCTAGATCCTCCAGAAAAAACATCATCCCCTCATTGGATAGATGTACTCCATCGCGCCGGAAAAGGTGGCTGTCTCTGAACCGTATCCTCGGGTGGCGAACCACCCTCCCACCGTGGGACAGCACCCACTTTGCCACCGCTCCGTTCACCTTTTTCCGGGCCTCATCAATCTGGCGACCATCCGCCACACCCCTCCAACACAATCTTGGCACCATCATGGAAAAAACCAACACACAATTAGTCCATGCCGCGGTCACACTTGCCAGATCCTGTATCATGGCCCACCGCAGATCCAAGGATGTCCTCTTCCCCAGGTCGTTGCCACCTAGATGGACAACCAAAACCCTAGGGACTCCATGCTTGCTGGCCTGACTCACTAACCTACTCCTCAGCTCACCCCACATCATTCCTCGCCAGCCAAGCCATCTGACACCCTGTGTTCCTAGCAATGCCTGAGACCCTTCCGAGGCCACAAACCTGGCCGCCCAGTAAATGTAAGAGTGGCCAACCACCCAAATGGGCAAATAGTCTCCGAACCATCCTGAAGGGAAAAAGAGGGGTAGAATTGATTACTAAGAGGCTTATTAATTGTTTATACTGAAGGATCTGCCAAAAAAGAAAACTTTAGATCTCGCCATTGCAGCAGTCACGGCCTAGCCGAGACTGCACCATGTTCCGTTGCCAATTTAAAGCGCAATTAAAGACACAAAGGGGAAGGATCAAATAAAACAAACGAAATAAAAAAGGGGGGGGGGGATATAAAATGGGAAACACATGTAATAACTCAGCTGGAGGTGAAACGTAAAGACCTGCTGAGGGACTCTGATTAGACCAAATTAGCCGAATTATAGATTAGAATTCAGTCCGTCAGGTCAGGCAAAAAATCGCAAATAACTCCAGACCCCCGCTGCCGACTCATGCCAGCAACGGCGAGTAGCTAATCCCTGAGTAGGATAAAAAAGGGGGAACACCAACAGACGCACAACACCATAAAATCACAGAACTGGAACAACGTAATACATTGCCATTTAAACAAAGCCCCAAGTGCAAACCGACCTCTCATGTGACGGGGCGAATATATCGTCTGTAACTTGACGACTTCCATCGCCCCACCGCTTGGATTTCAGTTCTGGAGCAACCCGCCGCAGCAGCCGACGTCGCTGCGCCTATGCGAAAGGAATGGGTACCGAAAGCAGTGGGTGGGAGGCCCAAGCCCGCCAAACAACGACTCAGCATCCAACGAAACTGGTATTTCGTGACTGGCAGCCCATCATAATGCAACAGCCAAGACCCCTCCTTAACGGGTCGCACCACCACATATTGCCTTGCCAGCCAACTGGGCAAACGCTCTCCTCTAGCGCTGGAACCATTGTAACCCAGCGCCCTCTCCCCACTTGATCCGTCTTGGAGCGTCGCAACCTGCACAGCAAGGACCTCTCACCCACTACCACGTCCCCGACCAGCATGCGCGAATCTGCTCTCTTGGAAGGCGCTACCAACTCAGAAACTCGAAAGGCCCCGTGGTAAGCCATTGAGAACGCCAAACTAAACAAAAGCGTCTCAAACCTGGACGACGCGACTCGCCCTACCGCCTCGATGACGGCCGGCAACAAAGCCGCATCGATGGGCCGCCTCCTATCCGGTGGCGATGGCGCAACTCGCGCCCACCCTTTCATTGCCTTCCGCAGAACCTCGCTTTTTGTTACGTCAGGGACGCCTCGCAGCTTGCAGAAAAATGAGATGCCTGCCAAATACCGCGATACCACTGCTCGTGACCTACCGGAGACGTAAAGCTGCCACATAAAAGAAAGCATCAGCCGATGCCTACTCTTACCTTGATGCTGACGCCCTTGGACAAACTCCTCCCATTCACTCCAAGCTTGTTCGTAAGCCTTGAGCGTGGCTGGCGCTACTGACCGCAACGCTAGACCCTCCAGTCCGGCCCGATCACCTGCCAAACCTAACCGGGACAATGAAAACCTTGCTCGTTGGCCTCAGGTGCCAACAACCAACACCTCTCCCACTGTCCTCGCGACAAAGCGTCGACAATCCCATTCTCCAAACCGGGCACATGTTGCGCGCGGAACCACAGGTTCCTATGCAAGCATGTCAAAAGCAATTGCCCTAGCACCCGCATAACCACCAACGACTTTGCCCTCTGGTTATTAATCGCATGCACCACGCCCAGATAATCGCATCTAAACAAAATGCTGCGATTAGCCAGCCGATCGCCCCAGACCTCCAACGCCACCATAATGGGAAAAACTCCAGAAGCAAAAGGTCATTCGTGAAACCCCCGCGATGCCATTCTGCCGGCCACGAGGCCGCGCACCAAGATCCCTCCAGATGGCAACCGAATCCAGAGGCGCCCGCTGCGTCGGTGAACAGCTGCAACCTAGCGCTGTCCGCCATTGGGGCCTGCCATATACACACCCCGTTGAAGTCCTCGAGGAACGAGGCCCATATTGCCAAATCCCTCTTAATCTCTGAGGACAAACGCACGAAATGGTGCGTTCTGGCACACCCCGCAGTCGCCCTTCACAGCTTCCGGCAGTACACACCTAAAAGCGAACTCAAATGAGCCGGAAGGCGCCTGGAGCCTTCTTAGGAACCACCCCCACTGGAGAGATGACCAAGTCATCCCCCGAAGGAACACGCCGCGTTGTTAAACGTGAAACATTTTCCTTTTGTGGTGGCACGCCCCCCTGCGCGGACTGCCGACCTACCTGACTTGGCCAATCCGCCGTCCGCGCCGAACCACTGGGAGGACGACCCTGCGTGGTGCCCGTCCGCCCCCGGCTTCCGGGGCTCCTCCGCCTGTAGCGAAGCCCGGGTGACCTTGAGCCCAACCTCAACGTCCTTGAACCCGAAGTCCATGACCTGCAAACCTTCCTGTTGTTCCCTGAATTCCTGATCGTACCTGCGCCACTCCGATCCCGAAGACGTGCGCTGCATGTCATGTACGAGATGCAGGTACCTAATTATATTCGTGTGCTCTGCCAGCCTGTCCTCCAGGTAAGATGCCGCGAAGACCCAGAACCCGGCCAGGCAATTATCGAAGGTACGGAATGCCTCAGCCCCGATACCCTTCTTTGCGCCGCCACCTTATACTCTTTCTTCGCGACCTTCGTCAATACGAACACGTCCACGAAGTCGCCCCTCCAAATCTTCTTGCGGCAGCTATCTCGCAGCCCCCGCAGTACAGCAGTATAGACGAATCGCACGACACCGGGCAAATTGCGAGCTTCTTGGCCCTACGCGCTTCCTCGCTAAGCCGCTTGCGCCTGTTCCGCTGCCCTCTTGGCGAATTTAGTTGCCCGCTTCTTTGCCCTAGTTGTGCTACTGACTTCGGACGCCTGTGACGACATTGAAGATGAGGAAGAGGAAGAACTACGCGAACTAGAGCTCGTGGAGGAACCCGAATACCGACTGCACCACCTTACCTGATGCCGCCGACTGCCCCGACATGGAATCTTCCGGCGCGTCCAAATCGTTGCCTTCCTCCTCGAAATCTGCCATCGCCTCATCCCCGAGCTCCCTTGAAAAAGAGGAAGAAGCGGAGGACCCCTCCAGCACTCGCGGCACATGCCGCGGCCTCAGTGCTGGGGGCGCTGCGGCCGTGAGCTCCCCCGCGTCCTGCCCTGGACCCTGTTGTAATTCTGCGGCGACAGTCCCGAGCTCACGGCAGGCGCGTGCCACCCGCTGCGCCGCCATAGCCCGCAGCCCCCGGAACGAACAGCCGTTCTAGGGGAGGCAGCTGCGGCTAGCGGCCCTAACACCTTCACCGCTGTGGCCAGGGCCGAGCCAGCGCTCCGGAGGGGTCGTGACTGCCCCAAAACGCGGTCCTGGGTCCTTCGCCGGGGCCCGCGTGCGACCACGCACTCACCGCCCGACATGCGTGTGCCGGGCATCCGACGCACGCTGCCCTTGCGGGAAAGCGGAGGCACCGCTGTCGACGCCCGCACTGCCCTCGCCTCCGAATTTGTCCCCTCTTCCCGTGTATCGGAACTATCCGATGCCGCAGAGGGGGGGGGTGGGACCGCCGCGAGCTCTTGCGGCGCGTGCAGCAGCCCCGCGGCCACTAAACCATTCCCTGTCCCCCCTCCTCCCCCGCAGGCCGCTAGATTCCGGCCCTGGGGGAGTGATCTGAAAAGACCGGAAACCCCGCGGCGCAGCAGAGCGCGCGCGCACTGCTCCGCTTTCAGTGGACACGGGCTCGCGCACCCGGTGACCTCTTGCTGCCGCACCCCTTCTCCTTGGTATCGCACTGCCCTGCCAGTGATCATAATTGCCCTGTCTCCCCTCTCCCCCCGGCTCCCGCCGGACTCCGGCTGCCTGGGAGATAGCAGGGGAGACAGCAGGGCCGGCGGCGCTGCTGCGCACACACGTGCGCGGCTAGCGGCGCCAGAGGCGAGCGTGGGCGCGCGCGCACCTCGGGCGCGCGCCCCACTGCTCTCTGTCACCACAAGGCCTCTTGTCTGGGCTCCTGCATTAAGAGCTCCATTAGCTTAACCTGGTTGATCACTGCCTCTCCCCCTCCCTCCCCGCTCCACACCGTGTTCCGGCTGCGGGGGAGAGGGCTGAGGAGACAAGGAGGAAAGCGGCGCCGCTGCGCGCACACGTGCGCGAGCGGCGCCGCGCGTGGGCGCGCGCGCGTCCCACCGCTTCCGGTCCGTGCTCTCTCAGCCGAAGCGTTTGGGGATGACGCCGTGCGAGGCCCTGCGACAGGCCTCGCTCGGCTGGCCACCGTCCCCCGCCCAGTGCCCTCCCCCGCCTGGAACCACTAGCCGGCCCCGGCAAGGGGGAAGAGCTGGGCATCGAACTCAGTCTCCGGTCCCTGGATGAGCGCCTGGCGCGGCGCGCTCCCGCGGGCACCCGGCACTGGGGCTTCCCCGGCCATGCCCGGAGGCAAGGGCTGCTGCCCGCCCACCTCCGGGCGGCCTGACTCCCTCTCTGATCCTCCTCGTCGGCCGCTCCCGCCAGTCACATCCGGCCCGGCTTCCGCCAGATCCCTCGAGGAGGCCCTAGGAGACGGGACGCCGTCCCCAGGGCCAGCCAGCTCGCCCCCGGAACCAGCCCCCACCGCCCGATGAGCGGTAACGGGCTGGGGTCCCGGCGGACCGTCGTGGGCGAGTGGCAGCCAGAGCACTGATGTGTGACCTAAATGCAGGGAGCTGACAATAGAGATGGCTACTGACTCTCTGTCTCAACACAGTGACTGGAATCATCAGGAAGTGTGAATGATTCGAGTCACTCACTGTGTAATGAGTGGAGACAGCAGCAGCAGCAGCTTCTCTCAGACAGAGGGAGGAAACTCTGTGTCCTGTGTCCTTCAGTCAGTGTGTTCTGCTGTCTTTAGCTGTGATTGGCCAGAGGCTATACCAGGTGACACCCAGTGGGAGGGGGGAGGGAGCAGTCACGACTCACCAGTCAGTGAGTGCTCTGCTGCTGTGCCTGATCCATGTCATGAATCATGATTCATCCTGAGTCTGCCAGTGAGTGAGACAGTTGTACACTGTGTAGACTCAGTGACTCAGTGAATGAATCTGATTCATGCAGCAGGAGGTGGAGCCCCTGTGGTACAGGGCTCTCGGCTCAGTGCTCACTGATCCTGCTCAGTGTGATTGTGGGTGGCAAACTCCCTGGAGGCTAGATAGTGGATAATATAATAAATCCAAGGCCACCTAAAATCATCCAATTAGCAAAGTATGCAAGATTAAAAAAAACAACGTTTTTATTTGGTTTAGTTACAGAATGAATGATGTGTTTCATGGCTGTTAAGCTTTCTCTCCTCAGCCAAAAGTAATGTCATATTCTATAACTAGTATGCAATAAGTGGTTATTAATAATATATCAACATAACAGTAAATCTATGTTAACATATTATTAACAATCAGGGCATAAGCAGCTGCCTCCCCAGATACACTGTACAATCACTGCTGCTGAATAACTCCATGAGTCCAGCACTGATCCTCCAGCACTGGCAACTCACTGATTCATGTGCAGTCTCTGCAACACATTCCACTACAGATGAGTCATGACTCATGTGCCGAGACACTGACTCCAGACACTTCACTGAACTGAGTCATGTGTCTCAGCTCAGCTCAGTGAATCACTTTGCCCATGACTAGCTGACAAAACACTGAAATGTATAAATCCGAAAAAGAAAATGGGGGGATTCTGCAAAGCAGCACTCACCCCAAAGCAAATCACCAAGAGACTTAAGATGGCCTCTCCTTCCCTATATATAGCAAACCCTCCCCCTAAAGAAGGCTGTACTTTCCTCACAGCTAGGTCCACCCCTCCCCAGATGTTTAACTCTTTCCTCTCCTATGCAGTCAATACTCTCTCCTGCTGCAGGTACATCAGTCAGCGGCACTATCCGGCTCTCCTGTATACTTTACAGAGTCCTGCTCCCCCTCCCCCTTCAGCAGGAATGAGCAGCACCCTAACCAATCAGGTCCCAGGCTGTGAACGCACACAGGTCCTGATTCATGTTTGTAAGTAAAGTAAAATATACGCACAATATCGTTAACAATGCGCACTCGCGCTGGTCGTTAATGATGCCGAATATCGGAGGTCATTCCGAGTTGTTCGCTAGCTGCTGTTTTTAGCAGAATAGCGATCAGGCTAAAAATGGGCGATTCTGCGCATGCGTATGGCCCGCACGGCGCATGCGCTAAGTATTTTCACACAAAACTATGCAATTTTACACAGGCCCAAGCGACGCTTTTCAGTCGCTCTGCTGATCGGTGAGTGATTGGCAGGAAGTGGGCGTTTCTGGGTGGAAACTGAGCGTTTTCCGGGAGTGTGCTAAAAAACGCAGGCGTGTCAGGCTAAAACGCAGGAGTGGCTGGAGAAACGGGGGAGTGGCTGGCCGAACGCAGGGCGTGTTTGTGACGTCAAACCAGGAACTAAACGGACTGAGGTGATCGCAATCTAGGAGTAGGTCTGGAGCTACTCAGACACTGCTAGGAATTATTTAGTAGCAGTTCTGCTAAGCTAAGATACACTCCCAGAGGGCGGCGGCCTAGCTTGTGCAATGCTGCTAAAAGCAGCTAGCGAGCGAACAACTCGGAATGAGGGCCATCATCCGAACATGCAGGTCACTCAGACGCTATCATCAGGAACTGCATGTTCGGGGTTGTGGCAGGATGACATAGAAACATAGAATTTGTCGGCAGATAAGAACCACTTGGCCCATCTAGTCTGCCCCTTTTTTTTTTTACATTATTTTTTATCTCTAACCTTATTTGATCCTTATTTCTTTGTAAGGATATCCTTATGTCTATCCCATGCATGTTTAAATTGCTCTACTGTCTTAGCCTCTACCACCTCTGATGGGAGGCTATTCCACTTGTCCACTACCCTTTCTGTGAAATAATTTTTCCGCAAATTTCCCATGAACCTCCCCCCTCCAGTCTCAGTGCATGTCCTCGTGTCCTATTGCTTCTCTTCATTTGGAGAATGTTTCCCTCCTGGACTTTGTTAAAACGGGTGTTGTATGGTATGCCGGCGGTCGGGCTCCCGGCGACCCGCATACCGGCGTCGGGAGCCCGACCGCCGGCATACCGACAATGTGGCGAGCGCAAATGAGTCCCTTGCGGGCTCGCTGCGTTCGCCACGCTGCGTGCACGCTATTTTATTCTCCCTCCAGGGGGGTCGTGGACCCCCACGAGGGAGAATAAGTGTCGGCATGCTGGCTGTCGGGATCCCGGCACCGGTATACTGTGCGCCGGAATCCCGACAGCCGGCATACTGAAGACCACCCGTTAAAACCCTTGATATATTTGAAAGTTTCTATCATGTCCCCCCTTTCCCTTCTCTGCTTTAAACTATACATATTGAGATTTCTTAGTCTTTCTGGGTATGTTTTGTGATGTAGGCCATGCACCATTTTAGTTGCCCTTCTTTGTACAGTTTCTAATGTATTAATATCCTTTTGAAGATATGGCCTCCAGAACTGAATACAGTATTCTAGATGAGGCCGTACCAATGACCTATACAGTGGCATTATTACTTCTTTCTTTCTGCTGCCGATTCCTCTCCCAATGCACCAAGCATCTGACTAGCCTTCCTCATTGCTGTGTTACATTGCTTACCTGCCTTTATGTCACCTGAAATAGTGACTCCTAGATCCCTTTCCTCCTCAGTAGTTTCCAGTATAGTGCCATTAATACTATATTTATCCTTTATGTCACATGAGATAGTGACTCCTAGATCCCTTTCCTCCTCAGTAGTTTCCAGTATAGTGCCATTAATACTATATTTATCCTTTATGTCACATGAGATAGTGACTCCTAGATCCCTTTCCTCCTCAGTAGTTTCCAGTATAGTGCCATTAATATTGTATGTATCCTTTATGTCACCTGAGATAGTGACTCCTAGATCCCTTTCCTCCTCAGTAGTTTCCAGTATAGTGCCATTAATATTGTATGTATCCTTTATGTCACCTGAGATAGTGACTCCTAGATCCCTTTCCTCCTCAGTAGTTTCCTGTATAGTGCCATTAATAATACTGTATTTATCCTTTATGTCACCTGAAATAGTGACTCCTAGATCCCTTTCCTTCTCAGTAGTTTCCAGTATAGTGCCATTAATAATACTGTATTTATCCTTTATGTCACCTGAGATAGTGACTCCTAGATCCCTTTCCTTCTCAGTAGTTTCCAGTATAGTGCCATTAATAATACTGTATTTATCCTTTATGTCACCTGAGATAGTGACTCCTAGATCCCTTTCCTCCTCAGTAGTTTCCAGTATAGTGCCATTAATACTTATCCTTTATGTCACATGAGATAGTGACTCCTAGATCCCTTTCCTCCTCAGTAGTTTCCAGTATAGTGCCATTAATACTGTATTTATCCTTTATGTCACCTGAGATAGTGACTCCTAGATCCCTTTCCTCCTCAGTAGTTTCCAGTATAGTGCCATTAATACTATATTTATCCTTTATGTCACATGAGATAGTGACTCCTAGATCCCTTTCCTCCTCAGTAGTTTCCAGTATAGTGCCATTAATACTATATTTATCCTTTATGTCACATGAGATAGTGACTCCTAGATCCCTTTCCTCCTCAGTAGTTTCCAGTATAGTGCCATTAATACTATATTTAGCCTTTGGATTTTTGAGACCCAAGTGCATGATTTTGCATTTTCTGGCATTAAACTGTAATTGCCACACTCTTGACCATTCCTCTAGTCTACCTAGATCCTCAATCATTTGTTTTACCCCACCTGGTGTATCTACCCTGTTGCATACCTTTGTGTCATCTGCAAAAAGGCATACTTTCCCTTTAATGCCATTTGCAATGTCACCAATAAAGACATTAAAAAGCACTGGTCCAATTACAGATCCCTGGGGTACTCCACTGGTTACATTTCTCTCCTGTGAATGCACTCCATTTACCACAACTCTCTGTTTTCTATCCTTCAACCAAGATCTAATCCATTCAATAATCCTAATATCCAATCCCAAACTTTAAAGTTTATTTAGCAGTCTGCGATGTGGAACAGTGTCAAAAGCCTTACTAAAGTCTAGATTAGCTATATCCATGGATCCACCTTTATCCATCACTTTAGTCACACAGTCAAAAAAGTCAATAAGATTTGTTTGACATGATCTCCCCCCAGTGAATCCATGCTGTTTGGGATCCTGTAAATTGCCTGATTTGAGATAATCTACAACTCTTTCTTTTAAGAGTGTTTCCATCAATTTCCCTACTACTGATGTAAGACTCACTGGTCTGTAGTTGCTTGCCTCTTCCTTGCTTCCACTTTTGTGCAGTGGGACTACGTTTGCTCTTTTCCAGTCCTCTGGAATTACTCCTGTAGCTAATGACTGGTTGAATAATTCTGTCAATGGTGCTACCAGCACCTCTTTAAGTTCTTTTAGTATCCTTGGATGTATCCCATCTGGCCCCATAGATTTGCCCACTTTCAGCTTTGAGAGTTCTGTTAGGACCTTCTCCTCTGTAAATGTACTTGTGTCACTTTCCTGAATATCCCTGCAACTTAACTGTGGCCCCTTCCCCTCTCTTTCAGTAGTAAATACTGAGCAAAAATAATTATTAAGATGATCTGCTATTAAATTGTCTCCCTCAACAAGACTCCCAGTGTCTGTCTTTAGTTTTATTATTCTGCCTTTTGTTTTTCTCCTTTCGCTTATATACCTAAAAAAAAGTTTTGCCTCCTTTACCCACTGACTGGGCCATTTTCTCCTCAGCTTGTGCATTTGATATCATTAGCGATATCGTTTAGTGTGTATCCAGTATGCCGTTTGCCCGGGAGTTCAAGGGCAAACACTGACGATATTACTCATGGAGCATATCGTCTAGTTTAGTCTGTACCCGGCTTTAGATTTGGGTGGGGGGTGCTCAAATTGAAATCTAAATTGAAGTGTAAAAAATAAAAGCTGTCTGACATGTGTGGGCTACATGCAAAAGCAGCCGGTACTTACCCTGCATGGAAAAAATCTAAACGTATTTGCTCCCCTTGCATTGCAACATGATTGGTTCCAGACACAAAGTTTCTTGATTTTTTTTTTTTTTTTGCTCTACTTACAAACATGAATCAGGCACCACCGTTTTTCTAGTTGATTTGAAATGATTTTTTCCGAAATAATCTGATCTTGTTTTAAAATTAATTACACACCTGTACAGTATATGGTGAAGAGACAGCCACGCTAATATTTACAGTAGACGGATAATTAACCAAATGTATTATATTGCTGATTTATACATCTTGGAGGAGTGAGGATGTGTATGGTTCCAGCTGGTTGTCGCTACCCAGAGTAGGGGGTCTCCTGGTAGGGTACACAGTAGGAGTACCCGTGGTCATAGCTTTTGCAGCAGTGTAGAAGTCATATTTTCTTTGGCGTAGTAAAATGATTGGAATGAGATGGAAGTGATGGAAAGGCGCATATTAGGGGGTGCATATGTGGAGAGGGGCACTTAGGGGGTTTCAGCCTGCTAAAGGCAAATCCTTCTGCACCATCTCAGAGCTGACGATCTTTGTGCATTCAAGTTACATAATGCTCTGAGCTAATTATAGTGTTCTCTGATTTACATATTACACCATATGCTGTTCTTTGACATATATACTGCTCTGTGCCACCATATGCTGTTCTAAGACATATATTTCCTCTGTGATACTATATACTGTCTGTAATGCACAGATTATATCATACGTTGCTATATCTGCTAAATACAGCCACATGCAGCTTGTTTGGACATGTCTTGATGGGGTGGCCATGTTATGCATGATCCTATATACTAAATATGCCAATGTGCCACTGAATAAGGGGGCAATACACAGAGCTTGCGCGGGACCTGTTTTTGGTTAGATCAACACAGAGGACTCGTGGACAGGTTAGAGGAGAGGAGATTCCACCCACAATACGGCGTTAAGGCTTTTCACGGTAAGGACAATACGTGTTTGGAATTCCCTGCCCGAGGGAGTTGTAATGGCGGAATCTGTCAACACCTTTAAGAATGGGTTAGATAAATTCCTAATGGATAAGGATATCCAGGGGTATGGTGCATAGTCATGCATTATAGTTACTATAAATAGGGATAAAATGTAGTGATGAGCGGATTTAGTAAAACCGAGTAAAACCGAATCCGCTCATCACTAATAAAATGCAACGGCTGACAGCAGCATCAGTCAGAAATTTTAGTCAAATCATCATGCATAGGAGGCCACAAATAGGTTTAACTCGATGGACAATTGTCTTTTTTCAACCTCAGATACTATGTTACTAATATGCTAGTTTAAGTCTATATATGTAAAATGCACCCCACGCTGTAAAGTATAAGAGCATTACAGGCCACCTCAGAGTCACATGACCATGTATAAGGACAAATGCACAGGCCATGGATCTCATAGAGGACTTCTAATATCCTGATTTTACATCTTGAACTCATTGATTACATGTCCCGGAATATGACCAGCATATCCAGTGGTGCAAATTTAATTTTTTTTCTTAGTGGTACTGATAGTAAAAATGGGTGTGGTCACGTGTCATGAGGGGTCGTGGTCACACAAAACTAGGGGAGTGGCTACATGACAATAGGGGCATGGCCACATTATGTCACACACCGTAAGGCCCCTTACATATTATGCCAAACACCGCAATGCTTATTACACATTATGCCACACAACATAATGCCCATTATACATTATGCCACACACCATAATGCCCCGTACACATTATGCCAAACACTGTAATGCCCAATACACATTATGCCACACACCATAATGTCCATTACACATTATGCCACACACCGTAATGCCTATTACATATTATACCACACACCGTAATGCCCATTATACATTATGCCAGACACAGTAACACCCATTACACATTATGCCACACACCGTAATGCCCATTACACATTATGCCACACACCGTAATGCCCATTACACATTATGTCACATACTATAATGGCTATTACATATTATACCACACACCGTAATGCCTAATACATATCATGACACACACATTTATGCCACTGACACCATTTTACACAAATGCCCCTTATAAATTATGCCCCAGTGGTGGGCTGACCATATTTCTTAACCACCCCGTACCACTCTACTTTCAGCACTGGGCATATCATAGAGATGTATATACTGTACCTCGCACTGACAGAGTAAAGTTAGCAGTAATTCGGGTGCTCAGTGATCTGTGGGTCACAATACAGGAATATATCTCTCCGTCCTCACGTCGGCTCTTAGGTCTCACAGACAGCTTGTTAGTGACATTGAAGGTTCCGTCTTCATTCTCATCTGGAACAGTGATGCAGGTATCGCTATCCAGGGCATACTGCTCGGAGGGACCTTTACTGTACTTCACCCAATGTACATCCACGGATCCCGGGTAATAGTGTCTGACGTAGCATGTAACAGACTTCTCAGCGCCAGGATTCAGCTCCAGCTCGGGGACACTCAGGACACAGTCTGGCTTAGCTGCAGAAAAACAAGAAGGACACTTACGGTGACTATCAGAGGTTTCCTGTATGCTTACTAGAGATGAGCGGGTTCGGTTTCTCTGAATCCGAACCCGCCAGAACTTCATGTTTTTTTTCACGGGTCCGAGCGACTCGGATCTTCCCGCCTTGCTCGGTTAACCCGAGCGCGCCCGAACGTCATCATGACGCTGTCGGATTCTCGCGAGGCTCGGATTCTATCGCGAGACTCGGATTCTATATAAGGAGCCGCGCGTCGCCGCCATTTTCACACGTGCATTGAGATTGATAGGGAGAGGACGTGGCTGGCGTCCTCTCCGTTTAGAATTAGAATAGATTAGAGAGACACTTGATTTACTAATTTTGGGGAGCATTAGGAGTACTCAGTAGTGTACAGTGCAGAGTTTTGCTGATAGTGACCAGTGACCACCACTTTTATTTATAATCCGTTCTCTGCCTGAAAAAAGCGATACACAGCACACAGTGACTCAGTCACATACCATATCTGTGTGCACTGCTCAGGCTCAGGCCAGTGTGCTGCATCATCTATATATTATATATCTGTCTGACTGCTCAGCTCACACAGCTTATAATTGTGGGGGAGACTGGGGAGCACTACTGCAGTGCCAGTTATAGGTTATAGCAGGAGCCAGGAGTACATAATATTATATTAAAATTAAACAGTGCACACTTTTGCTGCAGGAGTGCCACTGCCAGTGTGACTAGTGACCAGTGACCTGACCACCAGTATATAATATTAGTAGTATACTATCTCTTTATCAACCAGTCTATATTAGCAGCAGACACAGTACAGTGCGGTAGTTCACGGCTGTGGCTACCTCTGTGTCGGCACTCGGCAGCCCGTCCATAATTGTATATACCAGTGACCTAACCGTGGTTTTTTTTTCTTTCTTTATACATACATACTAGTTACGAGTATACTAACTCTTTATCAACCAGTCTATATATTAGCAGCAGACACAGTACAGTGCGGTAGTTCACGGCTGTGGCTACCTCTGTGTCGGCACTCGGCAGCCCGTCCATAATTGTATATACCACCTAACCGTGGTTTTTTTTTCTTTCTTTATACATACATACTAGTTACGAGTATACTATCTCTTTATCAACCAGTCTATATATTAGCACAGACACAGTACAGTGCGGTAGTTCACGGCTGTGGCTACCTCTGTGTCGGCACTCGGCAGCCCGTCCATAATTGTATATACCACCTAACCGTGGTTTTTCTTTCTTTCTTTATACATACATACTAGTTACGAGTATACTATCTCTTTATCAACCAGTCTATATATTAGCAGCAGACACAGTACAGTGCGGTAGTTCACGGCTGTGGCTACCTCTGTGTCGGCACTCGGCAGCCCGTCCATAATTGTATATACCACCTAACCGTGGTTTTTTTTTCTTTCTTTATACATACATACTAGTTACGAGTATACTATCTCTTTATCAACCAGTCTATATATTAGCAGCAGACACAGTACAGTGCGGTAGTTCACGGCTGTGGCTACCTCTGTGTCGGCACTCGGCAGCCCGTCCATAATTGTATATACCACCTAACCGTGGTTTTTTTTTCTTTCTTTATACATACATACTAGTTACGAGTATACTATCTCTTTATCAACCAGTCTATATATTAGCAGCAGACACAGTACAGTGCGGTAGTTCACGGCTGTGGCTACCTCTGTGTCGGCACTCGGCAGCCCGTCCATAATTGTATATACCACCTAACCGTGGTTTTTTTTTCTTTCTTTATACATACATACTAGTTACGAGTATACTATCTCTTTATCAACCAGTCTATATATTAGCAGCAGACACAGTACAGTGCGGTAGTTCACGGCTGTGGCTACCTCTGTGTCGGCACTCGGCAGCCCGTCCATAATTGTATATACCACCTAACCGTGGTTTTTTTTTCTTTCTTTATACATACATACTAGTTACGAGTATACTATCTCTTTATCAACCAGTCTATATATTAGCAGCAGACACAGTACAGTGCGGTAGTTCACGGCTGTGGCTACCTCTGTGTCGGCACTCGGCAGCCCATCCATAATTGTATATACCACCTAACCGTGGTTTTTTTTTCTTTCTTTATACATACATACTAGTTACGAGTATACTATCTCTTTATCAACCAGTCTATATATTAGCAGCAGACACAGTACAGTGCGGTAGTTCACGGCTGTGGCTACCTCTGTGTCGGCACTCGGCAGCCCGTCCATAATTGTATATACCACCTAACCGTGGTTTTTTTTTCTTTCTTTATACATACATACTAGTTACGAGTATACTATCTCTTTATCAACCAGTCTATATATTAGCAGCAGACACAGTACAGTGCGGTAGTTCACGGCTGTGGCTACCTCTGTGTCGGCACTCGGCAGCCCGTCCATAATTGTATATACCACCTAACCGTGTTTTTTTTTTCTTTCTTTATACATACATACTAGTTACGAGTATACTATCTCTTTATCAACCAGTCTATATATTAGCAGCAGACACAGTACAGTGCGGTAGTTCACGGCTGTGGCTACCTCTGTGTCGGCACTCGGCAGCCCGTCCATAATTGTATATACCACCTAACCGTGGTTTTTTTTTCTTTCTTTATACATACATACTAGTTACGAGTATACTATCTCTTTATCAACCAGTCTATATATTAGCAGCAGACACAGTACAGTGCGGTAGTTCACGGCTGTGGCTACCTCTGTGTCGGCACTCGGCAGCCCGTCCATAATTGTATATACCACCTAACCGTGGTTTTTTTTTCTTTCTTTATACATACATACTAGTTACGAGTATACTATCTCTTTATCAACCAGTCTATATATTAGCAGCAGACACAGTACAGTGCGGTAGTTCACGGCTGTGGCTACCTCTGTGTCGGCACTCGGCAGCCCATCCATAATTGTATATACCACCTAACCGTGGTTTTTTTTTCTTTCTTTATACATACATACTAGTTACGAGTATACTATCTCTTTATCAACCAGTCTATATATTAGCAGCAGACACAGTACAGTGCGGTAGTTCACGGCTGTGGCTACCTCTGTGTCGGCACTCGGCAGCCCGTCCATAATTGTATATACCACCTAACCGTGGTTTTTTTTCTTTCTTTATACATACATACTAGTTACGAGTATACTATCTCTTTATCAACCAGTCTATATATTAGCAGCAGACACAGTACAGTGCGGTAGTTCACGGCTGTGGCTACCTCTGTGTCGGCACTCGGCAGCCCGTCCATAATTGTATACTAGTATCCAATCCATCCATCTCCATTGTTTACCTGAGGTGCCTTTTAGTTGTGCCTATTAAAATATGGAGAACAAAAATGTTGAGGTTCCAAAATTAGGGAAAGATCAAGATCCACTTCCACCTCGTGCTGAAGCTGCTGCCACTAGTCATGGCCGAGACGATGAAATGCCAGCAACGTCGTCTGCCAAGGCCGATGCCCAATGGCATAGTACAGAGCATGTCAAAACCAAAACACCAAATATCAGTAAAAAAAGGACTCCAAAACCTAAAATAAAATTGTCGGAGGAGAAGCGTAAACTTGCCAATATGCCATTTACCACACGGAGTGGCAAGGAACGGCTGAGGCCCTGGCCTATGTTCATGGCTAGTGGTTCAGCTTCACATGAGGATGGAAGCACTCAGCCTCTCGCTAGAAAACTGAAAAGACTCAAGCTGGCAAAAGCACCGCAAAGAACTGTGCGTTCTTTGAAATCCCAAATCCACAAGGAGAGTCCAATTGTGTCGGTTGCGATGCCTGACCTTCCCAACACTGGACGTGAAGAGCATGCGCCTTCCACCATTTGCACGCCCCCTGCAAGTGCTGGAAGGAGCACCCGCAGTCCAGTTCCTGATAGTCAGATTGAAGATGTCAGTGTTGAAGTACACCAGGATGAGGAGGATATGGGTGTTGCTGGCGCTGGGGAGGAAATTGACCAGGAGGATTCTGATGGTGAGGTGGTTTGTTTAAGTCAGGCACCCGGGGAGACACCTGTTGTCCGTGGGAGGAATATGGCCGTTGACATGCCAGGTGAAAATACCAAAAAAATCAGCTCTTCGGTGTGGAGGTATTTCACCAGAAATGCGGACAACAGGTGTCAAGCCGTGTGTTCCCTTTGTCAAGCTGTAATAAGTAGGGGTAAGGACGTTAACCACCTCGGAACATCCTCCCTTATACGTCACCTGCAGCGCATTCATAATAAGTCAGTGACAAGTTCAAAAACTTTGGGTGACAGCGGAAGCAGTCCACTGACCAGTAAATCCCTTCCTCTTGTAACCAAGCTCACGCAAACCACCCCACCAACTCCCTCAGTGTCAATTTCCTCCTTCCCCAGGAATGCCAATAGTCCTGCAGGCCATGTCACTGGCAATTCTGACGAGTCCTCTCCTGCCTGGGATTCCTCCGATGCATCCTTGCGTGTAACGCCTACTGCTGCTGGCGCTGCTGTTGTTGCCGCTGGGAGTCGATGGTCATCCCAGAGGGGAAGTCGTAAGCCCACTTGTACTACTTCCAGTAAGCAATTGACTGTTCAACAGTCCTTTGCGAGGAAGATGAAATATCACAGCAGTCATCCTACTGCAAAGCGGATAACTGAGTCCTTGACAACTATGTTGGTGTTAGACGTGCGTCCGGTATCCGCCGTTAGTTCACAGGGAACTAGACAATTTATTGAGGCAGTGTGCCCCCGTTACCAAATACCATCTAGGTTCCACTTCTCTAGGCAGGCGATACCGAGAATGTACACGGACGTCAGAAAAAGACTCACCAGTGTCCTAAAAAATGCAGTTGTACCCAATGTCCACTTAACCACGGACATGTGGACAAGTGGAGCAGGGCAGGGTCAGGACTATATGACTGTGACAGCCCACTGGGTAGATGTATGGACTCCCGCCGCAAGAACAGCAGCGGCGGCACCAGTAGCAGCATCTCGCAAACGCCAACTCTTTCCTAGGCAGGCTACGCTTTGTATCACCGCTTTCCAGAATACGCACACAGCTGAAAACTGTTGAAATATGGACAACAGACTATGGTTTTGTTTATATGCATGTAGTTACCGTACAGGGGCAGCAGATGGCGCTGTATAGTTTCAGAGATGTAGTGTTTGTCTGTTGCATATGTTATGTACTTGTTTGTTTTACCTCACATGTGTTCTTTTCTAGAAGAGTCTCAGAGGGAGAAGGACATAAGCTGATGATACTGAAACCTGTTGTATTGATCCTGCTATTTCAGTACTATATAAAGGAGATATACATCTCAAGTCTCGTTCTGTCTGTATACAAGGTAACTCCTGAGGTAATACTTTATCTAAGGCTCCCCACTGCACACCTATGGTATCGATCCATCGCACTATACCAACAGGTTATGGGCCCAGACTGGAGTCTGTATAAGATAAAGTTTTCAGGAGTGCATCCCAAGCAGCATCCAGATCACGAGTCGCACTGCAAGTCCCAGCAGGCGCAGACAGCAGACTGTGTAACACACAAGAAACAACCCAGGAGAACCTTGGAAAGAAAACTGTGAGTAAAACAAGTTTAATACCACAGAAGAATAGAGAGATCTATACAAGGAAGGGTTATGGCAAATTACACAGATCTCAGACTAGCTGCAAGCAAGCTTTCTAATGAGAACTATCAAACATGGAAGTTTAAAGTAGAAATGCTATTAACCAGAGATGATTTATGGGATGTTATAAATGCAGACAGACCTGAAGGAGAGGATCAGCAGTGGATTAAGAAGGACAGACAGGCAAGAGCCACTATAAGTTTACTAGTGGAAGATGAACAGCTTATACACATAAGACAAGAGAGTACAGCTAAAGGCATGTGGTGTGCTTTGCAGAGAGTGCATGAAGGAGCAAGTTTGAACAGCAAACTATTCCTATTAAGAAAATTATATCAAATGAGATTTAATAAAGGCAAGACAATGCAAGAACACATCAGTGCACTACTAGAGATAACCATACAGCTCAGGTCAATGGGAGAAGAAATCAAAAGCAACCACATAGTAGCCATCCTCCTTTGCAGTTTACCAGATACATACAGTGCACTAATAAACGCACTAGAAATGAGACCTGAAGCAGAAATCACACCAGACTTTGTGAAGAACAGGCTCATAGAGGAGTATCAACGCAGAAAGGAGCTTACAGAGTGCAATACTGAAAGTGACACAGAGAAAGCACTTAAAATGGCGGACACTAAGCCACACACCAGGGAAACAAGAGCATGTTTCAGATGCAAGAAAGTGGGTCACCTGAAAAAAGATTGCACCATATGGAAGACAGAGCAGCACAAACCACCAGAAAGATTACACAAACAAAGAGCCAAAGCCACACTTACAGATACAGGAGCACACAATTGGAATGGAACATTTAAAGCGACAGTAACCCAATTATCAGAAAAGTGGTATGTAGACTCAGGAGCGACTAGTCACATGACAAATAACAAGGACTTCTTTACTGAACTTGATTTGAACCATAAAGAAACAATCTACCTAGCAGATGGAACAAATATCATTGCAGAAGGGAAAGGGAATGGTAAATTCCTATGCTCCAAGGGTAATGGCAGCTATACAGAAATACCTGTAACAGATGTGCTATATGTTCCCAAGCTTGAGGGAGCACTGCTATCAGTAAAGAATCTAGTAGAAAAAGGACTTACTGTAAAGTTTCAGAATAATAAGTGTTTTATCCAAAACGGAAGAGAAACACTAGCTACAGCCAGAATAAAAGAACATTTATACTGTCTGGATATCGCAGCACAGCAGGCAAAGCTGAGTACACAGAAACACGCTGACTGTATTCACAAGTGGCATAGAAGATTAGGACACAGACACCCAGATTGCATAAAGGAAATGCAGAAGAGAGACCTAGCCAGGGATCTCAAAGTGTCAGACTGTTCAGAAATGATGAAGTGTCAATGTTGCATAAAAGCGAAAGCGACAAGGACATCAATTCCTAAGAAAAGTGAAAACAGAGCTTCCAGACCACTAGACCTGGTACATAGTGATGTATGCGGACCTATGAAAACGCGAACCGTAGGAGACAAAAGGTATATGCTGACATTCATTGATGACTACTCCAGGTTCACAGTCACTTATCTAATAAAAAGTAAAGATGAAGTCTTTGAAAAGCTGCAAGACTATGTGAACATGACCAGAAACAGGTTCAAGAGGAATATGCTAACTCTTCGCAGCGACAATGGAGGCGAGTTCACAGGACAGAAAATAGAACGGTACTTAAGAGGACTCGGTATTGAGCATCAGAAGACAGTACCATATACACCAGAGCAAAATGGCGTATCTGAGAGGAAAAACAGATCACTAACAGAAATGATAAGGTGCATGCTTACAGATTCAGGACTACCTGATAAATATTGGGGTGAAGCAGCAGCAACAGCCACCTATCTTCAAAACAGACTACTTTCCAAAGCAGTAAGGAAGACACCATATGAGCTGTGGCACGGTAAGAAACCCAGCTTAAAGCACATTAGAGTTTTTGGATGCAGAGCCTTCGTTTACATTCCTGCTGAAAAACGAAGCAAGTTGCAGAACCGAGCAGAAGAGGGAGTTCTAGTCGGCTATAGTGAACATTCAAAAGGCTACAGAATCTTAAATCCAAGAACTGGAAAAGTAGTTATAAGCAACAGTGTGACATTCATAGAAGAAACACGAGATGATGTCATAACTCCAGTAGACTCTACTGAAGAAGAAGAAAGCACCAAATCCAAAGAAACAGATGAAGTAGAGATCACTCAAGAAGTTGAAGTACAACACAAGACAAATACCAGCGACACTCATGAGAGTGCATCCGAGGGGGTGAGACGCTCTTCAAGAGAAAATAAGGGAAAAGCACCTACACGTCTATCCTACAAAGCAAAAGCCATTAACATGCAAGAACCTGCATCACGAGAAGAAGTTGCTAAAGGATATTCACAGAAATTTGGAGAAGATTATGATGAAACGTTTGCTCCAGTTGTGAAGCACACAACCATTAGAACCTTACTCCTAACAGCAGCCATAAAGGGTATGCAAGTGAAACATTTCGATGTAAAGACGGCTTTCCTACATGGTGAACTAAAGGAAGATATATACATGGAACAACCACCAGGCTTCGTGAATTCTCAGAACCCAGATCACGTATGTAAACTGAACAAAAGTATATATGGTCTTAAGCAAGCAGCAAGAGCATGGAATACAAAGATAAATGGAGTTCTGACAGAAAAGGGATTCATCAGAAGCAAAGCAGACCCATGTCTCTACACAAAGTTGATAGAGGAAAGATGGTTCTATGTATTAATTTACGTGGACGATTTGCTAGTTTGTTTCGAACAAGAAGGGGACGAAGTTGAATTGTTACAAGAACTAAACCGTCAGTTTGAAACAAAAGACCTCGGCCACATAACGCATTACTTGGGAATGCAAATCTCAAGAGAAGGTGATGGAACATTCACACTAAGTCAGAAATACAAAATTCAGGAAACCATTGAGGAATTTGGTATGCAAGATGCAAAGACAGCAAGCACTCCTATGGAGACAAGTTATGAAAAGGAACCAAATGATCAGAGCAACCTGTTAGAGGATAACCATCTATACAGAAAAGCCATAGGAAAATTGCTATACATTGCAACCGTCACCAGACCAGATATCTCCACAGCAGTCGGGATTTTAAGCAGAAAAGTCTCTAAACCAACCAAGATGGATTGGAATGCAGTTAAGAGGGTAATTCGTTACTTAAAAGGAACGATTAACAAGAAGCTTAAGCTCTCAGCAAACACAAGTCACAAGTTAACAGGATATGTTGACGCAGATTGGGCTGGAGACACAAGTGACAGAAAATCCACAAGTGGATATCTATTCTCTATTGGAGAAGGATTAATCAGCTGGACAAGCAAGAAGCAGTCTACCGTAGCACTATCTTCTACAGAAGCTGAATATATTGCAGCAGCTCACGCCAGTCAAGAAGTGGTATGGTTAATGCAACTACTATCAGACCTAGGAATGCCTCAAGAAGAACCTATCAAGATATATGAGGATAATCAAGGATGCATTGCATTAGCGCAAACAGAAAGAGTGAACCCAAGAACCAAGCACATTGATGTCAAGCATCACTTCCTGAGGGATCTACAGGAACAAGGTCTTATAGAGTTGAACTATTGCCCAACAGAAGATATGACAGCTGATATCATGACTAAGCCTCTTACCAGAGAGAGACATTGGAGACTTACGTCAAAGATGGGTCTAACTGAAGAAACCCAGTCTGTTGAGAAGGGGTGTTGAAATATGGACAACAGACTATGGTTTTGTTTATATGCATGTAGTTACCGTACAGGGGCAGCAGATGGCGCTGTATAGTTTCAGAGATGTAGTGTTTGTCTGTTGCATATGTTATGTACTTGTTTGTTTTACCTCACATGTGTTCTTTTCTAGAAGAGTCTCAGAGGGAGAAGGACATAAGCTGATGATACTGAAACCTGTTGTATTGATCCTGCTATTTCAGTACTATATAAAGGAGATATACATCTCAAGTCTCGTTCTGTCTGTATACAAGGTAACTCCTGAGGTAATACTTTATCTAAGGCTCCCCACTGCACACCTATGGTATCGATCCATCGCACTATACCAACAAAAACCTCTTACGGCAACTGAGGAAGATCATCGCGGAATGGCTTACCCCAATTGGACTCTCCTGTGGATTTGTGGCATCGGACAACGCCAGCAATATTGTGTGTGCATTAAATATGGGCAAATTCCAGCACGTCCCATGTTTTGCACATACCTTGAATTTGGTGGTGCAGAATTTTTTAAAAAACGACAGGGGCGTGCAAGAGATGCTGTCGGTGGCCAGAAAAATTGCGGGACACTTTCGGCGTACAGGCACCACGTACAGAAGACTGGAGCACCACCAAAAACTACTGAACCTGCCCTGCCATCATCTGAAGCAAGAAGTGGTAACGAGGTGGAATTCAACCCTCTATATGCTTCAGAGGTTGGAGGAGCAGCAAAAGGCCATTCAAGCCTATACAATTGAGCACGATATAGTAGGTGGAATGCACCTGTCTCAAGTGCAGTGGAGAATGATTTCAACGTTGTGCAAGGTTCTGATGCCCTTTGAACTTGCCACACGTGAAGTCAGTTCAGACACTGCCAGCCTGAGTCAGGTCATTCCCCTCATCAGGCTTTTGCAGAAGAAGCTGGAGGCATTGAAGAAGGAGCTAAAAGGGAGCGATTCCGCTAGGCATGTGGGACTTGTGGATGCAGCCCTTAATTCGCTTAACAAGGATTCACGGGTGGTCAATCTGTTGAAATCAGAGCACTACATTTTGGCCACCGTGCTCGATCCTAGATTTAAAGCCTACCTTGGATCTCTCTTTCCGGCAGACACAGGTCTGCTGGGGTTGAAAGACCTGCTGGTGACAAAATTGTCAAGTCAAGCGGAACGCGACCTGTCAACATCTCCTCCTTCACATTCTCCCGCAACTGGGGGTGCGAGGAAAAGGCTCAGAATTCCGAGCCCACCCGCTGGCGGTGATGCAGGGCAGTCTGGAGCGACTGCTGATGCTGACATCTGGTCCGGACTGAAGGACCTGACAACGATTACGGACATGTCGTCTACTGTCACTGCATATGATTCTCTCAACATTGATAGAATGGTGGAGGATTATATGAGTGACCGCATCCAAGTAGGCACGTCACACAGTCCGTACTTATACTGGCAGGAAAAAGAGGCAATTTGGAGGCCCTTGCACAAACTGGCTTTATTCTACCTAAGTTGCTCTCCCACAAGTGTGTACTCCGAAAGAGTGTTTAGTGCCGCCGCTCACCTTGTCAGCAATCGGCGTACGAGGTTACATCCAGAAAATGTGGAGAAGATGATGTTCATTAAAATGAATTATAATCAATTCCTCCGCGGAGACATTGACCAGCAGCAATTGCCTCCACAAAGTACACAGGGAGCTGAGATGGTGGATTCCAGTGGGGACGAATTGATAATCTGTGAGGAGGGGGATGTACACGGTGATATATCGGAGGGTGAAGATGAGGTGGACATCTTGCCTCTGTAGAGCCAGTTTGTGCAAGGAGAGATTAATTGCTTCTTTTTTGGGGGGGGTCCAAACCAACCCGTCATATCAGTCACAGTCGTGTGGCAGACCCTGTCACTGAAATGATGGGTTGGTTAAAGTGTGCATGTCCTGTTTTGTTTATACAACATAAGGGTGGGTGGGAGGGCCCAAGGACAATTCCATCTTGCACCTCTTTTTTCTTTTCTTTTTCTTTGCATCATGTGCTGATTGGGGAGGGTTTTTTGGAAGGGACATCCTGCGTGACACTGCAGTGCCACTCCTAGATGGGCCCAGTGTTTGTGTCGGCCACTAGGGTCGCTAATCTTACTCACACAGTCAGCTACCTCATTGCGCCTCTTTTTTTCTTTGCGTCATGTGCTGTTTGGGGAGGGTTTTTTGGAAGGGACATCCTGCGTGACACTGCAGTGCCACTCCTAGATGGGCCCGGTGTTTGTGTCGGCCACTAGGGTCGCTAATCTTACTCACACAGTCAGCTACCTCATTGCGCCTCTTTTTTTCTTTGCGTCATGTGCTGTTTGGGGAGGGTTTTTTGGAAGGGACATCCTGCGTGACACTGCAGTGCCACTCCTAGATGGGCCCGGTGTTTGTGTCGGCCACTAGGGTCGCTAATCTTACTCACACAGTCAGCTACCTCATTGCGCCTCTTTTTTTCTTTGCGTCATGTGCTGTTTGGGGAGGGTTTTTTGGAAGGGACATCCTGCGTGACACTGCAGTGCCACTCCTAGATGTGCCCGGTGTTTGTGTCGGCCACTAGGGTCGCTAATCTTACTCACACAGCTACCTCATTGCGCCTCTTTTTTTCTTTGCGTCATGTGCTGTTTGGGGAGGGTTTTTTGGAAGGGCCATCCTGCGTGACACTGCAGTGCCACTCCTAGATGGGCCCGGTGTTTGTGTCGGCCACTAGGGTCGCTAATCTTACTCACACAGCTACCTCATTGCGCCTCTTTTTTTCTTTGCGTCATGTGCTGTTTGGGGAGGGTTTTTTGGAAGGGACATCCTGCGTGACACTGCAGTGCCACTCCTAGATGGGCCCGGTGTTTGTGTCGGCCACTAGGGTCGCTAATCTTACTCACACAGTCAGCTACCTCATTGCGCCTCTTTTTTTCTTTGCGTCATGTGCTGTTTGGGGAGGGTTTTTTGGAAGGGCCATCCTGCGTGACACTGCAGTGCCACTCCTAGATGGGCCCGGTGTTTGTGTCGGCCACTAGGGTCGCTAATCTTACTCACACAGCTACCTCATTGCGCCTCTTTTTTTCTTTGCGTCATGTGCTGTTTGGGGAGGGTTTTTTGGAAGGGCCATCCTGCGTGACACTGCAGTGCCACTCCTAGATGGGCCCGGTGTTTGTGTCGGCCACTAGGGTCGCTAATCTTACTCACACAGCTACCTCATTGCGCCTCTTTTTTTCTTTGCGTCATGTGCTGTTTGGGGAGGGTTTTTTGGAAGGGACATCCTGCGTGACACTGCAGTGCCACTCCTAGATGGGCCCGGTGTTTGTGTCGGCCACTAGGGTCGCTTATCTTACTCACACAGCGACCTCGGTGCAAATTTTAGGACTAAAAATAATATTGTGAGGTGTGAGGTATTCAGAATAGACTGAAAATGAGTGTAAATTATGGTTTTTGAGGTTAATAATACTTTGGGATCAAAATGACCCCCAAATTCTATGATTTAAGCTGTTTTTTAGTGTTTTTGGAAAAAAACACCCGAATCCAAAACACACCCGAATCCGACAAAAAAAATTCGGTGAGGTTTTGCCAAAACGCGTTCGAACCCAAAACACGGCCGCGGAACCGAACCCAAAACCAAAACACAAAACCCGAAAAATTTCAGGCGCTCATCTCTAATGCTTACCACCCAAAATTGGAAGGAGAGGACATCACCAGAACATTGCAACCTTTGTGACACCACCTGTTCCAGAAAACTCAATTTCCTGCAATTTTGCTAATCTCTAGACAGTCTGACGGCAAAGGTTAGTTCTTAGAATATCTGTGAATGTATAAGATCCCTTGTTGTACCAGTAAATGTGCTTTTTAGCCCCTGAAACACAACATTGGCTTAGTTTGCTCTTCATTCAATAGATTAAAATTGACCTTTAGTAAATATACCCTCATGTCCCCTAACATACAGCATTTCTACAACTGATTAGGGGCACACCGCCATGATTGCTATATGGACCCTATCCCTAAAACTCAATGCATCTCCATTCATTTCTATGGAGAGTGGTCAAGGAGACCTGTCATGACTGGCGGGGTCCCAAAGGGACAAGATGCATTGTTTGAAGCGTGATTTTTTAGTTTGCCAATACCCCATAGACTTGGACCAAAGAGGAGCATTCCCTATGGACAGCGTGAGAAATAAATAGGTAAACGAGGGTGTGTGGGGGGGGGGGGGGAGATTTAATTGAAAAATATTGTTTTCTATGGTGTGACCAAACACATTTTTTTCCTCCCGATTTTTCCGATACCAACCTAGGCAAAAGCGCTAGGACTGATTATACTTAGATGAGGGGACCCCAGGCTTTTTTTTTCCTTTATTATATAACGGAATGTTATCATGTGCAGCACAGCGAGATAGTTGCGCAGAACCTACCTCATTGCCCTCTGGGCCATCTATTATACACCGGCTTTTTCCGGTGGGATTCCAGCTATTTTCCAACTCACACACTGTTATACCTGCGAGTTCTATGTTTAACTTTAGAAACATTGGGGAGGCGCGGGTTGTGTTGCGCCGAAAAAGTCAAGATTCTGGCAAGTTGGGCTGTACTCGCATTGTATTACATATACCAATTACATTCCCCCCTATTAGTTTACTTATTAAGTGTGATTCTACGATGAAATCGATTGCATTTCTAATCTTGGACTCGATTGTGACAATTCTATTCACCAGCACCTTTTTGTGCAAGCTCTAGAGGTGAGACACTACGCAGAATGCAGTGATTGGCTGCTCGGTCAGGTGACCTCTGCTCGTCCTCATAGAGTTAGGCACCTGACACCTAGGCCAGAGGCCCTCACCTGACAACTGTACGTTAGAGGTAGCCTCTGCTTTATCAGGCGTAGCAATAATGATGCATTTATATTTCCCTTCATCGCTGAGCTGTAGGTGTGGTATGCAGAGACTGGCGTTGCCTTTTCTGAGGTTGCTGTCCTCTATTTTCGAGCCTTTCCTGATTGGGTCATGTTGGAGCTTGTCATAGCGATACACAGATACTTCACTTCCATTTGCAGTTGTGAGAGACCAGCGTACGCTGACAGTTCTCAGATACAGATCTTTAGCGCTGTTGACATTTAGAAGACAGGGGATGGTGACATTTTGACCCAGTAGCGCCTCAATAGTTG